>NC_026000.2:24312034-24665081 GCF_000442705.2 Elaeis guineensis
TTGTAACACTTACAAGTTTTCCAACACAAGTTGTCTATCCAACTTATATCAGTAAGTGATATCTTTAAAAAAAGTTTGTTCCTAGTTTACATGATAGATTTACTAGTTTTCTTATAGTCCTTCTAATTTATAATTAATTATTTTTTTATATATTATAATTAATTAATGTAGGTGCAATGCTGGTTGAATATGAATGGTGGAATATTCCTTTTACGACCATGATGCACGGTGTGGTTTAATGCAACATATCTCAAGATATTGAATATAAATATATATTTTTTTTTATTTTATTTCTATATGTTAATACTATTTTTTTAATAATTACAAAAATTTTTGGTAATAATGGAGGCACCATGTTGAAAGTGTTTGAAACACTTGAAAGATTGGAATAGAATTTGATGAAAAGTTTTTAAGTGGATAGAGTTTTAGTGGAAGAGATTACAAATGATAGAATTATTATTTCTTAAATTTTTAATGAGAAAAGTCTGAAGTAAGAACTATTAGATGTTTTTCTATCAGATTATTTTTTTTGCATTGAATTATCTCTGCTTTAAAGAATTATTGATATTTAGTTTTTGAAAAATAATCTTTTAATTTTTTTTACCAATCTCTTGCACCTTTTACAAAAGACTACAATATACATAATTATTTTATAACAATTGGAGAATATTGCTTGAGTTCCATACACACATGTTTATCTACATTATATATAGCTTTTGATTATGTATGTTGATATGTAATTAGATGGTACAAAATCTTCATGTTAATGATTTGAATCTACTATACCCTTTGGATGTTGTTTAGCTTTTTTTTCTGGCATTCAGTTCTTTTTCTACAAATACATCCTTATTAATATCCTTAGCATCTCATTTAGATAAAAGCATCAACAATTATGTCAATGTGAATAAGGTAGTGATCCAGTTAAATACAATCGAGCATTGATGCATTAAGCTCAAGGCAAACCAAGAAGTCAGAGCTAACAGCCTAACTCTATCCAAGAGCCTCTTTTAACATCCTCGTGACCCCTGCATCAACTCCGGGCTCAACCTAAATATAAGGATGCAGAACTCCATCTAATCCAGAGTCCATCCCATCCAATCTCCCTCCCCTAGCATTCTCAGGAGCTCATCATCTGCCAACCTCTCGAGCCCAAGCTTGCCACATTCCTCCTCAAACCTCGAGTGTCATGACACCTTCTTTGTGTCCATATGCAGTTGGAACCATTTGCAAAGCTCCTCGATGAGCCCCTCGGGCCCCAGGCTCTTGGTTATAAATGGCAACAAGTCCATGAATTCAAGCGAGTCCTCCACCATGCAATTTGGTCTATGATTCATAGGGTTCGAGCCGAAGGTCATCATTTGGGGAATGGGAAGGTGGGGAAGTGAGGCATTAAATAAAGAGGAGAGGAGGAGGAGAATATGTTCGAAGGGAGAAATGTTTCAATTGGTTTGCATTTCCCATGGTACAGTAGAGTTGTTCAAGGAACAATAAGGTGGAGAAAATGGATGGTTATGGCCGAAAGAAGGAGAGAGATTGTGTGTATGCAAAGAGGGGAGAGAGAGAGAGTGGAAAAGTGGAGACTTTTTAATAACCTATGTTAACTAGAGTTAAGAACCTTCTGATGTTAACTAGAACTATTAATGCTTTATCTGACATGACTAATTTTATTAATTTGTTATATTTAATTGGATGTGAAGGGGGAAAATCGTTTTTCTCATAGGATTTTCAGATTTCATCAAATCTGGGATGAAATAATTTTTTAAAAAATTTATCCTACATATTTCAGATTAATTCTCTAGATCTAATTTTATAATCTGATATTTAAAATCTAAAATTAAATCTAAATCTATGATGAAAGAAGAAGTACCTCAAGGGTAATCTGATTACCCTGTAGATGATCTCTGCACAGTCCGAAGTTTTGATGTAGCCACGCAAGCGTCTGGCCTCTACCAGTATCCACTCGGATAGGATCTGGAATATTTTCTCTTCATGAATCTATGCTCAAAAATCAGATCTTTATCTGATTTGAAAGTACTTCAGAACTCCTTCTGAAGTTGGAGCAGCAGCCTGTCGAAGATATCCTGCAGCCTTCTGTTCCAGGCGTCACCACGCCTTGGATCTTTGCCAGATGGACGTCCAACTCTTTGGATGTGAAGAGGGAGAAAGAAGAGTAGGAGGATGTGGAGAAGAAGGGAGGGGTGGTGACTATTGGTTTTGTGCAAAAAATAATTTCTTCCCCGAAATCCTAGGCGCAGCAGGGTTTATATAGACCCTGTATACTGCACAGTGCCACATCATTCAACCAATCAAAAAATTTTAATAAATTTTGAAAAAATTGTGATTGATGGAGTGATGTCATCTGATCACATCAGATAAGAACCCATCCTCTCTCCTAAGTTGGTGCCAACATTGGATAAGCTCAATCAAGGTGGCGCCAAAGAGTCCATGTTTATCAGGACTCTTTGGTTCTTATCTATTTGGGGCGCCCACTTTAATCCAATTGGCTCATACCATAATCTAATTATGGCATCCAATTCAATTGGTTTTGGCATGTGGACACTCCACAAAAATCCTCCAATGAGCCCTCTTCAGTTTAATACCCATATGTCAACTTTTGACAGATGTCCTAAAATAAAATTGCAGGTGCTAGGAATTAGCAGGTGTTGTCTTAAATTCATCTCATAAATTAAGACAAGCTTTTTTGAGCTGGACAAGCTTCATTTAGACTGAAAAAATCTTCTTAAGGTTCTCTGGATGAGTCAAATCACATTGGCTCAATAGAGACAGAAAAGATTATACGAGGAGAAAGTTAGGCTCAATCGTGTGCTAGCACGATTTTCTTGAACCTAATTGATCTTATCCAAATCAATTGAGTTAGCCCAATGATGATATCCAAATCCTAATCTTTATTTATGTGACCCAGTTAGGTTCAATTTCGTATGGTAATGAGACATGTCGTGATCTCGACATCATCGAAACTCCTTTCGATGGACCAGAACTCTTCTAATTCAGACAATTAGAATGATCGATCATCAATATCATTCTAATTGCTCCCAAAATCCATCAATGACACCTAGAGTATGTGGTGGCAACCCATCAGAACTGAAGATGAATCTCTCGATGCAGTTCTCTTGTGATTGAGTTTCTCTATCATGAGTCCTGACTGAATTAGGGTTAAGGTGAACTCGTCAAACCCAACATCAGTCATATGAGTTAATCGATCGATCCGAGTCCGATGTAAATCTTAATAGAAAATTCTTTTCCATTATTTCACTCTGCTATGGCATGGGCTTAAGAACTCAATCTTTCAATTATCATAGGGCTACTCCTCTCATCTACCGAGGTTGATAGATCCCATCTTGGTGCGACCTAGTTCCTACAATGAATATGCTACAGCCAACATAATCTCAGATTTCGAATGGCTAGAAGATCGAGTTATGGTGTAGTCAAACTATAACGCACTCAAGGTGAACTGTCGATACACCTCAGGTCAAAGAACTAAACACATAACTACAGCATCGAGCTAGTCATCGACGAGAAAGTAGACTTTCTTATGACTGCTCGAAGTGGTCATGCTCAGTACTCTCGTTCTCAATGAATCTTGTACTCTCTCTTCATGTCTCCACATTGTAGACTCAAGATATATCTATCCTAAGGAAGCGATCGTACACCAACTTTCTGGATCGATCACATTCTCGTGATGATCCTATGGTCAGGAGCTGTTTATGAGTTAGTTATGTAAATTCATGTCTTAAAATTTTAACTTTTAAAAATATAAATTTATATTTTCACTAACTCAAAGGATGTATCACAGACACAATATACATAATGTGATAGAAGAATAACCCTTTTATTCATTTATAGTCAAAATTATAAATTTGCCCTTAGATCTGTACAGGAATGTGTCAACCGATCTGGCATCTAGGACACACATCTAACAAACTCCCACTTGACCTAATGCCAATTGGCTACATATCTAAGTCACATCTTCTCAAGGTAGGCTTGATCTTCTGTTGGCCCAATGGCTTAGTCAGTGGGTCTACCATATTATCTGTGGAGCTGACTCTCTTGACCTCGACATAATCTTTTTCGAGGTAATCACGGATCAAATGGAATCGCGCTTGATGTGCTTGGACTTCTGGTGAGATCTTGGCTCCTTAGCTAGGGCTATGGTGCTATTATTATCGCAGTAAAGAGGTATGGCATCCGATGACATCACTCCAAGCTTTGCGGCAAACTTCTTGTACTAGAATACCTCCTTGCAGCTTCCGATGCAGCAATGTACTCTACCTCCATGGTGGAATCAGCAATCACCGTCTGCTTGGAACTCTTCCAGCTGACTGCACCACCATTGCAAATGAACAGACTTTCAGATGTCAACTTTCGATCATCTATATCAGACATAAAGTCTAAGTCTGTATATCCCTAAATCTGGAGTTCTCCATTCTCAAAAACTAGAAACATATCCTTAGTCCTTCTCAAGTACTTAAGGATACATTTCACAGAAGTCCAGTGCTTTTCGTCTGGATTTGACTGATATCTGCTTGTGACACTCACAGTATAGACTATATCAGATCGTGTACATAGCATGGCATACATGAGGCTCCCTATTGCCGAAGCATAAGGGATCTTGCTCATGCGTTCAATCTCCTCAGGTGTGCTAGGGCACATCTTCTTGGAGAGATGAATGCCATGTCTAAAAGGTAATAAACCTCTTTTGAAATTTTCCATGCTAAACCTTTTTAGCACCTCCTCTATATACATCTTCTGTGAAAGTCCCAGCATCCTATTTGGTCTATCTCTATAGACCTTAATACCCAGTATAAATGATGCCTCTCCTAGATCTTTCATAGAGAACTCCTTAGATAACCATACTTTGACTGAGGTCAACATGGGAATGTCATTCTCAATTAGGAGGATGTCATCTACGTACAATACGAGGAAGACAACTGCGCTCCCACTGACCTTTTTGAATACACATGGTTCCTCCTCGTTCTTGATAAAACCAAACGTTTTGATGACATCATTGAAATGAGTATTCCAACTCCGAGATGCTTGCTTAAGTCCATAAATGGACCTTTGCAGCTTACAAATCCTATGATCATCATCACTAGATGTGAAACGAAGCGGCTGTTCCATATAGATATCTTTCTCAAGATGTCCATTTAAGAACGCCGTTTTCACATCCATCTGTCATATTTCATAATCGAAATAGACTGCAACAGCAAGCAATGTGCGGATGAATTTTAGCATGGCTACGGACGAAAAGGTATCCTGATAGTCAATGCCTTCGCACTGACTATAACCTTTCGCTACGAGCCTAGCCTTGAATGTCTCCACATTCTCATCTGCACCTATCTTTCTCTTGAAGATCCATTTACACCCAATAGGTACAATACCTTCAGGTGAATCTACCAAGGTCCAGACTTGGTTTGAATGCATCGAGTCAATTTTTGATCTCATTATCTCTATCCATTTCTCGGAGTCGATATCTAATATCACCTCGTCATAGATCTTGGGGTCATCACCATGAGCCCCATTTTCTGTGAGGAACATTTTCTCTACTTCCTCTTGTATGGTACCTAAGTACCTTTCAGGAGGACGAAAAATCTTAGTCGATCTACAAGGTAGAAGAGGTTGTGTTGAGACTGGTTCTGATTGATTAGGTTCCTCAAGTTCTTGAGCTCATTGCTCTTGGGAGACATTCTCCTTGAGCTTAACTATTCTTCCGATGCCACCATTTGAATAAACTATTTTTTAAGAAAAATAGCATTTCGACTCACAATCACATTGTGGTCTTTCAGAATATAAAAATAGTATCCTAATGACTCTTTAGGATATCCTATGAACTGAGCTCTAAAAGATCTGTCTCTTGACATGAGCTGGACAACCCAAAATTTTGAGATGATTCAGACTTGGCTTCTTACCATGCCATATCTCATATGGTGTGGTAGGAACGGTTTTAGAGGAAACCCTATTCAATATATAAATTGCTGTCAGGAGACAATGTCCCCAAAAAAATTCGGGAAGGTTCGTGAAGCTCATCATGAAACGGACCATATCTAATAGGGTCCGATTTCTCCGTTCTGAAATTTCGTTGAGTTGAGACGTTCCAGGTGGAGTCCATTGAGAGACTATGCCATTATCCTTAAGATAGTCTAGGAACTCCCGACTAAGGTATTCACCTCCTCGATCTGATCGAAGAACCTTAATGGACTTTCCTGTTTATTTTTCTACCTCATGTCTGAATTCTTTGAACCTTTTAAAAGCTTCAGATTTGTGTTTCATTAGAAACACATACCCGTACCTAGATATATCATCGGTAAAGATAATGAAGTAGATATAGTTGTCTCTAGCCGGCACATCAAATGGGCCGCACATATCCGTATGTACTAGGGCAAGTAGGTCTGTGGCCCTTTTCCCATGTCCCACAAAAGGAAGCTTGATCAATTTGCCTTGAAGGCATGATTCACAAACTGGATATGACTCGGAAGTCAACGGACTCAATAGTCCAGATTTTTTCAATTTGTTAACCCTGTCTTCCGCTATATGATCTAGCCTTAGGTATCATAGATACTTATCATTTAAACTATCTCTAGGCCTTTTAATTCCTATGGCATTCACATTTTGCTCAATATTAAATACAGATACATCAATATGTAGCTGATAGAGATCGTTAATAAGAAAACTATCTGCAACTTTATTATTTTAATAAAAAATATTTCAATGGTCCTTATGAATGCTAATCACATAGCCTTCTTGTGCTAAACATGAAACAGAAATTAAATTCCTGCTTGCTGCAGGCACATAATAACAGTCTCTTAAAACTAAATCTAATCCTAACGGTAATCGCAGAAGGTAGGTTCTCACGGCCACAACAGCAACTCTTGCTCCGTTCCCAACGCGTAGGATCATCTCCCCATCCCTCAGCCTCCTGCTCTCCTCAAGATCCTGCATAGAAGTACACAAATGAGTACTAGAATCAGAGTCAAGCACCCAACTGGATGCAGAAGAAACTATAAGATTAGACTCTAAAATGAGCATACCTCCAGAAGGACCATCCTTCTTGTTCTTCAGGGTGGCCAGGTACTAAGAACAGTTTCGCTTTCAATGGCCGTCTGATTGACAATGAAAATATTTTTCCTTATCAGCAGTCTTCTTTTTTGGTTCTGTCTTCTTCTTCTTACCATCCACCTTCTGCTTTTTCGCAGATCTCTTTTTCTTTTCAAAAGACTTTCTCTTGGAAGAAGTCCGTTTCACAATAAGAACTGAGCCTTTTTAACCCTTCATAGAAAGCTCAGCCGTAACCAGCATGTTCATTAACTCGGCCAAGGTACACTGCATCTTATGCATATGGAAGTTTATGATGAACTGAAAATATGCATCGGACAAGGATTGAAGGATCACATCAATTTGAAAATCCTTGTCTAAGATGATACCGAGCTTCTCAAGCTCCTCAAGATCCTTGATCATTATCAAACAATGATCTTGGACTGACTGTCCATCACGCATCTTGGCCTTAAAAAGTCTTTGACAGACTTGATACTTGGCCGCGCGACTCTGTTCACTAAACAACTCTTGTAGGTGAGCCAACATTTGACGGGTAGTCAAAATATTCTCATGTTGGTGCTGCAAGTTATCAGATATTGCACCCAACATGTAGTACCTTGCTTTGTTATCATCATCCGTCCACTTTTTCAGAGATGCTCTCTGTTCAGCAGTCGGACGTGCTGGTATGGTAGGTGGATCCTGGTCCAAGATATGAGTCAATTTTTCAAAACCCAGAACAATTCTGTAGTTTCTCAACCAGTCTTTGAAATTGGGTCCAGTCAGTCTATGGGTGTCTAGAATTTTGGTCAGGGGGTTTGAGGCAGACATGTTTCCTGTAGAGAGTCAAAGGTTTCTAGTTAGATTTTGTAATCAGACTCAACCAATTTATTTAAGATTTTTATTTTTAAATAAATTAGGCTCTCACTATTTTCTCAGATCCCTATACTCCTTGGTAGAGATGTGAAAATCTCCATGATCAGTGATTTTTAGTGGGTGGTGCGGTCTCACTAACTGGCTCACCACCTCACCTAACAGTTATTGATGATGGGTCAACCGATGAGTGGACAACTCTTGTCCAATGATTCTCTAATCATGGTGCACCCAAAACTTGATCTCTAATTCATGAAGCTCACCGTGTCCGGGATATTGCTCCAATCCTTAGTTAAGTCAAACCTACCATTTGCACGAACTAGATTCCTGATTGGGACCCTCACCGTATCCGAAATATTGAGCCAACCCATCCTCTAATCCGTAGCATCCAATGCCTAATGGACATGGTTGCGTCTTCTCAGTGCAACTGAGCCACTGTAACTAGTCGAGAACAATCAATCCCGGAAAGGATCCGCACATCCACAATGGTGGAAGACCTAGATTTAATATTTTTTTAGGAAGATTTATTTAGGTCTCATTAAACTTGACTTGACATAGTCATAACAATTATGACTAACCTAGTGGCATGGGTTAGCTCGAATTGTTAGCCACCTCTAATCAGAACTGAGTTGACACACATGGCCAGATAAGTGAGACCGATGGGAGGGATATGCCATTAACTCGACAAGAATGCATTCGAATCGAGTAGCTCCCAATTAAAAATTAATCGATCGTATCTACCCAACTTACCTTAGACACCAAATTGTCGAACCAGAACTAATTGGGTTAGCCTACAATCCAGGCTCTAACCACTGAGCCAAATTAGGTCTTAACTTGATCGAGTCACATCTAAATATGATTCGATCTTGACCCAAACTTAATCCTATTAGGCTGGTCAATTATTAGCTTTCATGATTCCACCTAACCAACTCTTGATTCGGTTTGATCAACCGCTAGACCTAATTGAGCTACCCAAGTCCGAACCTAATTTTATGAAAATATCTTAAATTTAAAATTTTAATTTTAGACCTAACTTAATTTCATAAGCTTAATTCATTAATTAAGTTTAGGTTCATAAACAAAGTATGTAAAATAAATTCTAAGGTTTCAGGATCTAGGATTTTGCAGAAAAGTAAGTTTTGATTTCTGATTAAGGATGAACGCGCGGTACCCCTACACGTCATATGAATACCCCAGTGAATATGAAGAGAGGGTCTTAAAACTCTACTTTATTCTTATGATCGGACAGCCATGAGGAACACCTTAATCAAAAATATAAATTTAACTACAAAACTAGTTAGATCTAAATTAACATATCACATATACAATTTAAGATCTAACTAATACATGCTTTGCATACATCTCATGTATCAAAAATTAATCTAATTAATATGCTTTCAGATCTGATACATCACATGTAATATCTAAAAAATAAGATTAAAATTGAACTATTCAAAATTAAATCTATTCTAGACAAGTTACTAGAACAATTCTACAACTAGTCTAGGCATGCTGCAGATCAATTTTATGAAAAAATTAAATTTTATTTTTTATTTTTTGATCTGATTATAATACTTATAATATCAAAAAAATAAAAAATAAATTTAATTTAATTTATATTTTAATTTTAATTTTATTAAAATATAAAACTTAAGACCATTCATAGATTCAACTAATCCTAGTCTAGTCATGCATCTTATGCATGTTAGATCTTCTTAGATTTAATTTTTAAATATTTTGATTTTAGATCCTATTACATCTAATGTGATATTTGAAATCTTTAATATCAGATAAATAAAAATTAAAATCAGATCTAAATTAGATCTGAAATAGAGCCAACAACCTAACTCTGATACCACTTGAAGGGAGGAAAACCGCTTTTCCTCGTAGGATCTTCCAGATTTCATCAAATCTGAGATGAAATAATTTTTAAAAAAATTTATCCTACATATTTTAGATCTAATTCTCTAGATCTAATTTTATTATCTGATATTTAAAATCTAAAATTAAATCTAAATCTATGATGAAAGAAGAAGTACCTCAAGGGTAATCTGATTACCCTGTAGATGATCTCTGCACAGTCTGAGGTTCTGATGTAGCCATGCAAGTACCTGGCCTCTATCGGTATCTACTCAGGCAGGATCTAGAATGTATTCTCCTCACAAATCTATGCTCCAAAAATCAGATCTTTATCTGATTTGAAAGTACTTCAGAACTCCTTCTGAAGTTGGAGCAGCAGCCTGTCGAAGATGTCCTGCAGCCTCCTGTTCCAGGCGTCACCACACCTTGGATCTTTGCTAGATGGACGTCCAACTCTTTGGACATGAAGAGGGGAGGAAGAAGAGCAGGAAAGATGTGGAGAAGAGGGGAGGGGGTGGCAGTTATTGGGTTTTGTGTAAAAAATAATTTCTTCCCTAAAACCCTAGGCGCAACAGGGTTTATATAGACCCTGTATGCTGCGCAGTGCCACATCATTCAACCAATCAAAAAATTTCAATAAATTTTGGAAAAATTTTGATTAGTGGAGTGATGTCATCTGATCACATCAGATAAAAATTCCACCCTCTCTCCTAAGTTGGTGCCAACATTGGATAAGCTCAATCAAGGTGGCACCAAAGAGTCCATGTTTATCAGGACTCTTTGGTTCTTATCCATTTGGGGCACCCACTTTAATCCAATTGGGCTCATGCCATAATCTGATTATGGCATCTAATTCAATTGGGTTTTGACATGTGGACACTCCAAAAAAATTCTTCAATGAGCCCTCTTCAGTTTAAGACCCATATGTCAACTTTTGACAGATGTCCTAAAATAAAATTGGCAGGTGCTAGGAATTAGCAGATGTTATCTTAAATTCATCTCATAAATTAAGACAAATCTTTTCTGAGCTGGACAAGCTTCATTTAGACTGAGAGAAATCTTTCTAAGGTTCTCTGGATGAGTCAAATCATATTTGGCTCAGTAGAGACAGAAATGATTACATGAGGAGAAAGTTAGGCTCAATCATGTGCTAGCACGATTTTCTTGAACCTAATTGGATCTTATCCAAATCAATTGAGTTAGCCCAATTGATGACATCCAGATCCTAACCCTTGTTTGTGTGATCCAGTTAGGTTCAATTCCATATGGTAATGAGATATGTCGTGATCTCGATATTATCGAAATTCCTTTCAATGGATCAGAACTCTTCTGATTCAGACAATTAGAATGATCGATCATCAATATCATTCTAATTGCTTCCAAAATCCATCAGTGATATCTAGCAGTATGTGGTGGCAACTCATCAGAACTGAAGATGAACCTCTCGGTGCAGTTACCTGTGTGATTGAGTTCTTCTATCATGAGTCCCAACTGAATTAGGGTTAAGGTGAACTCGTCAAACCCAACATCAGTCATATGAGTTAATCGATCGATCCGAGTCTGATGTGAAACCTTAATAAAAAATTCTTTTTCATTATTTCACTTTGCCATGGCCATGGGCTTAAGGACTCGATCTTTCAATTATCATAGGACTACTCCTCTCATCTACCGAGATTGATAGATCCTATCTTGGTACGACCTAGTTCCTATAATGAATATGCTACAGCCAACATACACCTCAAATTTTGAATGGCTAGAAGATCGAGTTATGGTGTAGTCAAACTATAACACACTCAAGGTAAACTGTCGATGCACCTCAGGTCAAAGAACTAGACACACAACTGCAGCATCGAGCTAGTCATCGACGAGAATGTAGACTTCCTTATGACTGCTCGAAGTGGTCACGCTCAGTACTCTCGTTCTCAATGAATACCTGTACTCTCGCTCCGGTGTCTTCACACCGTAGACTCAAGACACATCTACCTTAAGAAAGCAATCGTACACCAACCTTCCGGATCGATCACCATTCTCGTGATGATACTATGGTCAGGACCTGTTTATAAGTTAGTTATGTAAATTCATGTCTTAAATTTTTAACTCTTGAAAATATAAATTTACATTTTCACTAACTCAAAGGATGTATCACAGATACAATATATACAATGTGATAGAAGAATAACCCTTTTATTCATTTATAGTCAAAATTACAAATTTGTCCTTAGATCTGTACAGGAATGTGTCAGCCGATCTGGCATTTAGGGCACACATCTAACAGGATGTTCTATAGTACAAGGTGATAGAATGATTCTATCCAAGAATTTCTTCCACCAAAGGATTGGAAACCATCATTGCCGGTGACCTCCTTCCACTTGCTTTATCATGATGGGTCATCAGCCGATCTCGAACATCGGTAGCCGGCTTAAACCTTCCTCCCAACCGTCGGTGTGTCGGCAATTGATTAGTCTTAATGAAAAATCTGCAATTAGAAAAAAAACTCTGCCAACATCCCTTAGAAGCCGAGATCTTGTTCATCGGTGAAACTCCAGCCCTTTATTGTTAGAGAGAAAGAGCCCTACACCACCCATGTCAGAGATCAAAAGCTTGATTGAGAGCCATGTGCCACCCATAATCACGATCACCCGAAGGAAGAAAAAGCAAAAGAAAAAAAAATTGGAGAACCCGAATCCCAATCGAGTTTGATGCTTCCCCAGAGGCTCGTGGGATCCTCTCCCCTTCAATATCCATTGATGTCGGCGATCATCTGACGATCAGTGCCATCCTAAAAGGAAGAAGGGCAAGATAGCTGAAGAGCCCCGTATCCCTCTTCTCTCTTCTGATTAATCGGCAAGTTACTGTCGGAGATCCTTATGTGGCTAGAGGGAGTGTTATGGCAGCTTAGGCAATGGTGGTCGTTGGATGCGAGTCAGAGGCTTGGCCAACTTTATTCAAGGGAAGGGAAGACAATTACGAAAAAACCTCTATTCTTTCCACTTTTTTATTTATTTATCCCAACAAAATTTCTAAATGCTAGGGCCAAAAGTAAATAAATAATCATATATTTTTATGAAATTTGAAAATCGATCCAGATCTTAATGACTCCGATTAAAAGTAACCGATCAAGATGGTTAGTAAATCTACATCCCATCCTGACGGATGTCAAAAGAAAAAATGGAGGTCCCTCTCTTCTTCATTCTATTCATCAATAATATACCCAAATAAACATAAAATTTAATATATAAATTTTTTTTCATATGATATCAAGATCATGGCTGAACAAAATAGCATAAAGGTGGCTCTGATACCATTGAATGTAGAAAATTTAATATTTAATACAAAAATAATCATACCTCCAGCCATTATTGTTCAAGCCCCAATGATCTGAGTCAATGATTTAAAGTCTGCAATGATCTGTAATTTGCAACCATAAGAAACTTAATCCTCATCATCGAGTAGTAGTTTAGTTTCTTAATCCTTTGTTCGAATATATTCGATGGAGAGGATCTCACAAGATCTCAGATCGGGTTGGAGACCAAGTCTATAGAAATTCTTTTATAATGTGCTTCACCATCAAAGGTAGTATCTGAATCAGCCGCAAAGATTGAAAAATAGATTTTATCCATAATAATTGTGTAGAGCTCAACTTTATCAAACCATCTAATATATTCCTATCATTTTATTAGAAGTTTATCTTTAGTCAGAGTTTGCATCAATTAAAATATGCAAAACAAATCTCAATGCGTATTTGTGTGGGCCACATCCGTATGGATATAATCAGATAAATCACAACATGATCATCTTAGCAACAGCTAAAAAATGAAAACAAAAGCCAAGGAGCAAGTTTAGGAAAAAATAATCAGTTCATATTAACTAGGAAGATAGAAAGGAAAATTACTTTCATTCGAAAGAAGTTTAGATTTAGCTATCCAACATCACACCTATTGCACCAAATATTGCATACAAAGTCAAGCTTTTTTAGTAGAAAGAAATGGAAGTCATCTTATGAGGAGGTAGTCTTTTTAATTGGGTTGAAATTTGTGAACAAAAGAAGCAAGGGGGTTTGAGAGTCATATATTCGAGCGCCTAATGTTTCACTCTTGGTTAAGTGATGGTGAAACTTTCGACAGTGTACACGAGCTGCCAGACGTTGCACTCCCAGCAAGTGGTGATCAGGTTCTTGGCTCCCTGAACTATCGACAAATAGAGGCAATAGAAGTCCGCCTGTGGCAACACTGATGGGATTGCGATAGTATCAATGTGGAAGACAACAAGTGGAGTTGGTGGTGGTGGGTGGGTCGGGCTTGAGGAGGGTGGAGACCACTGATCGGCTAATGAAGTTAGACCAACCAACGAAGTTGGAATGGCAGAAAGTGACCATGCATTCGAGCCGATCTCCATCGAGGTAGGAGGGGGGCGAGAGAGAAGCGAGTGGAGATCGGAGATAGAGAGAGAACTCTCTTGCTATGGTGGTGTTATGGTGCACAAATTATGGATGAAAATATATTGAATAATATTTATTCGGATCTATTTTCATATTTAAATTTATTTGAATATCAATAAAAATTTGAACATCAATTGATATACATATCTATATCTATATCTATTAAAAAAAATAAATATAAATATGAATAGACAACTATCTAATCCGTATCCGAATATTTAATCTAATTTATAATTTTATTTAAGTTTATATAGCAGTCATAAATTTTTAAGAAAAATATATAATCACACAACATGCTAGTAATTTGATTTAACATCAATTACTAATATTTTTAATTTTATGATCATAAAGTTTAGTTATTCGACTTATATTCATACTTCTAGAATCTGACTTATATCTATATCTATTTAAAATAAATATGGATATAAATTTTTACGTCCAACTAATACTCATATCTATATCTATATTCATCAAATAAAATAAATATAGCTATAGATATATTGGTATCTTATCTGTATCCGATCTGATTTCAGTCCTAACAGAAATGGTAAGGAATGTCTCTAGTAGCCATTTCTTCTTCTTCTTCCCAAGTTCGATCGGTTTCTCAAGTTATTTGGAAAAGCTGGACTGGCCAATCTACAAAGCCCAAACCATTTTGCCATGGATTAGACTATATTTTGATATATTGTTTATGTAGTTAAAATGTTGTTTTTGAACCTATATATACTTGGGTTTTTTGGAAGAATTTCCTTTGAATGAATAACATATATTTGTGTTTTGTGGATCAGATTGCTTGTATTGCTTTTTCACTAAATTTAAGAGTAGGTTGAAATGATTTACTTGGGACATCTTTGCGTAATTTTTCAGAGGTATCTAAAATGTAGTTACCATTAAAAGCATCCTACTTATTTGAGGATTGCATTATAAGAGGATCCATGCATAAGATGAATGATTTTATAATTCTTAATCTTGAAATAAATATATGGTGGCACAAAATCTATGTTGCTGCAACCTGGATGGATTGATGATATAAAGAACTAATTCGGACACAAACATGAAAAGTAATCAACATGAAAACATGGAAATACGAAAATACTGATATCTTAAATATAATTTGGGTGGATGCATGCAAGAAACCATTCTAGTGGCATCTCGAGCTTTGCGCGGTGAAAGATGAGTCTATGCAAGTCCATTTCTTCAATTTCAATGGATGATTTAGTGAGTTAAACTTGTCCCATTTCTTTATTTGCAACAGATTTCTAAATCTGAATACAGCGTATGATAAAATAAATTTGAAAATTCAGTAAATAGAAATCTCTTGGCACACTGCTAATTTTTTCTTACAATGACACGTCTTCACAAAATTGGACTTGTTTAGTGCTGCACCCTTCACCTAGCTTTCGGCAAGTATCATACAGTAGAGATGACGTGAAGTCCTAGAGAAGCTATTTTGGCTGAACTGAACGTCAGAAGATTTGCCAAAAGATAACAAGATAAGAAAACCTGATCTTAGCTGTTGATCCTAAATTCTAAAACCATGAAAGAAAGAAATAAAGAAGAAGAAGCATTATCTCCTATATTTCTTCATTGTTTAAATGGATTGGGTAACATCCCAGGTCTTTTGGTAAGAATTTTTGGCTATTTTTCCTGGTTGATGCCGATCTAAACCTGCAAGTAAGTGATTTGAATCTACAATTTAGAATGAGAAAGAATTCTAGAGGTGTTTTGAGTAGATCTGGAGGAGAGGATTAAGAGATGTGGGAGAAATTTTCAGAGAGGGAAGTTTGATCTGGGAGAGGTATCTCAGATCTGAGAAGAAAGAGAAGAGAGAATTAAGAGGAAAAATTTGATCATTTCATTCTCTGATTCAAATCTCTCGGTTACAATCTATTTATATGTAGCTACAGTAACAACGAAAATGAAATGCCTCTGAAATGAAATGCAAATATGGACAAATAAAATGAAATGCAAATTGGCCAAAATTTGGATGTTTTGTGGCTTATCGGGTCGGCTAATAGATTTGTTGGCCCGATCCTCCACCCATTATCCGACAATATAAGAAGGGTTTAGAACTATCTGGATGCTGCCGAGCTCTTTTGTTTTCCTTTACCTTCCCCTCTGAAACCCTAGCTGCCTCTTGAAACCCTAGTCGACATGGGTTGAAGATTGCTGTGCCGGTCTTGGATCTGAGCTTCTGAAGATCAAAGTTCACCACTTTGTGTCTCACACGCTTCCGTGCTGGTGATCAGATGCAAGATGAGTAGTATTTTTCTTTCTTTCTTTTCTTCTACCAATCTTTTTCTTCCTTTTGTTTCAGATATTACATTCGCTCCTTCTCCAAAAGATCCTTGTCCTTAAGGATCAAACTGAGAAAACTGGTTCTTAAGAACCCACTAATCCTCCCATGTAGCTTCTTCTTCGCTGACGTTACTCCATTTAATCAATACTTGGGTAACTGCTCTATTTCCCCTGTGGATTATTTTTCTATCTAAAATTTTTTCTGGTTGAGCTAATAGTTGTCCGTCTTCTCCTATGAGGGGTACTGTCGGTGATGCTTGCCCTAGTTTCTGAATCCTCCGCTTAGGTAGGGATACATGGAAGGTGGAGTGTATTTTAGATCTCTCAGGAAGTTCGAGCTTTTAAGCTATAGGGCCTATTTTTTTTAATATCTTAAAAGACCCATGGTACTAAGAGGTAAGCTTGAGATTTTTGCATATGGCCACTGTACTTTGCCAGTAAGGTTGAAGCTTAAGGTATACCATTTTTTCTTATTTGTATTCTTTATCTACTCTTCTCTTATCTGTATTTTGTTTCATGCATGTTGCCCAGCTATGCAACCCAAGAGGGGGGGTGAATTGGGTTTCTGAAATTTTAAAGTTAATTTAGAACCACAAGGATTAAGTAATACTAAGTAAGGTATATGTAGTGAGTGATTTAAGCAAGGTGTAGCAATAAGATACAAGAATGCAAGAAAGTAAATAAGTTTAGGAAGAGAGCAAGTAAGCACGTCACAAACAATCAAGATTTATAGTGGTTCGGTGCCAACCTTGCACCTACATCCACTCCCCAAGCTCCTACTTGAAAATTCAAATCCACTAAACCATATTCAAAAAGAATACAATATCGGTATCTCCGACTCTAGCTATCTCAAGCTAGAATACTTGTTTTTGGATACAAGCCAACCCAATATAATACGATTCAAGATTCGGACCAATCTTTCTAAATTTTGGAACCCTTTCAAAACTAAAAAATAAGACAAAATAGAGTATATGAGTTAATCACATGAAAATACAAATTTAGCTCATTTAATGAGCAAATAAAACTTTAAATACATTTTACACAACATGAAGGAAGCTTTTCTGATTTCTCTCAAGGTGGTTAAAGATTTGAATGAGCTCTTGAGGGGTTGGTGAACTTGAATTGAAAACTTCTTTTGCTTAAAGAGGTCTTTTTGCTTAGGACTGAAATGAATGCTTGAAAAACTTTACTTTTTTCCTCCTTTAAGTGCCTTTTTATCTTCAATGGATGCTAGAGATAAATCTGGACTGAAAATAGAACCGTTAGAGATCATTAAAGGAGCATTAAATGCTGCCAAAAAGAGCTGAAAACTAGCCGTTACGGAAGTTTCTGTCACAGGGGATCGACTCATGGAGTCGACCTCTGCATAGAGGTCGACTCATGGGGTCAACCTCTATGGTACAGAACAGAAATCGACTATTCTGCAACTTTGACTTGCACAGTAACAGAGGTCGACTCATGGGGTCATCTCCTTTGGGTGTGCCAGCCAGAAATGACGTGTCGTTCAGTCCCTTTTGACAGGAGTCGATCCAAGGGGTCGATCCAATTCTTTAAACTTGAATTTCTCTCAATATATCCATCCAAAAAGTATGAAATTGCCTCCAATAGATCACAAATATTCTGTTCTTACTTTTGAGGCTTTCGAATCAGAATTTGGTAAAATTATGATTTTGCCCCTGAAATACAATAATTTTTTTCTAAGCCAAAATCATTAGTAATCCCCTCAAATATTTTGTAATCATCAAAATCAATTCAAGGAGCAACAATCTTCTCCTTTTTGATGATGATAAAATATTTGAGCAAAAGCAAAATATAACATATATAAAGTATTGATTAAGAATTTCAAATTTATAAAGATGCATCACTTAAACATTATAGTCAATTGTTTGAATAGTAAGCATCATGAGTAGTTTGAAAATTAGTTTTAAGATAGCTTATAAGATTATTTTTTTTTGACAAATTTGCTTTGACAATTTTGCTTATTACTCGATTTTAGACAATTTTGCGGTTCTGTGCCTCCTTGAGTCTGTCTCTTAAGATTTGTAACATTTATTTCTTTCTTTGTTCCAATCTTCTACTATACTTTGCTGGCTCATGTCCATATTGACCACCGGATACATAGGAGGTGGATGACCATATAAGACTTGATAAGGTGTCATCCCTAAGGAGGAGTGATAGTTGGTATTATACCACCACTCAGCCAGAGATAACCATTTAAGCCATCTATGGGGACTTCGAAAGCACAAACAGCGCAAATATGTTTCTAAACATCGATTTACCCTCTCTATTTGACCATCTGTTTGTGGATGATAAGCAGTGTTTAGATGCAGTTTAATCCCCATCAGTCTGAATAAATCTTACCATACTTGACTGTTGAATATCTTATCTCTATCTGATATGATTCTTTGTGGCATTCCATGTAATTTGTATACTGCATCTAGGAATGATCTTGCTGCATTCTGTGCTGAATAGGGATGAGTTAGAGGAATGAAATGGGTATATTTGGTGAGTCAGTCCACCACCACTAGTATAGTATCTTTGCCTTCAGATTTGGGTAATGATCCTATGAAATCCATACTAATTTCTTGCCATGCTTAAGTAAAAATTTACAAAGGTTGTAATAGTCTTGCATATGGAGTACCATCTATTTTGTTTTTAATACAAATCTCACATTCTTTCACCAATTTTTCTATTTGCTATTTCATTCCAGGCCAATAAAATAATTGTTTGATCCTTTTATAAGTATGATTCATTCCCGAGTATCCCCCTAATGTTGAAGCATGCATCAATTCTAAGAGTTTCTGCATCAACTCCCCTATTTTTTTAATGTAAATCCTTCCTTTGAACTTGAGCACTCCTTGTTTATAAATATATTTAGCTTGTGACTCCGATTTTATGAGTACCTCTGTTATGATCTGTTGAATCTGATGATCCCCTTCATAGCTGTTAGTAATTTTTAGACTCCATGTAGGTACCACTAATGTAATGGCCTGCACCTTTTCTTCCTTAAAACCCCACCTTGATAATGCATCTACAGCTTGATTTTTTTTTTTCTTTCTTATAATGTATCACATAATCCAATCCCATGAGCTTCATCATTCCATTTTGCTGAACTGCAGTAGTTACTTTCTGTTCTAACAAGTATTTTAGACTTTGATGGTCTGTTTTAATGATGAATGGTTGGAGGCTAATGTAATGCTTCCATTTTTCTACAATCATCAAAATAGCTAAGAATTCTATTTCATAGGTTGAAAGTGCTCTGTTTCTTTCACTCAATCCTTTACTGAGATAAGCTATATGTCTTCTTTGTTGTGTGAGCACTACTCTAATCCCATATTCACTAGCATCTATTTCCAAAGTAAAGGATAAAGAATAATTTGGCATTGCTAGAATTGGAGCCGTTGACATTACCTCTTTCAGCATCTCAAATGCTTCTTGAGTTGTGTCATCCCAATGAAAATTGTCCTTAAAGAGAAGTTCAGTTAAAAGTTTACTGATTGCCCCATATTCTTTTATAAATCTTTTATAATATCTTGTGAGTCTCAAGAAGCCTCTCAATTTCTTCAATATAGATGGAATAGGCCACCTTTTCATAGCTGCCACTTTCTCTAGATCAGTTGCCACTCTTTCTTTTGAAATAATATATCCCAAGTATTCCACTTGTTGCTGTCCAAAGAAATATTTGGATCTTTTTGCATACAGCTGGTTCTTTCTTAATATACTCAAGTCTTCTATGAGATTTTCACATGCTCTTCTAAGGTTTGACTGTATACAAGAATATCATTAAAGAAAACTAGCACAAACTTTCTAAGGCAAGAAGAAAATACCTCATTCATGATAGCTTGAAATGTGGTAGGAGCATTAGTTAATCCGAAGGGCATGATCAGGAACTCATAATGCCCCATGTGAGTTCTAAATGCTGTCTTATATACATCTTCTGGGTTTATTCTTATTTGGTGGTATCCCGACCTCAAGTCTATCTTAGAAAAATACTGAGATCCTTCAAGTTCATCCAAAAGATCATCTATTAGAGGTATAGGATATTTGTCTTTCACTGTTGCCTTATTAAGCTGCCTGTAATCTACACAAAACCTCCAGCTGTTGTTTTTTTTTTTAACTAAAAGCACAGGTGATGCACATGAACTAGTACTAGACTGAATGATGGTAAACTTAAGCATTTCTTGTATCTACCTTTCAATCTCATTCTTTTATTCATGGGTATACCAGTAAGGTCTAATATTGACAGAATTAGTTCCTGATAACAAGGATATTCTGTGATCCTATGGCCTATTGGGGGATAATCCTTTAGGTTTTTGGAACACATCAACATACTGTTCCAACACCTTCTTCACTAAAATGGATATCTCTACTTCTGTTTTGTCCCCATCAAAACTCATTAGATGTCCCACAGCACAATAGTCTCCCTTGGGTCCGGATCTATACCACTGTGTAGCAGTGATCATTTGAAATTTAGCATTAGTAAACTTTACTTTAGATCCTTCTATAATGCCTTTTAATGTCATTTGTTTTTCTTCTTTAATGAAGGTGATAGCATTATCCAAATAGTCAAAGGTTATCTTACCATAGATTCTCAGCCAATCAATTTCCAAGATTATACTGGATCCATCCAATCTAATCATCCTTAAGTCAGCCTGATATTGTTCTCCCTGCATAGTCCATTTAAAGTTAACACATTTAAGCTTACTCAAAATTTTGTGTCCATTTGCCACTGTTACTATTAGTAGGTTTGCTGCAGTGAGTATAGCTTTTACTTCCTTGGCCACCTGGTAATCAATAAAACTGTGAATACTTCCAGGATCAATTAAGATAACTAGTGTTTTGTTACTAGCCTCTCTTTGGATCTTAATAATTTCATTCTGATTTTGTCCAACTAAAGCATATATAGTAGTTTCTACTTCTTTTTCTTTTTCTTCTTCTGCCATAGTCTCCTCCTCCTCCTCTTCTTCTTCTTCTTCTTGCAATAATTGTTCATCAAAACCTCATAAGCTTCTATTGTGGCATTGACAGACTGGTTCATTCTTTGTGAACACTGATGACCTGGGTGGTATTTCTCCCCACATTTAAAACACAGACCGATAGATCTTCTCTATTCCCACTATTGCTTACTATCCTTCTGAGGTAATTTTGAATTTCTGATAGTTTGAAACTTTATGCCTTCCTTTTGTATTGCTAATTTAGGATTGAAATAATTTGTGGGCTTTGTTGTAGATGTTCTATAATTCATCTTACTTCTTTTTCACATCATTAACAAAACCTGTTCATGTAATTTAGCTTGCTCATATACTTTCTCCAGGGTTATAGGATGAGATAAATCAATATATGGTAACAGTTCTTTCTTTAATCCACTGATATAACTTTCTATAAAGTATCTTTCAGTTAATGCTGGATTATAATGCAATATCCTAGCTCTCATATCTTCAAACTTTTCTTGATACTTTTCCACAGTGCTTGTTTGTACCAATTTATTAAATTCTCTAATCAACTACTTCATACTGCCATTGTCAAACTTTCTATTCACTACTTCTACTAATTCTTCCTAATTCAAATTTGTTTTATCTATTAGGTATCCTTTTTTTCATCTGTGTGCCTTTCTCATGAAATGCATTGTGGTTATCTCTACCCATTGGATAACAGGGATTTGATATATTTTGAAATATTGCTTACTTTTACTGCTCCATTCTCTGGGTTCTTCTCCGCTGAAAGTGAGAAACTCCAACTTCAGATAAGGTAAGTGAAATGGGGTTCTATTCTGGATATCACCTAACCTATCTAATTGATGGTACGATGTGGGTAGTATCCCCTTACCCCTATCTTCAGCTGCTATGGTTGAAGAACTAGCGCCAGGTTACTCTGAAATGTGTGTTCTTTCATTCCTTATGGCTGATGGGGTGTTGTTTGTAGTAAATGAAGGAGTGGGCTGGAAAACTGATGGCTGCGGTGAAATTAACTTCAGCAACTGCTCATGCCTGCGATTTTGTTCCTGCATCATAATTTCATGCCTCCTTGCAGCTTCATTTGTAAAGCTTCATACCTCTGTCTTTTCTCTATCTGTATTTCATCCAACTGTCTTGCAAATACTCCTAATTTAGTATTATATTCATCAGATACTTGTTGTAACCGGTTTTCAATATGATTATGGCATTCAGTAGAGAATGTTTGTATTTTTTCTTCTAATATTCGTATGTTTTCACTGATTTTCTTCAATCTAGTCCCTTCTGTCATTTCTTCTTTAACTTCACACCAATTCAATGGTTTATAACGTTTGAATTGGTTTCTGCTTTTGATCACTGTTTTACACTGATTTGAAACTGTTTGGTGGGAAAATTTTTACAACTCCAAGCTATAGAAAATTCTGTCAGGATGGCCGATGATGATTTCATAAGGCTAGATTGCTGTTCCTAACTTGTTGGAACAGTAATCACTATTAAGAGATCCTGATACATTTTTTTTTTCATTTATCTCTGTCTCTATTGGAAGTAGATTCAAAATAATTTGAAAATTACCTAATGTTTCAGTATCTTACTTGGTTGGATTGATAGTTTTGCTGCCAATCTTCAGTTAATCTGAGCTATTACTGTCTCACTGATAACTATCTGTAGAATCCAGTAGAAGTAATTTGATTGTTACAGATCTCCATACCCCAGGTCCAAGACTCTAATCTGAGCTCTGATACCAACTTTACAACATCCCAGATCTTCTGGTAAGAATTTTTGGCTATTTTTCCTGGTTGATGCCGATCTAAAACTGCGGGTAAGTGATTTGAATCTACAATTTGGAATGATGAAGAATTCTAGAGGTATTTTGAGTAGATCTAGAGGAGAGGATTAAGGAATGTGGGAGAAATTTTCAAAGAGGGGGGTTTGATCTGGGAGAGGTATCTCAGATCTGAGAAGAAAGAGGAGAGAGAATTAGGAGGAAAAATTTGATCATTTCATTCTCTGATTCAAATCTCTCGGTTACAATGATTTATATGCAGTTACAGTAACAATAAAAATGAAATGCCTCTGAAATGAAATGCAAACATGGATAAATAAAATGAAATATTTTGGAAATGAAATACAAATTGATCGAAATTTGGATGTTTTGTGGCTTATCGGGTCGGCTAATAGATTTGTTGGCCTGATCCTCCACCCATTACCCGACAATATAAGTAGAACCCCCTGGATGCTACCGAGCTCTTCTGTTTCCCTTTACCTTCCCCTCTGAAATCCTAGCCGTCTCTTGAAACCCTATCCGAAATGGGTTGAAGATTGCTGTGTCGGTCTTGGATCTGAGCTTCTGAAGACCAAAGTTCATCATTTTGTGCCTCACATGCTTCTCTACCAGTGATCAGATGCAAGATGAGTAGTATTTTTTTTTTTCTTTTTTTTTTTTTACTAATTTTTTTCTTCCTTTTGTTTCAGATATTACTGATTGGAAGGAGTTTTCCCCGCTCTTCTTAAAGCATCAAGTATAAACATCATAATTCTCTTGTTACCAACTTTGTAGCCTTTGCTAGATTAGTTTTAACTCAGATTCAACGAGTGGAAACATAATGGTAAAGCATGAGATAACGTATGTTTTCAGCCCTCAATTTTTCAGCCCTCAATTTTTCCCTGAAAGAGGAAGCCTCGAGTACATAAGAATAACGTATAAGCTACACTCGTTAGCTGAACTAGGATCTATTTTTTAGGCGAAGCAATTTTATCAGATGGCCCAAAAGAACGACTCCAAGCCGCCATCCCGTAGCGGAGAAACGCCGCGAACCTAAAGAAGCCATAACGCCCACCATTCACAGTTCGGTCGGTGGCTGTTGCCTTCACCTGAACTCCTGAAGGATTTGGTGCAAAAAATAATAATAATAATAATAATAATAATAATAAAATAAAAATAATGTCATCCAAGGAACCTTTTGTTTTTTTTCTTCATTTTTCGGTGTTATTTTTCAATTATTTTCTTCCATCTAAGGTGCAGATAATTAATATGCCATGGCCATAACGGTTCCCCAATGCCCAGATATTTGGCCCAATACGAACTGTTTGTCATGAGCCTCTGTATCAGGGAGTTGCATGGCAATCTTAATCAAGCTGAAGGGAGTCTCCATGGTAGGCAAATTACACAAAACGAAGAAAGA
This sequence comes from Elaeis guineensis, assembly GCF_000442705.2. Lineage (NCBI taxonomy): Eukaryota > Viridiplantae > Streptophyta > Magnoliopsida > Arecales > Arecaceae > Elaeis > Elaeis guineensis. The sequence goes on from NC_026000.2 coordinate 24,336,685, forward strand.
TTGGCGACTGTGTTTGGAGTAGGATTGACTTTACAATACCATAGTTTTCTTTTTTAAAGAGAGGGAGAGAGGGAGATCAATCCATATTATAATTAATTGTGCCAGGATATTTGGAAATGCACCATCCAAAAATACTTGTTACCATTGGAGCAAGCCCTAATTCACCGTTACAATTTCATTTTGCCTTTCAGTATGTCATGCAGAATGAAGTCCATGAATTTGCTTAGAAGCTCGACACATGCCCAGAGTGATGTGCCCAACATGTGTGCCAATCGAATATTGAATCATATTGCAGATCCCAGTCTAGGTGGCATCTCAATTTTGAACCTTGAATAGCTTCTGCTAGAAATTAATTGAAACAATAAGGTGCTTTTTGTTCGTTTTTTTCCTTTTTCTTTTTTCGGAATCATCCTTTTGTTCATAAAACAACCATTTTCCACTATAACCATGATAACAATATTTTCCCACCGTTTATCAGCAAGTATAACTAAGCATAACCAACTAATTAACCCACACTATCATTTTTATTATTATAATGCAAACCCCAGGGGATGGAGTCCCTGTGACTAAATTGTGCACCTTCACTGCCCTTTTTTTTTTTTTTTTTGATGAAACACTGCCATTAATTTGCCGCTTTTTAAATAAATAAACTTCATATCAGCTTTAAAATGAACTTAAAATACATCAAAAAGAGGAAAAACAGAAGAGCTTAAAGGAGTCTTTTATTAAAATATACAAAGAAAACTTTGACTAATGAGATTGCAACCCAAGGCCACATGCTCCATTTCTTTTGAACAAACCACAAATGCCACACATGATAAAAACTAGTGCCCTATAATTAATTTAGATGATACTGAATCATTTATCCTGATCTAAAATGTCTTAGAAATAAAAATGCATAAACAAAGACGCTTTGGATATACTTAGCTACATAGACGCGTTGGGCAAGTACAAGCATATAAAGTAAAGAAAGTTATGGCTCTCACTATGAACAAAAATAATTTTGATAATTTATGTAGCTAACATAAACTTATTGAAAGGAAACTCCTTTTGTTTCTCTTTCAACCCAAGAACTTAACGAGTATTGATTACATATAGGAGGAACTACAAAAGGTGGGCAGAGTAACCCCCTGGTATCCCTTCATCTAAAATATAAAGATTCATATAGCATTAGATGTCAATCAGGCAAGAGAAAGAGGACTCGAGGCTTTCTTGTTAGAATTATCAAATGATCAACAAACATGCAGCTTCTTAGTTATGGAACGAAAGGTTTTTCTATGATTGCCACCTATTCTTTGTTATTGATGTCATGAGATTTTGCAGGAATATCAACTTCATTATCAAATTTGCATATAAGCCAGCATTTGTTTTAGAGAAATGGTCCATCTTGAATTTTAGACAACAATTATACTCTCTTACAACAGCATTACTTGTGCATCAACTTCTGTCGCGTCTACATCCGTTACCAATATGTGTGCATTCAACTAAAATAAATGTATGTATTAATTTCAAAATAGATGCAAATAAATGCAGGCTGTTTTTGCAAAGAAATAAATGTGAATCTTTTCTGCAAATATGAGAATAAAGTCAGCTTTTACTGCAAAATTCCCTAATGCAAATTTAGAATGTTTTATCCATAGCTTCTTTTGTTTTTCTGATCTCCCAAAATCTTCCTTGGCCAGAAAAACTGGTAGGAAGAAATGCTATGGCGATCGCACTGATATGATCTGAACATATATAACAATTCTTGTCATCCTTTCCACCAACAATCCTAGATTAAAAGGAAAAAAAAAAAAGCCTAGTTTGCACAGGTGGGTCTTGAAAAGGTGATGATATATACATAATAAGAATGACGGCATACATAAATCCTGAGACTACCTTATTGGTGAATAGCATGTTGACAGTGAGCAGGCATATGATTTGTTTCCTGTGCAAAAGAACGTAACTTTGGACGAGATTGAATGTCACACACTGGCTGACAATGTAAACCATCCACACCAAAGGAATTGAGTAGACACATCGCAAAGGGCAATGCCAATATATATTTCTTTCTCATGAAATGATACAAACCTGTGTGAGTACAAGCAAAAGCAGTGCATTAAAAGTGATCCTTTGCACGGCGGATGACACCCAAGGCTTGTGCATCACTTGCAGCAGCTGGGATTTTCAAGTGTTGCCGGATTTCTGAACTGGAGGTGCGCAGAAATGGATTACAAAGTTTTTCCTTCTTTAGTGTGGTTGGAATCTAAGACATAAGCACAAAATTCTCTGTCAAAATCTTACTATGTCAAACATATTGCTAGTTTTCACTCTGAAATTGTACTTAATGCTATTGAATGCATTTTTCTCAATAAGATTATAAGATCATCATGTGGAGGGAACAGAGAAAATGCAAATCTATGTATCTTTAGTCATCACGCGAGTTGATGAATTCAGGGGGACTGGTAGTTACCGTTGGGAGCTTCTTACTGCGGAGCTGAGCTACATGTTCTGCATATTCTTTTAGTGCTTCATTATTGGGCTCTATGGACAACGCAAACTTTGAATTACTCTGTTTAATTTAAGGAAAACATGTGTTCTGTTATAAGTAAAAGCAAGATAAATTCTGATAAGCAGATCAAAATATGGTCACTTACAGACCTACAGAATTGCATACCAGTGTATATTCGTGGCCGCAATATATGTTTGTCTCATCTGGCAAAGACATAATCTTTTGGAGTGAAGAAAACATCTGCAGCAGGATTGTGGATTCTTATTACACAAAACTCTGCTGAAATGTCACGTAAGGTACAGATAGCAGATGCATCATGCAACTGGAGATAATTTCATTACATATAATTTCAGAAAAATCTGATGATGACTATTGATTGTCATTATATAACAGCTCCTCATGCAAAATGAAGATAATTTCATTGAATACTGAAATAATTAGAGCTCTTGCAACTAATTTTTTCAGAACCAGCAAATGAGTTTGCGAGTTGTCAGAAACGGACGCATTGAATTTTTCCACAAGCAGATGTGAAAAACTGGTAATCATGCCTGAAATATATCATGGATAGAACGAGATGAAGTACAGAAAGCTTTTTATATTCTAATCTTGTACATACGTGAAACAGAGCCGCCAACAACAAAATAAAAGCTGTGCAAGCAGCTGTGCACATCCACATCCATACTTGTACAAAAATACATATATACTATATGTTGCACATGCATCAATGTCTTCCAACATATTTTCTATATGCAGGTTAGGCATATGGAGAATGTGTTTGTGGAAGGTAGATCTAGTCATGAACTAATGTTAACAACACTAATGAACTTCATTTCTTGAAATGACCATATGATTCTAACATCGGAAGATAAGCATGCATCATATTTTATTTCTGTCTATTATACTTCAGGGCACAAAAAAGAGGTCTGTTTACTCAAACCAAGTCATGCTATTACTGTCCCACTTATTAAAAGAACGAACTTGTAACAAAGATAACCAACTTTACCTTTTAATACGTTGGTTATTATTAGGATAAGATCCATGATTGCAAACAAGAAAAAAAAAATGTTAGTTCAGGAAAGAACCTGCTCTGGGTTTCCTTCAAAAAGTTTGCCACAAGATAAGCTAAACAATGTGTCCCCTGTAAATATTGCTCCACATCCTGGAAAGTAGTAGCTTATATGCCCTGTTTAAGATTCCAGGAAGTAAGATTTAGACTGGAAGAAGATTCGGCATATTCATTGTAAAAAGTAATATCACATGCCTAGATATAACAGCTTTAATCTGCATACAGTATTTCTTGTTCTATACTTTTCTTTGGTAACCAATTAAAAAAAAAAAAAATCAAGAAATTTCCAGAATAGTTTTACTTAATATCTGCACAAAAAGAAATGCAAGTTATTAAAAAAAGTTGTAAAAATTCTAACAAGGGTATGCACAGTTATCAAGTCAGGATAAGACGAAAATTAATAGAAAGATAAGCATTACTGAAAACATTGTGACCAGGGTCATAGACAAGTAAAATGAACTATTAATAATTACAATCCAATTCTGAACTTTACATGATAACCATGTCATATCAACAAGGAAATTTAATCATGAACAAAAAACCCCAGCACCTCTAGCACATGCAAAATGAAAGCATCAAATAGATGATTTTTGTTTATGGACAACCACAAGCAGAAAAAGGGTTATATGCATAACCTAATGAGGTATGCCAGCATACCACATGAAGTATGGAAAAATAAATAAATAAATATATTAGCTTCAGGTGAAATTTTAAAAATTTGACCTTTTGTATGACCGGGAGTTTCCATCACAAGCACCTGATGACCAGCAAACCTCCATGTTTCCCCATCATGAAGGGCTATGTCAATTCCAGGAATTCTTTCCCTGTCCTTGCTGGAACCAATCACCTATACTCAGAAAGATGAAATCAAGGAATGAGATTGTATGAAAGGTTAAAACTTCGCTAAAACCATTTATATATTTATTTACATTTAGCATGCATCATACTTTCCAGAACAGGAAAGTAATATGCCAGTATATTCCTGTGCTATCCTACATCACCCAAGATTCTATTTGTGCATGGGAGTGTGACAATGTGGTAAAACAGAATTGTTCTCCAAAAACATCCAGTGAATGAAATGGATTATAGATGATGATGATGATGATGATGATGATGATGGTGATGATAGTAGTCTTATGAAGGCCATGAGTATCATGTTTTACAGAGAACTTGCATAGCAATCCCGCCACACCCCCTCCCTAAAACAACTCCTCTCCATGCAGATTTATCCTAAACTACATTATCTACTTAGTTGAGATGTAACAATGTATACTTTTTGGTGTTCTTCATCCCAAAAAGTATGCAAGGTCATTAGCACACTAAACTATGGTTGGCTTATTCAATGTTAGTATAAAGCAAACCCACCCCCCCACCCCAAAAAAAAAAAAGAAAAAAAAAAGAAAAAAGGCACATATTCATCTTTAAGTGTTTTTAAGAAATAACATCAAATAGCAAAATTATTTTTAGTTATACTGAGAAAAGAAATAATAGCATAATACCATAGCGCTAGGACAAGAATGACAGATTTGGCCAAAAAAGAATAAGAATTTTTATACAAAGAAGATTAGAAATGAGGGATAACATGAAACGTGACAGAACTTTATGTGTAGAGGCCCAATATCACTTTTTTTAAAGAAGGTTAGTTAGAACCAGCTCCCATGAAGATGTACTCATGATACAGTAGGGCTAGGCAGGAATATAAGTGATAATAAGGCTATGCTTAGCAAAATAACTGAACCTAACTTTTTCTTGAAATGAATTCTTTGATATTCATCCCTTCCAGTTTCCCATGTAGTCAAATTCTTTAAAATTCCTTCAATAGCCATGAAGGGCGAGAACAAACTAAGTGGGTTTTAGTGCTCGCGAGGATCAAGATTGAAGTGGCCCCTGTTGGGAGCATAGATGAGTCTCAAAAAGGGCCAGAATATGTCACCATGACAAATTCCTTTTAAGGCTTTTATTCTATTTCCTGAATAAGTAGATGACCAATGACGGTGGTGGACCTTCTTCCTTTGTCTAGCTTCTAGCCCACAATGAAAAAGGACTAATCTACCCTAGAACTTGGACACTTCCAGTTCCAGCTTCACCCCTTTTCTAGCTGGACATATGCACATGAGGACCATGAAGGCTCATTTTGGATGTCCCATGATGACTTGATGACCCTCAACAAAGCAACCTTTTATAATGCTTTTAATTACATGATTGCATCCATTTGTGCCTATAGGCTATAGTATCAATTATGCACCTTGAGTGTCATAAAGATTTTGATGAGAGGCTAATTTCTGGTACATACTAGCAACTCAGCCCATAACAGTACACAATTAACCACCGGTCTACATGAATCAATAATAATTAAGGTCAATTCACACAAACCTAAAAACTTCAAAAACCACTAAACACATGGAATGAAAGTGGCTTAGTGTGTGAACTAATTATCAAAATGTGACATACATCATTCTCTTTCAAAGAAGTGGAAAGGGCAACGTTTTAAAAGAAATAAGAAGGTAAATTTATCATACTTAGCCTACTTTTCAGAAATCAAATAGAGTAACTGCCATACCTTTGCACCATACCTTGCTTTCAGTTCCATGTTTCCACCAGTATGATCGTAATGATGATGAGTGTTCAGTATATATGTCAAGTTCTGGTTTTTTCTTTCTAGTGCATTTATAACAGGAACAGCTTCAGAAGGGTCAACGACTCCAACTGTACCTGTATCCGTGTCATGCAAAAGATATGCATAATTATCCTGGAGGCATGGAACCTAGCAAAAATATACAACAAATTAACATTATGAGAACATGAACTAACAGTGGTTTCCATGTCTAGATATTTTAAGAGATGAGCATGAAAATATTTCAATCAACTATAAATGGAAAGCAATACAATTGAAAATTTGCATGATGAAGGTGGATCACTTTGTAAGATCAGATTTTCAGCAATTGTTAGAAGCCCATATTAGAAGATTGAAAATTTACAAAAGAACTAGGTACACCAGCCACCTAACATGACACCTTCAATTTTGACAAGATCTCTGAAACCAGGTCAGATTTTTTTGCATTGAAGCAGGTTGACTATTAAGCACCATCTTGCATATCATTAGGCTGGAAAGCCATAGAAATTGACTAGAGAAAATCATGACAAATTATCAGCTAAAATTAGGGTAAACCTACGGCGCCAGAACTTGATGAGTGGTATAAGGGCTTTATCATGATGAACAAGGACCTCTAGGTCATAATAACATGGCCCATTAAGGGGGTTTTTGCTTAAGGCATGAAAAACTTAATTTAACTTTAAAAAACAAAAAGTATAGAAGAGGAAGGGAACAATAAAAATCAGGAGCCTGCTTACAGAATATCCAACCCAAAAATGATGATTCAAGTTTTGATCATGAACACAGTAACCCTAAATATATACATGAATAGTTAAATAAATATTGGTTAATCAATTTATCTGTCTTCTTGAACTCCAGGTGGCCGCAGATTGCATATGATATATCACCTAAGTTATAGAAGTCATGGTCAACCAATAGAAGAAGAAATCAATAAGATATCTCAAAATGCGTATTAGTCAAAGACGTTGGCATAACTTGAATATCTACCCTAGTAATTTTAGTTTCAGATGCAATGGACCTCTTTACAAGTTTTAAAATGAGATCATTCAGACAATTGTATACACATTGCTTTTCTTTCATGCTGGACAGGATAGATTATGGTGAGTGCTGTGCTTGGATTTCAATCCGGTCCTCCATTCAATTTGTTCTACTTTAAATAGACAAATCTATGAAAATCATATCCTTGTCACAACAGCAAAAGAAAGTTGAAACAATGCCTGAAGTTGTTGCATTGTTACAGTACTCAAGGACTTTTAGACAGATACAGGGGTGCATTCAGGTGGGGTCTTGTCCAGATACTTCCGAATCCGAACTTGGACCTACACATGTCTGGCATTAGAACTTGAAACTGCAACTTCACTGATCTCTTCAGGCTTACAAGGAAAGTTAATAGAAGATTCACATGAAGCAGCTCAGGTGTGGGTTGTCAATTCATGACAACAGTATCCATGTTAAAAGCTTCAAATGTTAAGCATAATGTCCATCTAAAGAAACCTTGTTGCAATTTCACATGCTCAAAGCCGCATCATATTTTAATGTATCTCAACACTTGAAAGCCATTTCTCTGAAATAGTAATCCAGAAAACAATACATACATGCAAAGGTTATACAGATGGTTGCACATTAGTGTATAAGTTAAATGGTCCAAAAGCATATCAGTGGATCTCTCAAGGAAATGTACAGATATGACAGACAAGATTTCGGTAAGCCCTCGACAGAGGAACCAAAATGGTGGCACACACGTGTTAAGACTTCTAGACTTCATAAGAAGCCAAAAAGACTAAGGATAGGTTTCTCATAATTTCCCATGGACAACAATTTCTTTTGGTTGCAGCATGGAGTCTGTTTGAGTTCAAACAACAACAATTCAATAGGTTTGCAATGAACATGTCAATAAGGCATCAAATAGAAAAGGTCTGAATTATAAGAGACTCCTTACCAATTCAATTTGCAAAGAAGATGCCATATTGGTAATATTACACAAAAGCCCAGCAACACCATATGCATGATACCCTCCACGCAAAGTTTTGATAGGCCTCCAAAATAGGGTCCCAAAACTATATAATAACTGTTTTCCAAACCAGTGTTTTCTCATGTTCGGCCACATACAAGGCCGTCCTCTCACCTGCAAAAGGTATTGTTATTATAAGAGCAGAACAAGCAATCAAAGCCAACATCTAAAGCGAAAACAAATTCTTCAAGTACAGATTACATCGAAAAAGATTACAGAAAGATGAAATAATAATACAGAATAAATACACTAGACTAGAAAATATACAGATTTAGCCATCGTGGAGAAACTGAATTAGTGTAAACAAGGGGAAAATAATTGTAGATTTATGGACTATGACAACTTAAACTATATCACTACCAATAAAACAGCTAAAACAAGATTCTTTTCAGATATACTGAACTGGCATGTTGCAAGGGATAAAGCTACAAATTATTTAGGCAAACTGATATATTATTATTGTTACTTTAATGTCATGACCATGCTGTATGATTGTAAAATAGAAAGCATACCTTACAATTTTTCTATACTTCAATTTTATTCTATAGATATGTGTTACATCATTTCAGGTGATACAATTTTTGAGGTTAATAATCTAAATATGCTTCCATCAACACCTCCATATTAGAAATCAAAGTTCGTTGTCTCGGTACCAGACACCATTCTGGTACCATGCTGGACAGTGTCAGTACGCTCGATATGCAAGTCAGTTCGGCATATCGAGTCTCATTTCAATATTGATATGGTATGATACATATAGTACAACATGGTACACACCCATACAACAAACCTTGTTAGAATCATGAAACGATGGATAGAGACCGTAGGTGGTTCACCTAGGTGCCTAAGCACTGCCTAGGCATTTCAGGATCCTCTCCACCCAAAGTTTGCTCAAATACTTGAGTCTTTGTTCTAAGAGAAGTATTTGTCTCTTCTGTTGTATAGGGTTCCAACAATGTTCTCCAAAGATACGGTAAACTTGCTAATACTCCTCCAAGGTGCAAAGTAACAAAAGAGCAGGTGAACCAATCTCTCTTGTAGCCACTCAGTTGAAAAGAGAAAAGAAAATGGGCATCCTATCTCCCAAACTGCTCAAAAGTAGAAGGTAGGGACTAGAAAGAAAACAAAGCAACAATATAATTCAACAAGCAGAGGCTTTAGCACATCTGGATCCATCTCATGCAGAAAAGAGTTAAAATGTGTGTTATTCAAATCCATATTATTATACTTAGTCTTTAGATATGGAGATAACAGAAGAAATGGAATGTTTACTATAACTGCTGGTGCTTCTAACATCAGCCATTTCCCATAATAAACTCCTACCACAATCTCCTACAAGCATAGAATCCACTAAAAAATCTTATATTTCTAAGTAAACTAAAACAAAAATTACGTAATACACAAACAGAAAAATAAAAAAGTAAAAATATTTTCAAGATAACAAAGAACAGACTGAAGGAAGAAAGTTTTTTTCCAGCAAAATTCTAGTTCTGACTCCTCTGCTCAAACCCTTGAAACTCTAGAAAAGCTATGCATCTTCTTTTCCTTGCAACCCTTGGATCTGTCGAGATCTATTCTCTTTCTTGCTGCAAGAAAGCAACAAACTGAATCCTCTGCAAAAAGTTCCCATACCTCATATCATGTGGCCGCTTACCATTGCAAATATACAAATCTAACCCCTTATGTTCCTGCATCACAAATTTTACATTCAAGTACTGCTAGCTGGTGGCAGAAGAGATTGATTGCTTTTGTGGTCTTTGTTCCATATGTGTTTCAATTTATCTTATTTCATTTTTGCTTACTTTCTTTCATCTTGATTTGGTTCTGCCTACAACAGCCAATACCTACTGATGGATTAACACAAGAATCAAATCATCCCTTTGTTTTTTCTTTCCTCCCTCTTCCTTGATCTTCTTAACCATGTTCACTATTGCTCAAAGAAGGTGCTAAAACATAGTCCTTATTATACAAAGCCAAGCATCACCTAATCCAGTCATCAAATTCACAAATTAGGCTTCCAAAATGCTAACCATGACGTTTCCCCTAACGTATATTTTCAAAACAATAAACACATTTCTAACATTACAAGAATCTAATCGATCTTTTTATCAACTAGACACAGCATCTTAGATTCCCATTTTGTGGCTAGAAGTAGGAGGGAAAATAGTTCACAGCACCTACCTATCGCAAAAACATCAGCCCGCTCGTTGCAGGGCCTCTCCACAAGCTCTGATGCCACAAACTTTCAAACGCATCATAGTTTCTATTATCATGGGCATAATCATCAACGGATCCCAAACAAGAAACCATGATAATTACAACCAAAGCATCTCTACATTACCCAACCCGCACCCGTTCATCATTTCATAACAAATCCTAAAATTTCACCACCAAACATCGAATACGATTCTCTTCCCAAAAGCAACGTCCAGATCCACCAATTCAAAATGAATCATATAAGCGACATTTAGAATGCCACGAGAATTACAGAGGTGGGCATCATACCTTTCTCGAGTACAATTACAAAAATTAATAAAATATTACAAGAGAATGAGAAGCTACGCTGCAAGAGAATATTTTTATAATATATATAAAAAAGATCCAACATATTATTTTAAACGGATCCGACAAAAAAGAATCAGAGATCACTCAAAAACCTAAACGCAAGAGCGTAAAAACAGAAAAAAGGAAAGGATGAGAATGGCTTGGACGGGGAGGAAGAGAGATAGATCGAACCCTGGAGCAGGGAAGAGAGACCATGAGGGAGGAGGCCTTGGAGAGCATGATGATGGCTCCGAGCGACGGAGAGAAAGAAAGGGCAGGCAGCTCCACTCCGGGAATGGCCGGCCCGAAATCCCTCGTTTATTAAAGTGGAAATTGCATTTGGACTATTTTGCCCCTGTTCTTTTGCACCCAGACGGCGTACCGTTAAGCGGAAACGACCGCGTCCGGCCTCGGGAGAGCGTGGGTGTTTTTGGGAAGAAGCAACGCGATCGAGATTCGGTTCAGATGCTCCCTCTGTACAAGATAAAGCGGTAGGCGCGATGCATTATGGTTCGTTGTTAATTTTTTTTTTATTTAATTCAATACACGCATATTTCTGTGAACTGGAATTTGCCTTACAACCATGTACTAATACAAAATACGTAAAACCAGAAATAAAAAATTGAAGCACTACCGAGGAAAAATTTGAAGCAACACATGAAAGCGTTTGCAGTCATAAAATGGAGATTCGATTGGACAACATTGCAGTATTTAATGTCCAACATGTTAAGATAGAGAAGATGTCCCCTCGTCAGAGGACCGGACAATACTGGACGCGAGATTGATTTGGACTAAACCCACACATTAAAATGTGAGGACTGTGGGCCACAAAAAAAAAAAAAAAAAAAAGGGACGGTACATAAGGCCATTTGGGTGGTGAGTGCAAATGTGGTACTCTTATCAACAATTGATTGCCACCATATGTTATTGACAGGCTTAGAATAGCTTCGATTTGTGTATGTTTGATAAAATAGTCAGTTTATACTACCATAAAAACAAAAAGAAGCAAGTATGTTGATGGAGTGTTGAACAAGGTGTTTGTTACGTCGTCAAAAGCATGCAGGTTGGTGAATGCAATATGATTTTGATTGCCAATATACCTTTTTTTGTCTCTATCCCCAGATGATGAATCTGGTAGAGGGGTATCCAATAAAGAATGCATAGGTGTCTCTAATAAAACAAATTGTAGAGCATCTGACGAAGACTTCAAAGTAGTTTCAAGTTGAACAATATATCAATCCATTGATTACAACGCTTTCGAGGTTAGGTATGATTAGGTCATGTGTCATAGCCATGGAGGTCATTTGTTCGACAAGAATACAAAGCGACATGAAAGCGCCCGCATTCAAAAGTGTTTCAGACTTCCAGAACCCCAAACCTGTTGGTATGCTTCTTAACATCAAGCATATGACGAGCTTGATAAATTTGCAGCACTAAGTAATATGTGAGTTAATATTAGTCAAAAATGTATCCTATAGCATGTATTTGGACTACCTGATCAAATTGATTTTTGAAATGGGAACTTGTTTGGATTGGGTTCCATGCATAATATGGACCATCTACATAAACTAAGTCTGGTTTTGTAGGCTAACAAGACCGAGGGAGGTCTTTTATTCTCAAAATTCAACAAACATTTTTTCACCAAGTCCAGGAAAATATACCATCTGAGTGGCAATAATAAATGATACAACATCTAAGAAAAAGATAATAATGCCTGATGACGCAACAAAAGTTTATTTTGGCATTCAAACACAGCAAATAAGCCAACATTTTAATGTTTTTTTGTTCTATTCCGTTTTGCCAACTGTCCATGATCATTGTCAAGTAAGACTTTTGGAGGTTGCTAATATAGCGTATAAATCAGCCTTCGTTCATTGATGGACATATAGTAAGTAATTTTATAAAAAATTAAATTTTGAATAGTTACAACTTTAAAATTAACAGAAATTTAAAAATAAAAAATTATTATGGCAGATTTAAGTCCAGATAAAGAAAGGAAATGATGGCTTCTAAGGAAAAAATTATGTCTTATCCCTTGATTTCCATTTCCAACTATAATGGATCCTTGCTCCCCACCTATATAAACAGGGATAAAGGATCCAAAAAAGGGACGGCACTTTCAAAGGAAAAAACTCCCGTAACTCAAAACTCTTATGGTGAGAGACTATCAAGTCCTCATCAATCATTCTATTTTGTTTCTTTTTGCAAGTCCATAAGTCTATAAGCATCTAAGGTTGAGATTGAGGCTGAGGTGATAACTCAAGTCCGAGGTCAAGGTGAGTTTAAGGCCAAGCTCATCAAAAGATCAAGGACAATAGAAGGCCAAGCTGTCAAAAGCCAACCTCCAGAAATCGAGCTCTTGGAGGCCAAACTTTCAAAGCCGACTTCCCTAAATCCGACCTCAAACATCATCAAAAGGACGACCTCTCAAGGGCCAAGCTTTTAAAGTTGAGCTCCTAAAAGCAAAGTTTCTCAAGCTGTTAGATTGCTCAGCCATTCAGATAATTCTTGAAATCTTCCAACAACTTTCAGGACATGTACACGATCTATAACTGACATCCACAACTAACAACTTTGATTCAAAAGTTAGTGGGAAGATTCTATCCAAACAAACTATCAGAACATGGTCTAATGGTCTACAAGATTAGGCCCAACGGCCTACCAAGTTCGGCTAACGATCTATAACTCCATTTCAATATAAAAAAGGTACCAAGAAGACCCTGAAGTAAGACTGATTTTTAGAAGAAAAAATGACATCTCTCTCTCCCACTCTCACTACTACCATTCTCCTTCTTTCCTCTCCTATTCTTAAGCTCCAGCTAACTTAAACATCGAAGAATCCCCATCAAAAACTCTCCTACAAATGTGGACTTCTCTTATAAGTTCCCTCCGATATTTCAGTTCTCAGACGACATCCAACTCCAACCACGCCATCAACAACCGGAGACTTGTAGCAACAGTTGCAATATAGCTTAAGTCATTAATTGAGGGTTGATTATAATTTTTAACTAATTTCTTTCATTAATGCCGGTTCCCTTCCATGACGTGCATAACCGTAAGACAATCCAAAATAAAGATCTGAGCATAAACTTTACATCCATCATCCGGATTATTTTCAAAGTAGATGATTGGATTCCCCAAAGATCCAGAGAAACATGAACCTTTTTCAACTATGCAGACAATATAAACAAGACGAACTAGCATTGGACGGTCCTTGATCATTTCATAGTTTGGTGAAGTACAGAGACTGATACAACACAGGCACAGCCCGATGTCCAAGTTGCACCAGTTGTTTCAAATGGATGGTAACCAACAGGATAGATTCTGGAGTTCTTCATAAATTGTCACACTAATAAAACTTTCTCAATTTCATTCAAAGACACCGCATCATCATGCTAAGGAATGGTAAGACCCCAACACAGTAACTCAACAAGATACGTCGATGTTCCTTTCCATGGTCTCCCTGATGGTACTGCACAGGGCTTTCACAGTTCATCCTGTTATTGTGTTAGGATAGAGATTAGTATTCCAAGTAAATTACTGATGCAACTAAAACAAGATGAAAACAACTGATGAAAAGTCATTCAAAACTTACATGATAATCATCATCCAGATAATCGCGGTCGCGGTGATAATGCTGCACAATAGCATTTCAAGTTAGCAAACCATTTAGCTCTAGTAGTGCAGATAGTACATTCTACATTAAAAATACGATATAACGCTTTATTGGATTACTGTCTTTGATTAGTAGCTGTAAAAGCTAGAAGATTGATAGGCTTGAGGATTCTTTATGAGATTTGATGTTATAGGAATTTAATGAGGATTTAAATGTTGAAAACTTTTGAATATACAGTAAGTGAAGCAAAGAATCAGAAACGAACAGAACATCTGATCTTCAATTACTATAATCTCCATCAGATGATGCTTAAGTCAGGAGTTTCTATGGGACCCAAATGAGGCTGATCATTTCCACAGTTTAGAATTTCATGCAATGCTTCCAGACTTTTTCGCTCTCAAGTCCTGAAGGTTTATATAGTTCATCAGATCTCATTAGACGCTAGGCTGCAGTGGCATTCAAGCTTTTGTAGATGAAGGCCGCTTAGAAAATTGGCATCTGACAAGGCTGTGATCTAAGATCTAGTACATCAAATTTGAACGGAGTCTGTAATTTCACAAGAGATGCACTGCAATTCAACGAGCCATCCAAGACTTGCATTTCTTTGTTATCTGACTACCGAAAAGTTGATAATGTTCAAGAAACTCAACAATCTTGGCACATAGATGGGATGTCCTATCAAAGATTAAGCTACCAAAAGATAAGCTTAGTATTCAATATTGTCTTTGGAGTTGGGATGTGGATCTGGAAAAAAAGCAACATTAAAAATTGAACGCTACTACACACAAAAAGCTTGATTGATTAGAAATAGAGATTCAAGATTTACCCTTTTATATCTATCCCTGTACCGCTCCTTGTCTTGGTAACGACGATCGTATCCTCTATCTCTTCTCCGCTGTTCACCTTCCTCCCTTGCCCGTTGAGCTTCCTGTAGAAAGAGCCAAAATGGATCATGTTTTGAAAATGACAAGGGTTTGTTGATGGAGATGCTTTGAGGTGCCAGTTTCGTGCATATGAAAAGTTGCTTGGACCAAGTAATGCTTGCCTGGCAACCTCACACTCAATAAAACCCCTGCACTAAGTCCCACCAGAGACACCAATCCCCCGGGGCCATGTGGCAGAAGGAACTTATCATCTGTAAGAAACCAGCCTGAAATTTTGAAGGAACTAGCCAGCTCTTTGATACATACCTCTTCTTCTCTAGCTTTCCTTTCTTTCTCTGCCTCCTCAAAGGCTTCTTTCTCAGCCTGAAATTTTAAGCAAAAGATTGATGCAATTACTAAAAGGCGAACTCTGACGACAACTTACAGCAACGGTAGAATGGTGTGCATGCCCACCTCTTTATTTTTCGCCCAAGTTTCTTCCACAACCTTTTTCGCATACTCCGGGTCATCACATATCAAAATGTTGTCAAAAACTGAACCAGCCTTGACCTGTACTTTAAATCAATTTGTTATAGTTTTTATCATTTGAATCAATGCCAAATTAAAAACATTAGTGGCAAATGATACATCAATCTTTAGTGAAAATAATTAGGCAAGAATGCTATACTGATTTACCTGCCATACTTCAATGGCCACGTATTTTATAGGCTTCAGCACATAGAGATCTGGATCATCTTCGAATTCTGACAAGAGGGGAAACCTCAGCTAAATTGATGGGCTTATATATATAACTGGAACTTTGAAATAAGTCCTAAAAGAAACCGTGTAACGGGCACAAATATCCATATATTTAGATAGGAACTCAATTTGTCGGTGTCGAAGATTGGTTGTTCAAGTAGGAAAGAAGATAAATGAAACAACAGAGGAAATAAATCAAAGACAACCACCACTCGGCATTTACATGGGTACCAAAAGATTTTAGATGAGCTCTATCAAGGTTGACATAAGATGAATGGGTGCACAACAATTCAGACTAAACAAATGCATTAGAATCTTTTGAGGTGAAGAAACATGCATCAATTTATTTGGCCCCTTTTTTTATAACTGCAACAAAAAAAGGGATAAGTGAAGGTGCATCACAATTTTTGCAGAAATTTTATTATGAGTAAACGTTATATCTCCTCTTGTTTCTTTCAACAAGAAATAATAAATAGGTAGTGGATCTGACATATTCAGCTGGAAGATTACATTATTATCTTGAAATTTCAGATAAAAAAGTTGTGATATCTGAAATAAATCCTAGTTAGGTTTACCAAAAGCACACCATCTTTAGCATCAAAGTAGTCTCTGAAGATTTTCACATTAAATGCCATACCAGTAACACAGGATGACAAATTTCAACACATCAGCATGCTGCAACATAGGAATGCAGGAAGTTTCTGAATCAGAATATCTCAGTAATGCGTGGAATGAGGTTCCTTTTAAACTTAAAACATAGAGAGAACTAGAGAGAGCAAATTCGATGATGATTGCCTAAAGATCAATGGAAGTTCACAATAATGTTAAATATGAAATCTCTCTCTCTCTTTCCCCCTCCCTCCCTCCCTCCTCTCTAAGGATCTCTGCCTACAATTATGTTAATTAACCTCCTAATTCCTATCACACAAGCAAGAACAGCCAAATATCAGGACAGCAAGCTGTCACGCTTGAAAACCCACAGCAGCAATGATGTGCCCAGGCCTAAATAACTATCTTGTGTAGGTAAGAATAAAGGTTGGAGCACAGAAAAAAAAAAAGAAACCTTTGAAATCTGATTGATAAGAAAATCGCCACAATCAGATCACAAAGGGGTAGAACGCCACACTCAAGAAAAAAAGAATGTGAGTGATAAGTTCTAGGGTTTATAACTCGCCACTAACACACAGGGGTTAGATAAGAGAAATCAACAACACTCATTTTCATTCATTGAAATCTGAATTGAATACATAGGTCGCCTCCCTTTATATAGATAAGAGAGGAAACATAAGACATTCAGTAAATGGAAGGAAATAACAGAATTTGACTATCATAGAAATGATGGTGGCTATATCTTGCTACAAAGGAAATAATAGTGACCGTATCTTGCTACTATGGAAATGATGGTGGTTGGAGATCATGGTGAATTAGGAAGAACAAAATAACTTTGGCTGCATCTTGCTACTATGAAAATGATGGTGGCTGGAGATCATGGTGAATTAGGAAGAACAAAACAACCTTGATTGCGTCTTGCTATTATGGAAATGATGGTGGCTGGAGATCATGGTGAAATAGGAAGAATAAAACAAGCTTCTAAACTCGGCTCTTTTTCCAAGCAATAATTTCTTTCAAATTCCTGTCAAATCTGATTCGCACCACATCATGCTTCTACGCACGTGAGCAAAATCATCAATTTGGCTCTTGGATCCATATATGGCATGTGATCATCTCTTTCTTCATGATGGTGCACATCATTTTCCCCTTGTTGAGTAGGATTTGCCCTCAAATCCAAGTCTTCCTCATCATCCAAACTATCCTCCAAGTAAGGAGAAAGATCTCGAACATTGAATGTAGCGGACACATTGTAGTCACCAGGCAATTCAATCTTGTAAGCATTGTCATTCACTTTCTCAACAACTCGGAATGGACTATCAGCACGCGGCATGAGCTTAGATTTTCTTTGGTTGGAAAATCATTCTTTGCGAAGATGTATCCAAACAAGATCACCTGGAGCCAAGCGAACTTGTTTTCTTCCTTTGTTGGCTGCCTTCTCATAAGCCACATTCTTCCTCTCAATCTGCTCCTTGATGCTCTTATGCATGAATTTAACCAACTCAGCTTTCTTCTTCCCATCCATACAAACTCTTTCGCTGATTGGAAGTGGTGCCAAATCAAGTGGGGTGATAGGATTAAACCCATAAACCACTTCAAAAGGAGAATGCTTAGTAGTGCTATGAATACTACGATTGTAAGCAAACTCAACATAAGCCAAACACTCATCCCAATTCTTCATATTCTTGTTAACAACAGTGCGAAGCAAAGAAGAGAGGGTACGATTTACCACTTCGATCTGACCATCGATTTGCGGGTGGCAAGTCGTGCTGAAGAGTAATCTAATACCAAGCTTCTTCCACAAGGTCTTCCAAAAGTAACTCAAGAACTTGACATCTCGATCAGACACAATGCTCTTTGGTACACCATGCAGACGTATTATCTCCTTGAAAAATAATTCTGCAACATGTGAAGCATCATCGGTTCTATGGCATGGTATGAAATGAGATATTTTTGAGAATCGATCCACAACCACCAGAACCGAATCCTTCTTTGGTACCAACAGAGCTGGTACTGAACATGGGCTCATAGACTCCCTCACATAACCCTTCTCCAAAAGATCCGCAACTTGCCGCTGCAACTTCTTGGCCTCCTCGGGATTGCATCTATAGGCTGGTCTATTTGGAAGGGCAAACTCTGGAATGAGATCAATCTGATGCTCGATCTCTCTAATTGATGGCAATCCTTTTGGTAACTCTTTCGGGAACACATCTGTAAATTCCTCCAAGATCTCCTTCATTTGCGGTGGAAGGGAGACTTCTTCACTTGGAACCTGCTTAGCTACAAGAACAAAAATAATTTCATGGTTAGTCAAAACTTGCTTCACTTCCCCCTTGTTGGCAAATAGATTCTCTTTCTTGCCCTTTTCAATCACAAGCTGATCCTTCTGGACCTGTTGCAGGCTAAGTGGTGCCAACACTATATTCTTCCCATTCTTGGCAAATGAATAGATGTTTTTGAAGCAGTCATGAATAGCCTTCCGATCGTACTGCCACGACCTTCCCAAAAGAAGATGGCTGGCTTTCATAGGAACCACATCACAAACAACCTCATCTTTGTAGGACTTGCCAATAGAGAAAGGTACTACAACCTGCTTTGTAACCTTCACATTACCATCGTCAGTAAGTCATTGCAATCTATAGGGACGGGGATGCTTCATAGTCACCAGATTAAGTTTTTCCACCAAAATAGTAGAAGCCACATTAGTACAGCTACCCCCATCAATAATAACACCACATACCTTATCATGGATGGTGCACCTGGTATGGAAGATATTTTTGCGCTGCTCATCATCCACTTTAGCTGTAGGTTCAGGTTGCGACGAATAACCAACAGCTCTCCTTCATCTGCAAACTCCACATAATCTTCTTTTACCTCTTCCAAAATAGTCTCATCTTCACTTTCAATTTCTTCTTGTGACTCCCGAATGAACATCACCCTCTTGTTTGGACATTCAGAGGCTATATGACCGTAACCAAGACACTTGAAACACTTGATATCTCGACTTCGTCTGGGAGGTTGTGAATTCTCCACATCTTTTTCTTTGACCGCATCTGTGACTTGCTTGCTAGAATCACCTTTTTCTACTTGTTTTGGCACCGCCTTAGGGACGGACCATGGTGATAAGGAAGATGAGTTGGTAGTCTTACTTGGCTTACTTGCACCACGCTTGCGCTGTCTCTCCACCTTAACAGCAAGTTTGATCACATCGTCAAGGAACACATAAGATTGCAACTCCACCGTATCAGCAATCTCCTTATTCAAGCCTCCTAAGAACCTTGCAATGGTCTGTTCTTGAGGTTCTCGCAAATCGCATCTCATCATCAGCATCTCAAATTCTTTGACATAATCCTCAACATACATCCCCCCTTGTCTCAAGCTTTGTAACTTGATGTACAGCTCCTGCTTATAATATTGAGGGACAAATCGCTTCTCCATGATCCGCTTCATAAGCCTCCAGTTCCGGATCTCCTCTTCTCCATCCCTCGTACGCTGAGCTTTCACATTCTCCCACCAAAGATTAGCATAATCAGTGAATTCAAGGGCAGCAAGTTTACATTTTTTTACCTCAGAATAGTCTTGACATTCAAAGACCTTCTCCACACGTTGCACCCATTCCAGATATTCTTCGGGTGAGCTGGTTCCTTTAAAAGATGGGATCCTCATCTTAATATTGTCTCTCGAACTTCTTTGTTGCCGCCTTTGCCATGGGTGTTCCTCCACACCATCATCATCTCCGGGTTCGTCATACTCCTCTTCATCATTGCGATCAACTCGTCGTGGTGCTGGATGGCCATGCCGCTGTGATGGTGGGGGAAGTATTGCCAACCGCTCAAACGCTTGTGTTAGGCGATTGAGTTGCTCCATCATCTCTTCTTGACGTCGCTGGAGCCCCATAATCTGAGCTTGTTCCAGACTCATGCCTCTAGGAATGACAGGGGCCTCGTCTCCTCCAGACATGATTTGGATGTCAAACACTTCCTCAGGCTCTGATACCAAACTGATGTGCCCAGGCCTAAATAACTATCTTGTGTAGGTAAGAATAAAGGTTGGAGCACAGAAAAAAAAAAAGAAACCTTTGAAATCTGATTGATAAGAAAATCGCCACAATCAGATCACAAAGGGATAGAACGCCACACTCAAGAAAAGATGAATGTGAGTGATAAATTCTAGGGTTTATAACTCGCCACTAACACACAGGGGTTAGATAAGAGAAATCAACAACACTCATTTTCATTCATTGAAATCTGAATTGAATACATAGGTCGCCTCCCTTTATATAGATAAGAGAGGAAACATAAGACATTCAGTAAATGGAAGGAAATAACAGAATTTGACTATCATAGAAATGATGGTGGCTATATCTTGCTACAAAGGAAATAATAGTGACCGTATCTTGCTACTATGGAAATGATGGTGGTTGGAGATCATGGTGAATTAGGAAGAATAAAATAACTTTGGCTGCATTTTGCTACTATGGAAATGATGGTGGCTGGAGATCATGGTGAATTAGGAAGAACAAAACAACCTTGATTGCGTCTTGCTATTATGGAAATGATGGTGGCTGGAGATCATGGTGAATTAGGAAGAACAAAACAAGCTTCTAAACTCGACTCTTTTTCCAAGCAATAATTTCTTTCAAATTCCTGCCAAATCTGATTCGCACCACATCATGCTTCTACGCACGTGAGCAAAATCATCAATTTGGCTCTTGGATCCATATATGGCATGTGATCATCTCTTTCTTCATGATGGTGCACATCAAGCAAATTGGTGGTTTAGAAAGACTAGTACAATAACTGGATGACTTTGAAAGGTCAAGACTGCGTTCCTGAATTCAGCATAATTCACAAGTCATAGACATTAATTTTGCAGTGCTTGCAAAGCAAATGTACACATGCCTTCATGAAAATCCTAGATGATCCTTGATTGGTGTACATAGGTTCTGGCAGAAAGTAGGGTAAACTTAAAAGCTCATAGGATCTAAAGGAAGATGAATCATGAAGTTTTCTCTTGCTGAGTTGCTGTTTTTGACAAGCTTCAAACTAATTCTCGAACAGGACAGAAAGTATGACTTGTTTCAGTGGACACGTCAAAGACTTATGCACAATGAGACCATGAAGAATAAAGCACATGATGTTATGGTGTGGAGAGACTGCCACATCGGATGACAATCTCCTTCTTATGGTTTACCAGCAATCACTATCCGGTACTTACCATGTACCAACGTTTACAACATGGTGGATGAGTTCTGAATAGATGTAGCAGGGTGCTCAGTAGACTTTGACCAAGCATTTCATGGCTAGTTTAAAATTTAGAATGGTCCAGGAGAAGTACAGGTCAAGCTTGATATGGAGAGAATTCAAAAGACAAGCCACTAACCAAAGGTTCATACTGAAATCAACTACTTCGGTGGTTAATTCACGAACAAATGATTCCTGGAAATCGGTTGTACATGATTTCGATGTAAAGAAACAAAGCGTCTATGGATGAGTGCTGATATAATAAGAGCAACACATGATGTGGGAGAAAGGGATGGCTATCAGAATAACAAAAAGGAAGAGCATAAATCCTAGGGCAGCACAGTTCATCGAGTGTTTAGATTTCTGACAAACTAAGGGTAGAGATTGAGAGGGAGGGAAGGGGGACCACATTAAAGGTTGTTATTGTAGCAACATTACAGTTTAGCATTAACAGTGCAAGCACAGTCAATTGATTTCTTTCATAATTTTGTCAAGAAAGAAGGCTTTAATTAAAAAAAAACAACTCAGGCCCTATTTATGTGCATGATTAGGATTTTAAGAAGACATCTTGCTTACACAAAGTCTCATAACACTTAAGATCTATCAACAAACCGCAGTCTGTAACCTGCATCCAACTTTTTACCTATCAAATCTATGGAGAGAGAAACCTTGCTTTCTTGCTACTACTACTAGTGCAAAGCCTCATAACATCTAGGTCAGTCCAAAGATAACAGTCATCTGCCTGCACTCAGCTTCTCAAGTGCTTAAAATTTATTATCCTTGGAATATCAAAACCACAGAGATATAAGGCCTCTCTGGAACATACTAACCATTTGTAAACTCCCCACATAGGAGGAAGTTATTAGACAGTAAGATACATGGGAGGTGAGTTTGCAGGATTGGTGGAGGTTGTAGACACTCCCAATCCTGAAAAATTAGAATAAGGAATTCAAATGAAAAGATGATTTATCATAACCCAAAAATATAGGGATGATTTAATCCACAATCTCCTTCCATCTCTCCTGATCCCTTGAAATTCTCCTCCCATACAGACTGCGCATTCACTTCCTCCATGCAGCTAGGTTACACAAGGATAATTGCTTTGTGCATCCAAACAAGACCTTGAACTTAAACTTTCTTACACAACATCTGCTGCTACCATTGTGTGGCTTGAACACATATGCGCAAGTAGGTGCATGCACGAGAGAGAGAGAGAGAGAGAGAGAGACTTGAAACCAAAGAATGAAAATAAACCATAATAAATAGAGGCTATTCTAGTTCTTTGTGAACATGTTTAAGCACAGAAAGAATACAGATAGAATAGAAGCTCCAAAATACTTGTAAAACCTCACCATTAACATCTGATTGGAGAAAAGTCAACATCAAGTTTTGAAGTGATGGAGATATACCACTTGATTTTCAATATTAGTTCTTTAATTTCATGATATTTTTGCCACTAGGTTGCACCAACTAAAATCCTCCTTGTTGCAAAAATCAAATCCATATTTGAAAATTTCACTTGAATGCCACTATCAAGTAACATAGAATGTCAGACTGACACAAAGGAATGTGAATGTAGTTAGTGAGACAGTCAAGATATGAAGAGATATGCTCTAAAGTTTCAGAAACATATTGGAATATCACATATACTAAGGTTTTCTGATTACAATTATTTTCTTTCCATTTGATAATGATTTAGAAAATGAATCTGATCTAGTGCTTGACTTACCTGGGTTGTCGATCCATGGTATCTTCCATTTCCCCTTATAGTTTGGGTTCTTGATCCTCTGTAATTTCATAATATATATTAGGGATGAAAAACATACTACTGCAGTCAATTGAGAATCGTGAGATTCCAGTCACTAAAACTAGATATACTTGAGCAAACAAACCTTGGGTTTCCATGGGCCTTTATATGCTGGATTTGGTACCTTTGGTGGCCTCCATATACCATCTTCATCATCATCCCATGTATCAGGCTGGTTGGCAAAGTAATAAAATTATTCAATCAACACATTTTTCTTCGGAACTAACAAAAAAGGAGCCTGCTGATGTCACATATATCACTTTGTAGGTCAAGCTAAATGCTTGTGAGAATCTCGCGCACTGAAGGAGTTATTGTAGCTTATGCATGTGCCTGAATGCATATCTTAGATTAACAAAGTTAACGAGCATACCTTTTTAGCTTTTGGATCAGGAATCTCTTTTGGAATTGAATCATATCCCTGCAAGGAATGGATAAAAAGTAAGAAAAAGATGAGCATGTCCAGGAAGCAAAATATTTCTGTGAGTGTGCATTGCTGGAAACCTCTGGTTTAACGGCATCAGGATCATCAATGTACTCCCTATCATCCCAGTCTTTAGGCTGTAGCATAAAAAAATACAGATATTAGAAGGGTTGATCATAATGCCGTAGCTTGTAGAAGTTTCTTATTAGTAACTTGATAGTATGTGATGACAGAGCAAGCTCCAACCTTTTTAGCATGGACATCTTTAATCTTTCGAGGTGGAAGAATGTCCCAGTCAGTATACATGCTTCCAGATTCTCTCTCTCGGTTATCCACAAGAATACTGTATGAGGCATCAGGCCTAAGAATGAACGTGTATACATGTGTTAACTTGTCTGTCTCACATTGTAAATCTTTCTTTATAGGGTAATTCTGTCCCTGGTAAGAAAGGATAAGATGGAGCTTCTTTGTCTGCGTGCCACAAATATCAGGCCCGAACATTAAACTGCACAAAAAAATTACAAGCAATCAAGAGACCGAATAATGTAAAACTGGAAAGAAGCAAATAATTAAGCATGACGCATTAGAAAATGACAGTTTATTAAGACTGGAATAAAATTTTAATCTTCATTAGGGAGCCCAGTCCCTAGAGCTTTAAGTCTATCCCGTTTAAGTTGGAAGCTTTATGTCATTGGTTCCACCCTAGCATCAACTGATTACAAGATGGCATTGATTTCCTAGGCAATCAATTTTTCACAGGATCCCAAATTGACTTCACAATAAGGAATTGGATATATAAATATTTATAGAAATGAGACAACAATAACCATTCGAGGCATGCGTCTTTCAAGGCATCACAAATTTCAATTGGCAATGGTATAGTAGATAATAAAAATGCTGATGGTTATTCAGTGATGGCACAAAAGTCTCTTAAGGACCGAAATTTATGATCCAAAGCAAATATAAGAATAAGTAAAAATAGCTAAAGATGGTCATATGTATTTCAAAGCATTGGAAAATCCAAAGAAGTATAAGGCATATCACACATTTGAAGAAATTATATAACTAACCTGTAAGGAGTATCACCACCAAATTTCTTCTGATTGACATAAGCAGAGAGAAGCTTGATGTAGCCACCACCACACTCAATGTCCTGCTCAAATTTTATAGAATACTGGACCACCAGCGTTCTGTTCTTATTACTGAATTCTGGAATCTTTGCAGATATTGCAAAGTGCTTGGCATCTGGGTATGTCTGAATACCTGAATTAACCAAGAGCAGAAAATGCATATGATCAGATCGACTATATAACTCCTTAGACAGAACTAGCAAGTTCATTGAAATCAGCTTCCTCTCAACATTATCAAAACATATTCAATACCCTCTCTGGTGTTTAGCAAAATCTAAAGTAGTTGTTAAGATCCTCTTCATAATAAGAGCAATAAGATAAGCATTAAAGTTCGAGGGATAAAAACAGGAAATCAAAAATACGTGCCTTTGTCATCTGGATCTCCAGCCCATTTTCCCGCCGTATGTTTAAAAGAACCAGCTTTTCCTTCACTGCTCTTCCAGTCTGATTTTACCCAACGGCTTTGCCACCCATCTTTTCAGCAACCAAATACAAAGGCCACATTTCAAGTTAGCCAATTAAATTACATACAGACAAATGATATAAATCATTACCAAGAGACGATAAAAATAGGAAAGAAGATAAAGGTAACATTTTTATGCAATCATCAAACATGTACAACATCACTATTCAGCCATGACTTTATAGAACCACCCGACACAATTACCATCAAGTTCTGTGTGTTTGGGCACACCTCCACTAAATTCTTGCCGCCCAAATCTTTCACCTAATATCTAAGCTTTTCAAGGTCATCAGCCCCTAATTTAGTTCCCTCTTAAGTATGCTTGCAATTAGCTTTAAGATTAGGATTTCCTACTCTAAAACTGGCTGTCCACCTGACATCAACCCTTTGCTTTTTCCCAACATAACATAGCGTTGGTTCTGGCTTACGCAATACTCATTCATGCATCCCGTCAATTTTCTTGACCATCGGAATTTTATATTAGATTCAGAATGGACTAAAACATCCAATAGATGGGATATAAGACCAACAAATAGTTAAACACTTGATATCTAATCCATTTTAGATCAAATAAAATCCATCCAATACAAAGCTATCTCCCAAACAACAACCAAACTATAAAAAAGAAAATGAGGGAAATTTAAAAAAAAAAAATCTTGGTTTCCAATTTGGACTTCTCTGGTCCTCCACCTGTGATTGACTACCTGCCAAGGAATTTATGGAAACAACTCCAGGTGGGAAAAAAGACCATCACTTAACTAGGAAACTTTGAATGCCTAATTTGGAATAACCGGAAATCAAGTGATCGGTCTAAATATAGAAATCAGTAGTTACTTGTCGATTTGAAAGAAGAACCTTAGAAATTAAATAATTTTCGGGAAAATCATTCTTCTTACGAGCTGAGGTTGAAAAGAAACATCCCATTTTTAAATCACGGACAGATCGGGAAAAAGAAAACAGCGATAACGGCATCAAGGAATCAGCTTAAAAACGGATAAATATGTGTGAAAATATAGAAGAGATTGCGGAGTTGGAAGATACAATCGAATCGCTCTTCGAAGAAGATCTCAGCAGTAGAGAGTTGGAGGAGGAGTGCGAGAGAAAGCAAAACGACGAAGTGGAGGCGGAGGTGGGGTGGAGGAGACAGTGCTCGTTCGGCCATCCCCGGCGGTCGCCGAGGAAGGAGCGGAGCCCGAATTGATTATTTGTAGAGATTCCCTCTTAGCAAACGTCCCTGCGAGAGAAGTTTAATTGCAACTGTACCCTTCAGTTTTGGATTTTCACATTGAACCGGTTGTAGAAGGTGGTGTTTGCATATATGAGGAGGTTAATTGGAATTGTCAGCCTATGTTTTCCATCACGATCATTATCTAGAAAGAATAATATTTTATGATAAATTAATTAGGCTTGTAGATAGAGTCATTATTATATATTGTTAATTTGTTATCAAAACTGCTTAGGTTGTCTCTAGGGGTGAAAAGCCTTGCTACTTAGATGTATATTTATTAAGATGAATCTTTCATGTTAGTTAATTTTAATATTATATAAATTTCAATATAAATCACTCTAGATACTTTGACTTCAATAGCATAGCATAATTTTTTATATATGATTTTCTAAGCTTTAGCATCTAATGCACAACTACTATAAGATATATTATATTCATCAAGAAATTTTAACAATAAATTTTGATGAGTGCAAGGATACAAATAATAAATTATTCAACTTTGTTCATCTATATTCTTATTTTTTTTCTTCCTCGAAACTAGGAATGTTGGTATAATAAAGTGAAACATGAAATATTTTTCATCATATAAAAATTTTATTCAGTTATAAGGATTTGTTAAAGTTTTGAAGGGCTTTATTCTATTTTATATTCAATAAAAAAGAGACCTATTAATTATATGCGCTAGTATAGCTATATATAATGTATGAATAATTTGTGAAAGTTTTTCAAACTCAACAACATATGTTGGCGTCTCACTCTTCTTCTGATTTTGCATGAATTTTTTTTAATTTTTTTTTTTTGCAAAACAAAAAATATGTAGCACATGGCAATGATTTTACACTTGGCTTTGATGGTTAGCGCTTAATAAATACCGATCTTTCTCATAATATTTCTTCCATAAATTAGAAGAACTCCATGGCATTTCGGTAGTTCTCTGAAATGAAATGGGTACTTTGGTGCGTTTCCGGGTGGAAGGCAAGTCTCCGGTCTCAGACCAGGGACACCGGGACCCGCCACCCAGCGGCTACTTTCCAAGTCGCCGAGTACGAAGACCTCAAAATGTCCTGCTAACGTTGCACCCATCACTTAAGCCCACGTACCATCACTGGCACGTCGAAACCCCTAGTCAACGATGGGTGTGAACTGGGGTACATTCAAAACCGGTCCTCCAAATCTCAAATTTTACGTGGGGCCATTAGCTGAACCGGATGACACCAAAATGGCACCCAGTTCGACGAATCAGCTCCCAAAATGCTTCCCTGACCCTGGGATAGACCAGTCACTATTTGACACGTATACAAAATGACGTGTTAATCCGCACCAGAGAACCAGTGGAAGGCAAGTATATTGTATGATCGAGTCAAAGGTGGCTCCTGGACTTGGAATGGTGCTTCCAGTTGTTACTTGGATGGCCCAACCGTTTTCCATTGACGTGAAGTGGACTGAGAGCAGGAGTCTGGGTCATCTACAACCCAAGCTTAAGAAAGTTTCTACAATTTCTCATACTTATGTAGCCCCAAAAGCACGTCCTGGCCGTTTTACTTAGTCATAAAAACAATGTAGATTTATAAATTATAAATCTCATTGTAAATTTTACTGTGTTTCACTTTTGATGCACTTTTGGTTCAATACCCTAAGTTTTTCCTTTACCAGCTGGTATACAAAGAAAGGGTAGAATTGGATGTGCTATTACTTCAAGCACGATGAAAATTTTCAGATAGTATCCTTTTCCTTTGAAAGTGAAAAGTTAAGAATACCTGACCCAAGTAGGGGGTGCTTTTCTACCAAAAAAAAAAAGTAGGGGGTGCTTAGGCAAAGCACACATTAGAGGGCTTTAGAAAAATAATATGTTGATAAAAAATGAACTCATACTATTTCTGATAATGTCTATTGGGACCAATATAATTAGTTCCTTTTCAAAAATATAATGGAGAGCAAGGAAGCTGCTTTCCTTCTATTTATGCTCTTTCTCCACCTCAAGCCTGTCTAATCTCTTAATAATTATCTATATTTTTATTAAGCAGTGATTATACTAACTATATTGGAAAACAATGACTCCTGTATTGAAAAAAAAAATTTTATGATTTATACTACAAAAAAATATACTTTTTGATAAATTTTTAGTAACGAACTAAAATATCATCACTAAAAGTAAGTTTTTATAATAAATTATAATTTTATTATAAAAAATAAATTTTTTATGATGAAATCTCTTTTTGTCACCAAAGATCTGAGTTATTACCACAAAATAATAAATTTGTCACAAAAAATCCTCCCATCAATTCATAATTTTTCAGGTTTTAGCACCAAATATATTTATGACAAAAATATATGTATTTGTGACAACATATTTATCACTAAAAATTATCAATTTGTGATAAAAAAAATTAGCATAAATATTTTTTTTTAAAATTTAGTTTTCTATTTATAGCAATCAAATCACTATTGTCACTTTAAGTAAAATTATTGTGATAAAATATTTTATCACAAAATATCTAAATCACTATTTAGTTTATTGTGAAGAAAGTATTATATTGTAAAAGTCATTATATTTTTTATATTTTCTTATGACAAAAGTTTGTTTGTTGCAAAAGATTTAGATTTCCTCTTTTTGTTCTCTTCTTTTTTCTTAATGTATTGCAACGAAAATATTTTATTGCAAATAGTTAATATATTTTTTTGTGACAAAGTCTTGATTGTTGCAAAAAAAAATAGATTTCCTCCTATTGTTTCCTTCTTTTTTTAAATTATTGAGATAAAAATATTTGTTGTAAAAAGTCAATATATTTTTTATGATAAAGACTTGTTTGTTACAAAAAATTTAGATTCCCTCCTTTTATTCCCTCTTTTTTTTTTTAATTTATTGTGATGAAAATATTTTATTACGAAAAGTCAATATATTTTTTATGACAAAGACTTAGTTGTTGCAAAAAAATTAGATTCTCTATTTTTGTTCTCTCCTTTTTTTTTTTTAAATTTATTATGATAAAAATAATAATTATAAAAAGTTAATATATATTTTTTATGATAAAGACTTGTTTGTTGTAAAAAAAATAAAATAAAATCCCTCCTATTGTTCTCTCCTTTTTTAAGTTTTTTATGATAAAAATTATTTTATCACAAAAAGCTATTATACAATTTTTAAAATTTTTATTGCAAATGGGTTATGCAATATAGTATCATTTTATTTACAAAGCATTAAAATGATGTCATTATAAAAATATTTAATTTTAAATATTTGGCCATAAAAATTCATTATACTTTTTTTTTGAAAAATTCATTTGCAAAAATTATGAAAAAAATTAAATGTTAAAACAAGTACCACAAAATGTTAAAAAAATTCTAGTATTACTTTATGTAATATTTTTGAAATATTTCAAATTATTTTTTAATATAATACTCTTTCTTTGTTAGATATGTATGATTTAATTTTTTAAATTTTTTGGTACCAATTATATAGGGTGAAATAAATTTTATCAAAAAATCAAATGCTACAAAATTTTAATAGTTCAACTAAGATCTCGTTCAACGATTTATTATATAACATAGAATGTCTAGCCAAGAAATTCTACACCAAATAAGATAAGAATAAGTCTATGCGAGTGAACCGTCAAGCTGTCGTATTGACAAAATTTTCACTTTCCATAACTTTCGCATATAGTGATATTTCGAGATGATCAAGATATACTTTTCATGTAGTTTTTCAGATCTATACCATGGCAACCTAGGTGCATGGAATCCGATTGAGATCATTTTTGAGGTCGAATTTCACTCTTTCAGCTAATTTCGAGCCTATTTTTACATTTGAGTCATATTTTGATAATTTTTTTCTATTCTAATCTATATTAAAAAAAAAAAAAAGAAGGGAGCCGTGCGGTATCACTTAAGCTTTTCTATTTGAGAGCACACGCAGAGATGTATAGAGAGAGATCGAAACTCTACTAACTATAGCTGATGTTGCAACACTCACCCGTGGAAGCTTCCTCGCAAAACTCATGAAAGCTTCCGAAACCTCATGCTCATCCTCTTCGTTATCGATGAGGATGTGCCGCCGTCGGAGGACAGTATGCTGGGGTGAGGCAGCGGTCATCGTTCACCGAACCATCCTCATGGCCATCATCGGAGGAGGTAAAATCGAGATAGAGTAGTGACCACCGTTCACCATGTGAAATGCATCCCACTCTGCGTCCGCGCGATGGAGCTGCAAGAGCGGACGGAGCTGCAAGAACAGATCCATGGAGGGAGATCGACAATTAATTAAGAAAAATGATCCTAAAAAATAAATAATAAATAATTTATATATAATAAAAAAATATTATGAAAATATTATATCATTAATGAATGGAATTGAAATCTACTTATGTATATTTAATTATGCTATTAAAATCTAATGTTATTGATATTAAGAATATGAATAGGCATTATATTACTACTCATAAAAAATATTATTTTAATAAATAACCAATTTTATGACATGGAATCCGTGCGCAACTTGCGGACGCACAACTAGTGTTAAATAAAAGAAGCCCAAATTTCTCTTCGCATCCTTTCCAGTAAAGAAAAATCAAAAACATGCGGTCAGTGGGGCAAGACAATTCTAGAAAACCCCAGCTTTTCTTGATTGGAACAATAATTGCCCAAGCTGCTAGTAAATATTAGAAGCCAAGTCCAATCATTACGATCTTAATAAGAACAAACACTCATAGACATTAACCAAGTCATCTCTCCCACCAACAAAAGAAAGCTACAGTGCATTCAACTCAATATGCTCCTTGGTCTCATGAACGGGTATTTCTTCTATTATGATCATCTTTCTTTCTTCTTTCTCTTTTTAATTTTTTTCCGGAACATCAACGAGCTTTGTGCCTTCGATTTCCAAGAGAATTTAAGTCCCTAGAGCTGCTCGAATCCAATGCATTGAGCCCATACTCGATGGTCCGTCCACTGTACTCATTGCTGAATTACTCGCTTCCAAGTGCAGCCCTACTAAATCTCCTCATATTCGCGCTGTATGAACCTGACTCAAAGTCTAGTTTGGTTGAAATATGTACTCTGCCCAGGCTTCACCCCCTCGTTAATGTATCAGTTCTCCAAGCCTCCCACGCGGCTGCCCGACTCGACTGAGACCCTGAGGACTGAAAAAAAAAAAAAAGAAAAGGAAAAGGTGGGGCTGTTCGGCTACTCAAAATCGCTCGTCGCCTAAGCTTCCCATTCGGCTGCTTTAATCCTCCCACCCGGTTGAGACTCTGAGGATGGAAAATGGAAAACCTGGGGAAACAGAGGAAAAATCAACGAAAGCAAGGGTTGGATGAAAAAAATTAAAAGGTAAACCATTTCCCAGACCGATTGTTCCTTGTTCGCTTGTTTTTTTTTTTTTTCATTTCATTCTCTTTTTCGGAGTTATTAGAGGAAGGAGAGCACCTGAGAGAGAATGGAGGGGTTTCTTAGGTTCCAGCTAGGATTTTTATTTGGATTTCGTGCGAGTTGTGGCGGTTTGAGTTGGTCCCTTGAGTTTTTGAGAGCTTAATCTGGGTAGAAGTAGGTTTGGGGGATTTTTGATCTGCTGAGGATGGAAAAGGCAGGGGAAAATCAACGAAAAGAGAGGGAAGATAGGAAAAAATTAAAAGATAAAACCTTTTCCCACATAGATTGATCATTCCTTTTCTTTTCTATTCTTTTTCTTTTCATTTCATTCCCTTTCTCGGAGATCTGAGAGGAAGGAAAGCATGAGACAGAGCATAGACATTTCTTACCTTTGGGTTGGTTTTTTTTTTTTTTTGTTGAAAGTCTCATTCTCAGAGATCTGAGAGGAAGGAGAGCACGAGCAGAGCTTCCGGTTGGATTTTTTTTTTTTTTTGCTGAAAACCCTATCTGAGAGGAAGGAGAGCACCCGAGAGGATATTTGAGAGGAAGGAGAGCACATGAGGCGGAGGTTGAAACGTTGATTTTTTTTTATTTTTTTGAAGAGTCTTTCCAATTTTATTGGACGTCTCCGTAGAGACTTCCCCTGTAAACTCTATACGAATACAAAATTAGAGGTGGCAAATAGATCGGATCCAACGTAAATGGATCGGTAGAAAATAATTAATTTAAATTTAATTTATTTATTAAATAAATCAAAATTTTAAATTTAAATTTAATCTATTTATTAAATAAATAATTTGATCCGATCTATTTAATTTATTTATTAAATAGATCAAATTATTTTAAATAGATTAAATAGATCAAATTAAATGGATCAAAAACAGGTTAAACAGATTTTAAATAGATTAAATAGATCTTAAATGGGTTAAACAGATTAAACATATCTTAAATAGGTTAAACATGTTAAACAGGTTAAATAGTTAAATAGATCAAAAATAAGTTAAACAGATTAAATGGGTTATCTGATTCAATCCAATTTAAATATTAAACGGGTTAAACGGATCAGATATCTAAAACTCATATCCGATCTAATTATTAAATGAATTAAACGGATCGATTCGTTTATGATTTGAATCCGTTTAACCTAAATCCAAACATGTTTATGACGGATCGAATACGAATCAGATTGGCAGATCGGATCATATTTTGCCAGTTCTGAACAAAACTCGAGACAATTAATTAGAGATAAAAGTTTAATTATCACGAATATAATTTAAGATATCAAAATTTAGTGATAAATTAAAATAATTATCATTAATATCTATTTTTTATCGACAAATGTATAAATTGTCATTATAAAATATATTTATATCGACTTTTATTAGTAATTATTATTATAAATCATATTTATATCGACATTTATGAATAATTATCATTATAAAATATATTTTTTATCTATATTTATCAATAATTATTATTATAAAATATATTTTTATTAGTATTTATTAATAATTATCATAATTGATTTATTATTTTTTAATCCATGTGTATTGGGATGTTTGGTATGTGGAGGAAATGCTTCCCACTTTCTTCCGCACGCTGGCTCAACTCGCATAAATTTTCCCACAGACGCCAGGCCTTCCTCGTAAATACAATTTGTTACTTTCCCCGGCACCCGAAAGGATGGGAAAAAAATCAGAGTAGAATCGAAAAGGGTGAAAAGGAGAGATAAGGAGAGATCGGCTTTGCTCCTTCCGTCGATCTTCTGTCAAAAGTGAGACAAGAAGAGATAGAGAGAGATCGGTGTCAATCCTTCCGTCGATCTCCCATCGAAAGGGAGACAAAGAGAGATATAGAGAGACGGGCGTCGCTCGTCCCATCAATCCTCTGCCTCACAAAATCCAAATCCTCTCCGATTGATCCCTCCTGTCTTCTCCGCATCGTCCAGGATTCTGATCGATTCCTTCTTCCTCAGATTGGTCTTCCAATCGCCGTTCTCCAGATTGCTTTTCTTTGTGGTGGATGCCTTGTTCCTGAGAGAAGTTCATCTTTTTGTACCCTGTTTTATCTAATTTAACTTCGATTTGTTGTTACTTGGAGATTTTTACGGCATATTTTGATCATTGTCTTGTCGTGGAAACGATTTTCTGATCCAAAATTTGATCTTTTTGGTTGTAAATTATACTAAATATCAGAATTTTGGGTCACTGTTTTCTGATCCAAAAACGACGCACCCATCTACATGCACGCGTAGCACTCGCCCGCCAGTGATGACGTCCCAGCCTTGCTATCACTGTCATCGCCAACACCAACGTCGGGGTAGAACCTCCATCGCTGGGGGAGCCGGGTCCACCTAATGGGTCGAATGAATCAGATTCTTCATGGGTCGAATGAGGCTATCGATCAGAGGATGGAGTGTGATGGCTTACCAGCGAGCGGAATAGAGGGTGGGGTGGCGGCGACGGCGACGGCGAGTAGAGCTGATCTGCTAGTGGATTGCCAGATCTATTACATGTTACTCTCTTTCCCACACACTCATTTAGGCAGAAATTAGTGGTTAGAACCACTTTAACCAAAATTTCTGCACATTTGGATAGTGGGGGCAGAAGTCGACATCAGATCAGATTGGATGTGGATGAGTGACTTTTTTTTTTTATTTATACTTTTAGTTTATATTCAGCATTGGTTCTCTAAAGTATAAGATTCTAGACAAATACGCATCTTCATAATGATATGATTATTATATATGCTAATTTCGATCCTTTAGATTATATTTGAATGTTTTGACTTTTGTAATATATTTTACGTATAATGGATAAAGTAGAAATATATGCTGCATCTCCATTAATTTTTTTTAATTGTAGGACAGCTAATTATTATGGATAATCATAAATGCAAGAGATGGATGGAGTGTAGTAGAGTGAGTAAAGATTACTTGGATGGGGTAAAGAGCTTTCTCAATTCAGCATTCAAATCTAGATCTATTAATGAAAAAATCTTTTATTCTTACAAAAAGTATGTACGTTACTATCATAAAAATCATGCAGAGATTTATGATCACCTTGTAGTCAATGGTATAATGCAAGGGTATGATGCTTTGGATTCTATTATATATGCAACCATTTCTAATGGAGTCACTATTAATGGAGAAGAAACATCTAGAGGCAATGATATGGTCGAAATGATACGTGAAGCATTTGGAGTTTATGATGAAGTAAATTTAAATTCAAATACAAAGCCTTTAGGTGAGGCAAATTTAGAAAGATTTGTAGAATCAAAATTCATGGAGCATTCTCTGTGCGATGTTGAAAAATTCAATAAAGTGATGGAAGATGCAGAGAAAGAATTATATCCAGGCTGCAAAAATTTTACAAAATTGTTCTTTTTGTTACATTTATATTATGTAAAGTGTTTGTATGGATGCTGCAACTCGAGCTTTGATGTGTTGTTAGATGTTTTGAGGCGTGCATATTCTAACAATGAGATACCAAAATCTTTCAATGAAGCAAAAAAGGTTATTGAACCGTTGGGACTTAAGTATGAGAAGATTGACGCTTGTCCCAATGATTGTCTTTTGTTTAGAAAAGAATATGCTAATGATGATTCATGCTCAAAATGTGAGGCTTCAATAGAAAAACAATGAGAATGACCAACTCAATGATGTATCAACTTCAAAGAAATGAAAGAAGAAGAAAGTTCCTATGAAGATTATAAGATATTTTTTCTTAAAACGGAGACTCCAAAGGTTGTTTATGTCATCTAAAACGGCAGATTTGATGAGATGGTGTGCAAGGGACTGCAAGAACGAAAATGATATTTTGAGGCATCCAGGTGATTTTGAAGCATGGAAAAATTTGGACCAAAGATATCCAGAATTTGCTAAAGAGTATCGTAATGTCAGGTTGGGGTTAGCTAGCGATGGTTTTAATCCATTTGGGACAATGCGAAGTGTATACAGTACATGACCAGTTATTCTAATTCTATATAATTTGCCCCCATGGAATTGTATAAAGTAAAAATACTTTGTATTGTCATTGCTTATACCTGGTCCAGAGTCACCTGGAAATGATATTGATGTATTTTTACAATCTCTTATAGAAGAGTTGATTGAGTTATGGGAGGTTGGTGTAGAAACATATGATGCTTCAACAAAGATAATATTTCAAATGCATGCAGCAATTACGTGGACTATAAATAATTTTTCAGCATATGGGAATCTTTCTGGTTGGTGCACCTATGGTTGATATGCATGTCCATCTTGTAATGTGGATACCCATTCGAGGTGATTGACATATGGAAAGAAGTTCTGCTATATGGGTCATAGGTGTTTCTTGGGTTCTACACATAAATATAGGCATGATGCAAAATTATTTGATGGGTCTAAAGAATTGGGGCATAAACCTTTGGCTTGATCTGGATCTGATTTGTTGGATCAATTAAAAGGAATAAGGTTCAGCTTCAGAAAGATAAGTGAACCAGCAGACAGGGTTCAAAAGGGAACATAGAGAAAGCAGAGTATTTTTTTTGAACTTTCTTATTGGGAGCACCATCTCATCAAGCATAATCTTGATTTAATGGATATAGAGACAAATGTATATGGTAATCTTGTACATACTTTATTGAATGTTGATAAGAAATTAAAGGATAACTTGGGGGCTCGTCGTGATTTGCGAGAGATGAAAATAAGACCAGAGTTATGGGCTGAAAAATGAGGTTCTAGAAGGGCTTATTTGCCCCCAGCATGTTTCACAATGTCTCCTTATGAGAAAAATCTTTTTTATAAAGTCTTGAAAAATGTAAAGTTTTCAAAAGATTATACATCAAATATATCACACTGTATTCGCAAAAATCATAAATTTGCTAGACTTAAGGGCCATGATTATCATGTTCTAATGTAGTAACTTATCCCTCTTGCAGTACGAGGGACATTGCCTGACAAAGTTAGTTCTGTTTTGATTGAGTTTTGTAGCTTCTTTTAAGGACTTTGTGGTAAGTCTATTAAAGTAGATGAGCTTGAGCTTTTTGAAGAAAAAGTTGCTCTAATTCTTTACGAAATGAAAAAAAAAAATTTTACCATCATTTTTCACTATTATGGTGCATTTGGTCATTCATCTAGCAAGCGAGGCAAAGATTGCTGGCCCTGTATTCTATCATTGGATGTATCTCATTGAGAGGTAAAATTTTTATTAACCAGTTAGCTTGTTTTGATGGTATATTGTATATATAACAAATGCAAAGTAATTGAAAACTATCATTTATATAGGTATCTAGCAAGGTTAAAGTCCTATGTTCGAAATCGAGCATGTACAGAGGATTCGATAGCAGAAGCATATATAGCAAATGAATGCTTATTTTTTTGCTCTTGATATCTCCAAGCATCTACAAATAATACTGATAATGATCTAGAAGCAAAGAAAGGATCATGTCTCTTTCTAATTGAAGGACAGTCATATGGAAGTGTTGAAACATTTATGATGGACAACAAAACATGGACTCAAGCACATCGATATGTGCTTTTTAATTATGAATCTAAAACGATAGCACACCTTAAAAGGTTAGTACAATACATATATAAATGTTGTCTACATATATATATATATATATATATATATATATAAATAATAATAATAATAATAATAATAATAATAATACTTTTACATATTGTAGGGAACATGAGAAGTCAATCAAAAGAAAAAATCGTAAATGTCGTTTAAATCCATGTGATTTAGCAGCTAGGCATAATGAAGAATTTCATGAATAGTTGAAGGAATATGTAAGTATAGGTTATTTCCTTTAGTAAAAAAGGTATTTAGAATCAAAGTCCAAATACAATTTCTTTTCTTTTTTCTTCCCAAACTATTCAGGTTATAGACTTTGATGATGATGAAGCCATTAGGCCAATCTCTGATGAGATTAAAGTACTTGCTCAAGGGCCAAACTATATTGTAAGAAGGTTTAAAGCTTTTGCTATGGATAATGGTTACAAATTCTGAACTGAAAAGTCTGAAAGAAAAATGAATACCGAAAATAGTGGAGTTATGATTTTAGCAAAAATAGAAAGTTATGCAAGTAAACGGGATACATGCCCAAAGTTGGGAGATGTTAACTATTATAGCAGACTTACTGACATTATAAAGTTGAATTACTATGGCAGATTCAAAGTTGTTTTGATTAGGTGTGATTAGGTTGATGTCACACAAGGAAGAGGGATAAGAAAAGATTCTTTGGGCTTCACTCTTGTTAATTTTTTTTGATTGAGACACACTGGCGAGCACTTAAATGATGAGCTATTTGTGTTTCCATCACAAGCTGAACAGGTAATATTTGTCCAAGATCCTGAAGATCGTGAATGGTTCATTCCAAGACAGATAATTTCTAGAGATGCCTTTGATTTGAGCATAAAAAATGGGCCTCAACTTTCGACCATAAACTTAGAGAATGAAACCGTCGATTGGATTAGAAGAGATATTGATGGGATATTAGTTGATATTGAGGAAGCCAAAGCTGATAATATAGAAGAAGAGATGCAACCCGCTAATTAAGGACAAGCTATTGAATTCAAATATTATTTAATTTTTAATTAATTATAATAAAATATTTTTTTTTGATGATGTATATGACAATGATTTATGATTTTAGTTATATTGAGTGCATTTGGTCATTCATCTATTGAATTCAAATATTAGATTTTTTTTTCAATTACTGCATTTCTTTTCATTCACTATTATTACATTGCCACTAATCCAGAAGATGTTGTATTTGACACATTGTTGCAGATATTATGGAAAATCAAGAAAATGTCTCATGGAGCCCTTATTAGACAATCGTAGTCAAGTCGAAAGTAATATGCCTTTACGATCTCAACAACAAAGTCTATCCCAAAAGCAAAATGGAGATTTCAAAGAGGAAGGACAAGCAGAAGAAAATACATCAGGTATAATATAATAGTTACAAAGTACTTATCAATCTAAGAAAATAAATATTTTATCTTTAATTTATTCTTCAGTCCGACCAAACAGAAAAGCAAAGGATTGTAACACCAATACATATGATAAGGCTCGCAAGCAAAGAATTGAAGAAAATAAAAGGAGAATTGAGGTGATTGATTGTAAATTTGTCAAGTCTTATATTTCTTTCTTAATTATTAATTATAAGTTAAGAAAGAATGATTCTTTAATCAATTGCTTTAACCATTTTCTTCTCAACGAATTAAAAATTTTGAAGATTTCAAAAAGCTCGACAGAAGTCACAAATTCAGCAAAAAAGATCTCGATATAAGCCTAAATTTTTGTTTATTAATTCTTCGTTAAGAACTAACTATTTACTTGATGTCTATTTTAACACCAATACATATGATAAGGCTCGCAAGCAAAGAATTGAAGAAAATAAAAGGAGAATTGAGGTGATTGATTGTAAATTTGTCAAGTCTTATATTTTTTCTTAATTATTAATTATAAGTTAAGAAAGAATGATTCTTTAATCAATTTCTTTAACCATTTTCTTCTCAAAGAATTGAAAATTTTGAAGATTTCAAAAAGCTCGATAGAAGTCACAAATTCAGCAAAAAAGATCTCGATATAAGCCTAAATTTTTGTTGATTAATTCTTCGTTAAGAACTAACTATTTACTTGATATCTATTTTTCTTTCTCTCTCTCTATATTAAATTTTTGCAGCAGCAATACCTTTCAAAACAGAGATCATCCAAGAACAATATCGTACTGGAACTAAGATGCTCTTCTCGTTTGGGTCATCAATCAAATAGTTATATGAAGAATGATGAGTCTCACTCAAAACATCACAATAATAGTGATATTATTTTTTATGATGATGAATCTCTGAGTATTGAAGTAGAAGAGGAAGGAGAAGAGAAAGAAAATACATCAGGTATAACATAGTAATATATAGTTGTTTGTGATGTAGGACAAAATCTAATGTATGGAGTCTTTGAAATTTATGACATAGATATAAGGAAAATATCTGAACAAAGGGCTGTACGTGGACCTACTCTATTAGCTAATGTTTGGGACATGTCTGAAGAAAACACAGTTGTTGTAAAGTTTAATGTTCGTGAGCAACCCATTGATGAAAAAGGGTGAGTGCTAGCTAGTTTTTTAGGTATTGTGGCAAGAGATGCTACAGTAACTTTTCTGAATTTTAGCGATTGGAGAACCTTTCCAGAGGAAAAAAAAGACAAACTTTTGGTATTTGTAAAGATAAAATAGTTACTCATATTTATTTTTTTATTATTAAAATATTACAAGTTGTATGGAGTCTGTGTTATAATTTATTTTTGTTATTTTTATCTCTTTGCATTGT
This sequence comes from Elaeis guineensis, assembly GCF_000442705.2. NCBI lineage: Eukaryota > Viridiplantae > Streptophyta > Magnoliopsida > Arecales > Arecaceae > Elaeis > Elaeis guineensis. The sequence goes on from NC_026000.2 coordinate 24,377,231, forward strand.
AGACAAAGTTTACTATTCCATGAATTGGTGATGATTGGGTACTTAAGTCCATATCAAAAGAATAGAGGGATCACAAAAATAATTTAAAGGCGAAGTACACAGAAAAATATAGAACTCTATAAGAGCTATGTTCGAATAAATCTGACCATATATCAAGAGATCAATGGAATACTTTGGTTAGTTATTGGCATTCAGAAAAAGAGAAGGTATAATTTTTATCTCATTTCTACTCACGTACTTATAACTATTATTTTTTTTTCTACTTATATTTTTATAATTTTTTAATCATAAAAATATAGTCACATAAATAGAAGTAACCGTGCAAAGTAAAAGATAGCTCACACTGCAGGATTAAAGAGTTTTGCACGTTTGATGGCAGAAAAATATATTTTAATTAAATACTACATATATTAATATACAGTGTCAATTATTCATTACTCTTTATGATTGATTAGGCAAAAGATGGTGTGGAGCTCTCACGTGCAGAAATATTTATAGAAATATATAAACAGTGAAAAGATGGAAGATCAATTGATAGTGAGTCAGCCCAAAAGATTATGAGCATATATGACCCTTCAATATAGAGCATTTTGGTACACTATTCTTTTTTTATTTTATTCCTTTCAAACTGAATTACTTCTTTTCTATAAATAGATGATGATGCAGAAAAAATTAAGCAATAATCAATATAATAATGAAGAATCTAGGGACAATGTTGCTTGGGATGGTGATATATATTCACAAGTAATGGGGGCAGAAAGAGCTGGTCAAGTATGTGGTTTAAGTCTTGGTCCAACTCCCTCTAAGATGTGGGGTAAAGGTAGTGGAGTTTTTTCAAATAGCATGTCATCAGAGAAAAGAGTTCAGATACATAAGTTGCAAGAAGACATGAAAGTGATGCAACAACTTCATCTTGAGGAGATGAATGTTATGAAACAAAAGCAAGAAGAACTAGAAGCTGAGCTTGCTTTGATAAGATCATATATGAGTAGGTTCGTGCGTCCTGAAGATTTGCCTTCGAGTTCAAATAATACAGCAAATAGACAGGTAATATTTTTCTTTTTTATAATTTTATATCACTTATTGGATTAATGATAATCAAGTACAATGATTTTCTTTTTATTTTTTTTAGTAGGTTCCAGATGCTGCTAGTGCTAATGGGAATACACAATGGACTCATGGACAACGCAACACCACTCTAATTCCTTTTGTATCTCAATCTCTAAGTCAACGTAAAGCATTATATTTTATGGTGGCTGTCTTAAGAACTTAGTTTGCTATGATTGCTTACTTTTTTTTTTTGCTATTTCATTTAGGTCATACTTTTTAAATAAAAAAGTATCAAAATAATCGGAATGCTGGACAATTGAGGAAGTTTCAAGTTTGAGTTATTTGATTTTGAATGATAAAATCTGGCTCTCGATATAATTAAATATACCTTATGTGAATTATTTGAGTTATTTAGTTTTCTGGAATGTGGTTGGAGATGGATGCTTGCCGATTAGTTTAGTATGTAAATTTATAGTGGCCTTATCATCATCAAAGTAGATTTACTACCACTTACTAGTTACCACTTACTAGGCTCTTGGCATGGCATAAGTTAAGTTTTCACCTACATATCTATTTTAATATAATAAATAAAGAAAACTGAATTCTTCCTTTTTTTTTCTTCAACAGGAACATAGCATATCAGAAAAAGCAGCATTTTGTAGTGAATTAGAGTTAGATTTTCAGCAGGGTTTCAGATCTCCCAGCTCTCAATTTTTCTATTGTAGTACATATTTTTTGCACCATGAGTTCCTTGAACTAATGCTTTTAATAGAAGGATATTATTTTGACAAGTGTGTTCCAGTATAATATATTATTCAAAAACAGAGATCTCTATACAAATTGAAAAAATTTATGTTACAACTTTTTGAGTAATAGCATCAATTATGCTGTTGCAAATTTATTAGTTTGTGCCTACGTTTAATGATCAATACAAACTTGATCTCTATTATAGTTACATCAAATAATTAAGAGACAAAGAATTAAAACTATATCTATAAATAATTAGAGTTATATTTTGGTAGATCATATCTTATTTTTATTTTAATCTAGCTTTATTACTCTTTCTATCAAAAAAAAATTATATAGCATACAAATATATGATTTAGAGCAACTCTTTCATGGCAATACTAATTATCATAAAATATAAAATTATGATTTTAACGATAATTATTGTAGCTGCAAAAGTTTAGATTTAGAAGCAATACTCACAGATTTTAACGGCATAAATATTTACCAGTTTAAAGTTTAAAATTTTTTTTCCAACGATTATTATTGCCATAATATATGTTCTAACTATTGGTTGGCTTATCCTATTACAGCATTAACAATTGCAAGCTCGAAATTTGAAATTTTTTTTCTGACTATTATAATTGCCATAATAGGTGTTCCAAGCTTCATCTACCCAGTGCCCTATTACAGTAAAAATAAATACCATAAATAATTATCATCAAAAGCTTTGACCTTTTTCGATAATTAAAAGATCTTTATCGACACTGCCATTAATCACTGGTAAAATCTTTTCCGACACTGCCTTAGGTGGCAGAATTCCTTTTGCCAGTAAATACATTAGTGGTGATTATAATCGTCGTTAAAATTAATAAAAATCGCTATCAAAATCTGTTTCTGTTGTAGTGGAGAGGAAGGAGAGCACTCCAAACAGGGAGGTTGAAATGTTCTGGTTGTTTTTTTTTTGAATACTCTTTTATTGCCCAGATATGGAGCCTAAGAGGGGGGGTGAATTGGGTCTTTTTAAAATTTTTGTGATTAGTGCTCTCAAGTAATGTGCTATACTTGTTAAGTGGGATGAATTGATTAGCTAAGAAAATAAGATCAATCATAAATGATAAGTAAATAAGTATAGAGCACAATGAATGAAAGAAGATATGCAAGCACAACAAATACAAGAGATTTATAGTGGTTCGGTGCAACCTTGCATCTACATCTACTCCCCAAGTCTCTACTTAAAAATTCAATCCACTAAAAAGATTTCAAGATACAATCCATCGGATAACACCGATTCTTACTATCCAAGCAAAAATATTGGTTTTTCATGTACAAACCAACTCACAAACCACCCAAAACTCAAACCCCAATGTACAATAGCAAAAGATGAGTGTGCAAGAATTTTAGCACAAACAGCCCCTTAAATGAGCATAATAAAATCAATAAAAATATAATACTCAAAGAGAAGAAGCTTTTGCTGAACACTATCAAATGATTGGTACATTTGAATGTAGCTGGAGAGTGGTTGGTGAGCTGATTGATTGCTTCTTTCCTCTTTTTTTAGGATTTTCTTTCACTTTCATGAATGTGAGCTTGAATGCATGAATCTTATTTGATTTTCCACCTTTAGAAAGCATTTATAGTCTTCATTTAGTCTTGAGAGTGTCTTAGTGTCGGTTAGGAGCTGTTGGAGAGTATTTAATACGCATTAAATGCATAAAAAATAGACTAAAAATTAGTTGTTACGAGTGTTCGCCCAGAATGGATCGACCCATGGGTCATCTCATTTGACCAGACAGAAAAATAGGCTCTCTATTTTAGTCTCAGGATCTCAGGGGTCGATCTATAGGATGTCCCACTGCGTGCCACAAGCCAAAAATAGTGCGTGCCAGCTTCCTAATAAAAAGGGATGACTTAGTTGGGTCATCTCATTTTATTTCAATCCAGTTTTTCATACATTTAAGGTCCGAAACTTACCAAAATACTATCAAATGCTCTTAAATGAATTTGAATCAATTTGATACTTCCAAAAAGCTTTAAAAATGACTCTAACTTGTAGAAACTTTAACTTTGGCACACTTGATAGAACTTTTCAAACTCAATATTTTTGGATTATCTGAAACAATACTAAAATATTCTTCAAAGACAAAAAACTCATTAGTAGTCTTCTCAAACGGTTTGTGATAATCAAAATTAATTTTTGGAGCAACAATCTCCTCCTATTTGATGATGATAAAATATTTGAGTGTTCAAAAAAAAGATATCCATAAAGCTCAAGGGATTGAGTTTGTAAAGTACTTGTAAGAACATACCAAAGATTAAGCATAGAATATCATGAGATACATATTATCAGCAAGTTGTGATGTTTTAAATCATACGTTCTCATTTTGCTAAAAATTGTTTGTGAAGGTATTAAGATTTTTTCAAAAATTATTTCTAATCAACAAAATTCTTTCCTTTCTTATATGAAAAAAATAAAAGTAACTATTTTGATCATTTTGAAAAATTTTTCTCCCTTTCTTATATAAAAAATAATCAAACTGTAATTTTTTTTTTATATTTGTTATCAGAGCAAAAATGGTTTATAAAAACTCTTTGGTTAAATTTTTTTTTTCTCTTTCTTTTTTTAGTATCAGAGCTATTCTTTTTCTCTTCCTTATTTTTGATATCAAAGCAAAGATGAAAGTTTCAGAGCAAGAATCAAAAATAGATGTATCAAAGTATTTTGCAAAAATATCAAAATGAAAGTAAAGATGGATGTATCAGAGCAAAATTCAAGAGAATTTGCAAAAATTCAAGATAGACTATCTTCTCCTCCTTTTTGATATCATTAAAAATAGACTAGAGAGAGTAAAGTTTTTAATAAGCTATGATTCTACGTCTAGTATCAGAGTAACTTTAACTGAATAGATATTCATTCATTCACATATGAACAAAAGTTGGCCACACAAAGGATGATAATAGATAACTTCATACATTAAGTATAACAAAATAAGAGGTTACAAGAGGCAAGTACATCTATTCATAACACATATCTATGAACATAAGATTCTCCTACATTCAACAAAATATAACAACTGAAACAAACAACAACTAAGTAGTATGAAATATAAAATAGCTAATACAAAATGATCAGATTAGGCAGCATGGGTATCGAGCTCAAGATCATAACAACTGAAATAGAATCAACCTCGACCTTGACTGGATGGTCTGGTCCGAGTAAAAGATGTTGGAGGACGGAAGGTAATAGGCTGAACAAAAGTGAGCTCACTGGATACGGAGGGTCTGAACTGGAGCTATGTCCTAATGGCATCTAGCTGGGATAGGACTCCTTTCACTGAAACTCTGAGCCCCTCAAGATCAGAAGAAACAAAGTCCTTCGAGTCTCTGATATCAATTTGGATCAGCTCAAGTGTCGATTGAAGCAGGCTATGGAGTCTCTCAACCTCTCGAGCTAGATCAGCTAACTGAGGTGAAGAGCTACTCGATGTGCTTGCTTTTGCTGATAGTGAATCCAGTAACAGTCTGATCTTCCTCTCAATATCAAAGATCCTGCCACTAAACCTGAGCATAGAGCTCTCTACACTCTTCAATCTGGAGCTCAGGTCAGACAACAACTGTATCAAAGAAGAAATGTGTGGCACGACTGATAGATCTGAAGAAGATCAGAAAAAGAACTCGGCTAAGGTGGGTGATACTGTTTCTGCTACATCTGTTAGAGAATCTGCTGCTGATACTATTGAAACTGCTGAAGCTGCTGAAGGACCTACTCCTGGAACTGCTGCTGCTGGATGGAGAGAATACCTGCTACTTGCTTAGCTAACAGTCCCATCTCATCCTCCCCCAATCTAAGTGATGATGGCACGACACGGCTCATAGACGGGGGTGCACTAGCTGAGGGTCCTGCCTCAGGCTCCGATACAAAGTGAACATCAGGGCTCTGCCTAGGCTCAGGTGGTGATGAGGGATCCTTCCTCTCAGCACGCTCCTCCTCCTCCTCGACTACAGCTCCTCGACCCTTGGTCCAACGACTGTCCATTTTGATAAAACCCATACGTCGAAAGGAGTGGTCATTGTAGGTATCAGTATTCAATAATCTGAAAACAATCTCTCCCTCAAAGCTCACACCAGACTCCCTAAATATCACTGTCAGAGCCATTCCATAGGGCAAGAGAGCCTTGGATTTCTTCAAAGCCTCCCTCATGGCATCAATCATTAGGAATGACAGATTTAGTGGAGACTCAGAGACTACATGATGCATCAAATAGATATCTCGATTAGTCATCAAATCATATCTTCTCCCTTTAGGAAAGAAGATCCTGAAAATCATGTGTGGAGCTATCTCATCTCCACACTCAAATCCTTAGCCTCAATTTTCATGAACCCCTCCATATCCTCTCTTCCTAAAATGATCCTGAGCCCGATCTCTTTCTTTGGAAGCTCATTGAGGTAACTTCCTTCACAGGGCATTTGAAGAAGTCTACCCAATCTAGGAGCATTTAGGATAATTTGAACACCCTTTACAATTGATCTTAGAATCCCATCAGTGAATACTAAATTTGAATAAAACTCCTTAATCAGGTCAATGTATATAGGCTCAGACAGACTACAGAAAAATCTCCCCTCATGTTTGATTAATTTTTTATCAATTGTAAATCCATCACTTCTTAAGAACTGAAAATCAATATTTCTTCTCAAGGCAACCTTTTTTGCAGAAAGAGGGATCTTACTTGGGGTTATGGGAGGAGAGGCTTGAACAGAAACTTGAGCAGTCCTCTTCCTTTTTTCTTCAGCTTCCAATGGCCTCATAGACTTCCTTCTTTGGGGTAGCCGTATCTTAGGGGCCATTGTCTCAATGAGAGAAAGAGTACCGGGCAAGAGAATAGTGGAGGGTGAAAGATAGATGGAAATGAAGAGGAGTAAGGGATTTTGAGGAGTTTGTTTTGGATTTTTGATATGAGGGTTTAAGGATTTGATGGAGAGCAAGAAAAAGAGGACTTTGATCAAGAATAGGCCGAGAGGAAGTGTTTATCCCAGATTTTAAGATAGAAATAAAAGATTTTTGGTCAGATTAAGGTATGGATTTAAGAGGATGTGGCCGACAGGGAGCTTGGAGTAGGATTTTGATTTGGGACGAGGAGAGGAAGAAGAAGAATAGTAAATGAGTCAGCCTATTTGGGTTTTAAGTAAGAAATTCAAGCGGATCTGTTGCTCCAAAAATTGATTTTGATGGTCGCAAATCATTTGAGGGGACTACTAATATGTTACTTATCTTTGAAGAATGTTCTTGTGATGTTTCAGGTAGTCTAAAAGATTAAGTTTGAAAAGCTTCATCAAGTATGCCAAAATTGAAGTTTTTGCAAGTTGGAAAAGTTTTCGAAACCTTTTTAAGAGTGTCCAATTGATTTGAAACCATTTGAGAGCGTTTGGAAGTATTTTGATAAGTTTTGAACCTTAAATATATGAAAAATTGGATTGCAATAAAATGAGACGACCCATCTGAGTCATCCCTTTTTATTGAATAGATGGTACGTACTATTTTGACTTATGACACGTAGTGAGATGACCCATCTAGAACGACCCCTGAGATCCTGAGACCAAAACAGAAAATTTGATTTTCAGACTGGCCAAATGAGGCATCCCATAGGACTTTTCAGTCACAGTGGGATGACTCATATGGGACGACCCAATCTGGATGAATTTACAACGGCTAGTTTTCAGTCTATTTTTGATACATTTAATGTGCATTAAACATTCTCTAACGCTCTAAACCAACTCTAAGATATTCTTAAAGATAAATGGTGACTATAAATACTCTCTTGAAGGAAAAAATCATAAGATTAAGCAAACATTCAAGTTCAAATCCGAGAAAAACTCTATCAGTCCTAAAGAGAGAAATAGAAGCATTTAATCACTTCACCAACCACTCTCCAGCAGTAATCAAGTATGCAATCCATTGAAAGTGTTCAACAAAAGCTTCTTCTCCTTAAGTATTATATTTTTATTATATTTATTATATTTATTTAAAGAGATATTGTGCAAAATTTTTTGTACCTTATTTTTTTCATATTGTATTTGTGTTTTTGAGTTTTGGAGGATTTCAAAACTCAGATAGGTTGATCCGAACCTGAAATCAAAGTGTTGAGGGTTAGTTTGTATCTAAGAAATAAGTATTCTTGCTTAGATAGCAAGGATCGGAGGTGTCCGACGTGTTATATTCTTGAAATCCGTTTAGTAGATTGAATTCTCAAGTTGAAATTTGGAGAATGGATGTAGGTGCAAGGTTGGCACCAAACCATTATAAATTTTTTATGTTTGTTATGCTTGCCTCTCTTTACTTATTTTTTGTACCTTATACTTATAATCTTATCATTTATGTTTGAATTTATTTTTATTGAAAATCAATCCTCTCCACTCAAATACTTTAGCACATTATTTAAGTACACTAATATTTAAAATTTTAAAAAAGCCTAATTCACCCCCCTCTTAGGCTCCATATCTAGGCAACAAATGGTATCAGAGCCCGGTGCTCTAGTCCTTACTTGATTTAGCCATCAAGAGCCAAAGATCAATGGCAGTCTAATTTGGCACATCCCTAGTTGAGGGGCAATTCACAAACCGACCTTCACTTTTTAATAGGTCAAAGTACACCTATTGAAAAGCTCAGATGAGAATTTTTATTCAAGCACTTGACTATTGTATGTGGAGTATCATAGTAAATAGACCACACACCCACTAAATTGATTGATGGTGTATCTCTCCTTAAGTCGGAAGGTGAATGAGGTGAATTTGATAAGAAAATGACTCAGCTCAATGCTAAATCCATGAATATTTTATATTGTACTTTAGATGCTAATAAATTTAATCACATTTTCATATGCAACTCAGCTAAAGAGATTTGGGTTAGATTAGAAGTCACACATGAAGGCACAAACCAAGTAAAAGAATCTAAGATCAATATGCTTGTGCACAACTATAAACTATTTAAAATGGAACCTGAAGAATCAATAATTCAAATGTTCACTCATTTCACTGACATCATAAATGGTTTAAAAAGTCTTGGCAAATATTATTCTAACAGTGATCTTATGAGAAAAATGCTCAGATCCTTACCAAGATCATGGAAGGCAAAAGTCACTACAATCCAAAAAGCCAAAGATTTGAATAGTCTACCATTGGAGAAGCTACTTGGATCTCTCATGACTCACGAACTGACCATGAAGCAACACACTAAGGAGAAAATCAGAAAAGAGAGGACCATAGCTCTCAAGTCGACAGCTTAGGAAGAAGAAGACATAGAAAAATCAAACAATAGCGAGGAAGATGAGGACTTGGCCCTGATTACCAGAAAATTTAAACGCTTCATGAGGAAAAAAGATAAGGGACCAAGAGAAGACCACCAGTCAAGGGGGAGCCGAGCAAAGAAAAAGAAAAGGAACAGCCCATCATCTGCTATGAATGCAAGAAACTAGACTACTTCATATCAGAATGCCCCCAGCTCAAGAAAGACCATGATAGCTACATAAAGCGACAGTGATGACTCCACTACTAATAAAAAATTTCTTGAAGAAGTCAACTTGTACTTTATGGTACATAAAAATGAGGTAACACCCGAAACTCAAAATAAATTTACTTATGATGAACTGTTAGAAGCTTTTCATGAACTTTTGAATGATCTAAAAGAATTAAGAATAAAAAATAAAAATCTGAAATCAAGAAATCATGTATTAGCTAAGGAAAAAGAAGAAGTTGATAAGAAAAATGAAGAATTACAATAAAAGAATCAGTCTCTAATAAAAGAAAAAGATGAACTTTTTAGTCAAAATGAAACTCTTGTAAAAAAAATCAAAAACTAAAGAAAAAAATAATCAGTTAAAACCTATAGTTGACTGATTTATATTAAGTTCAAATAAACTTTAGATGATCATTGACAGTCAAAAAGCTATATATGATAAAATCAGACTTAGCTATAACACTCTAAGAAAGCAAAAATTTTTAAAAAATATTTTTGTCAATACATCTACAAGAAAACTGTCAAATATTACTTATTTTAGATGTGGCAAGGTAGGACATAAAGCTTATTCATATTTATCAAATAAATTTGATACTAGAAATGTTAAGAAAATATGAGTTTCAAAAGAAACCATTGTGACTAACCTCAAAGGACCCAAGTTAGTTGGGTACCTAAGGTTAAAATTTGATTTCTTGTGTGCAGGTGTGTCTTGTATCCCAAGCAATAAAACAGAAGTGGTATCTCGATAGTAGATGCTCAAGATACATGACTGATGATAAATCTCAATTCATCACATTGGAAGTCAAAAATGGAGGGATGGTCACCTTTGAAGATAATGACAAAGAAAAGATCATCGGTATTGATAATATTGGTATCACTCTCCCTACTTATATTAAAAATGTATTACTTGTAGATAGTCTTAAGCATAAACTTTTAAGTATTAGTCAATTATGTGATAAAGGTTATAAAGTAGTTTTTGAATCATCTATGTGCATTGTAACTAGTCCCACTGATGTTAGCATTAGATTTATTGGACATAGGCATGGCAATGTATACATAGTTGATTTGGATGATCTATCCTTACAAAATATGTAATGTCTTATGGCCATGAATGCTAAAATTAATAAGACTAGTTAGCTTTGGCACCGTAGGCTTGCACATATTAGTATGCACACACTTTCTAAAATCATTAAAAAGGATTTGATTTTTGGTTTGTCAAAAATTAATTTTGACAAAGATAAAATTTATGATGCATGTCAATTAGATAAATAAACAAGAGTTTTTTTTAAATCTAAAAATATTGTTTCAACTTCTAAACCTTTAAAACTCTTATATATGGATTTATTTGGTTCTACATGGACACCTAGTCTAGGAGAAAAAAGATATAATTTTATAATTATTGATGATTTTTTATATTTTACTTAGATTTTATTTTTAGCTACTAAGGATGAAGTATTTTCTGCATTCTCTAAGTTTTGTCGAAAGATTTCGAATGAAAAAAGATTTATCAATTATTTCTATTCGAAGTGACCATGGTATTGAATTTGAAAATAAAGATTTTAAAAAATTTTGTGATAAAAAAGGGATAGATCATAACTTTTCAGCACCTAAAACACCACAACAAAATGAAGTTACTGAAAGAAAAAATAGAATCCTAGAAGAAATGGCCCGTACTATGCTATGTGAAAACAAACTCCCAAAATTTTTTTGGACAGAGGTAATTAACAAAGCATATTATATTTTAAATCATACTTTAATAAGATATATTTAAAAAAAAATACTTTATGAATTATGAAAAAGTAGATAAGCTAATATAGGTTATTTTCATATTTTTGATTGTCGGTGTTTTATTTTGAATAATAGCAAAGATAGCTTAAGTAAACTTGATGCTAAATCTGATGAAGCTATCTTTCTTGACTATTCCACTTCTAGCAAAATCTTTAGAGTATTTAATAAAAAAATACTAGTAGTGGAAGAGTCAATTCATGTAGTTTTTGATGAAACTAATGATCTTCCATTAAGGAAGAGAGAGGATGCTGATGATGCAGATATTATAGAAGATGGAATGAAAGAGTTCACCCTTAATGACTCAAATGAGCAAAACAAAGATCAATTGGATGAAAAATATGAAGATGAAAGCATCAATGATCAGAATATTCAAGAACAACCTCAAGACACAGATAATCTTTCAAGAGAATGGAGGTATGTCCACAATCATCCTAAAAAATTAATAATTGATTATCCGATACAAAGAATAAGAACTAGATCCTCATTTAGAGATGTTTGTAATTATATAGCTTTTGTTTCACATCTAGAACCTAAAATAATCGATGAAGCTGAAAAAGACCATAACTGGATAATTGCCATGCAAGAAGAGCTAAACCAATTTGAAAAAAATAATGTATGGACATTAGTTGCTAGACCTAAAAATCATCCCATAATAGAAACTAAATGGGTATATAGGAATAAATTAGATGAAGATGAAAATATAATAAAAAATAAATCAAGATTAGTTGCTAAAGGATACAATCAACAAGAATGAATTGATTTTGATGAAACATTTGCTCCTGTTGCTAGACTTGAAGCCATAAGAATACTACTTGCTTTTGCTTATTTTATAAATTTTAAATTATTTCAAATAGATGTTAAGAGTGCTTTTCTAAATGATTATATTGCTGAAGAAGTATATGTAGAACAACCTCCAGATTTTGAAATTCATAAATTTTCAGATCATGTATTTATGTTAAACAAAGTATTATATGGTTTAAAACAAGCTCCTAAGACTTGGTACAAAAGATTAAATAAATTTTTATTAGAAAATAATTTTTCAAGATAAAAATTTGATACAACTCTAATTATAAAAAAAAGATAAAAAAATTATAGTTATACAGATATATATTGATGATATTATATTTAAATCTACTAATGAAGATTTATGTCAAAAGTTTGCCAAGCTTATGCAGGAGAAGTTCGAGATGAGAATGATGGGAGAACTCACTTTCTTTCTCAGACTCCAGATTAAGCAAATGAAGGAGGAAATCTCCATCACCCAAAGTAAGTACACAAGAGAACTAATAAAAAAATTTGGAATGGAGAGCTCAAAAATTGTAAGTACATTTATGACTCCTTTCTATAAATTAAAAAAAGATGAATATGGTAAAAATATTGATTCAAAGCTCTATAGAGATATGATGGACTCTTTATTATATCTTATGCTAGTAGACCTGATATAATATTCAGTATTTGCATGTGTACTAGGTATCAGTCAAATCCTAAGGAATCTCACTTAAATACTATTAAAAAATTTTTAGATACTTAAAAAAAATACAAAACCTAAGACTTTGGTTCTCAAAATAATCTTCTATAGACTTAATAGGTTACTTGGATGCAGACTTTGCTGGATGTAAACTAGATAGAAAAAGTACTAATGAAACTTATCAATTTTTAGGAGTGAAATTAATTTCTTGGTTTAGCAAAAAGTAAAATTCGGTAGCATTGTCTACGACCAAGATCGAATACATTACAGTCGAAAATTACTGTGCTCAAATCCTATGGATTAAGCAACAATTCATAGATTTTGATATTGAACTTAAAAATATCCCCACAAGATGTGATAATACAAGTGCCATCAATTTGACCAAAAATTCAATCCAACACTCTAGATCAAAATACATTGAAATTAAATATTATTTCATTAGAGAATATATTCAAAATAATATTATAATACTTGAATACATAAATACTAAAAAATAACTAGCTGATATTTTTACCAAAGTATTAAATGAAAATAAATTTTATAAAATTAGAAAGAAATTAGGCATCTTAGATTCTTCTGCATGATCTTCAATCATAATTTCACTCTCAAAATTCTTCTAAAATTTTTTGACTTTATTATCCTAATTTTGAAAGCCATCTATCTTTTTTTGAGATTTTTTAAAGATAATTAAAAATTATTAGTGCTATTTAGATACCTTCTCAGATTTTTTTTTCATTGAAATACCCAATCAAAAATTATATCAAAATTTATTTAGACTCCTCGTGATCATCTCAACTCGATATGACCTATTTCAAATTTTTTCTTTTGAATTTTTTTATTTTTAAATATTTTTTTAATTATCTGATGCAACCTGGATGGGGCATCTCATGGGGTGTCCCATTTGAATGGGTAAGGCTTTTATCCTTTAAGCCGACCCATTTTTTATTCCATTTAAAAGCTATTTGGGATGACTCAAACCCCAAAATCCTTCCTCTCCCTCTCATCCCAAACCTAAGAATCTTCTCTTTGATCTCCTCCAACCTCAAAATCACACAAAACCGTGGATTATCATCCCAAACCCTTTAGCTCTCTCTCTCTCTCACAGCTTTCTCTCCTAATCTCCACCAAATTTCAAGCTCTAATCTCAAAAATCCGTGAGAAACACTCCTGAACCCTATTCTTCTCTTTATTTTCATTCATCTCTCATCCCTCTCTACCCTCTTGACCAATTTTTCCTCCTCTCCTTGGGACAATGGCCCCCAAAATGAGAGTGCCACAGAGAAGGTAGTCTGTAAGGTCTTTAAAGGCTGAGGAACGGAGGAAGAAGGCAGCTCAAGCGCCAACCCAAGCATCTCCACCGGTCACTCCAAATAAGATTCCTCTATCTACAAGGAAGGTTGCTTTGGGAAGAAATGTAGATTTTAAATTTTTGAGGCATGATAGTTTTTCTATTGGAGAAAAATTAATTAAGCAAGGATGAAAATTTTTCCTAAGTTTGTCTGAGTCAGTTTATATTGATTTGGTCAAAAAATTTTACTCAAATTTAGTCTTCTCTGATGGAGTTTTGAGGTCTACTGTGAAGGGAGTCCAAATCATTTTGAATGCACCTAGGCTAGGTAAACTTCTTCAGATACCTTATGAAGGTAGTTACCTAGATGAACTAACCAAAAAGAAAATTGGACTTAGGACTATCCTTGGAAGAGAAGATGTAGAAGGATTTTTAAAAATTGAAACCAAGGATCTGAGTGTGGAAATGAGGTTGCTCTATTACATAGTTCTAAGATTTTCTTCTCCAGAGGGGGAAGATATGATTTGATGACTGGTAGAAATATTTGCTTGATGCACCATGTTGTTTCTGAGACTCTCCTGAACCTATCTTTTTGATGATCGATGCCATGATAGAGGCCTTGAATAGATTTAAGGCTCTCTTACCATATGGCATGGCTCTCACTGTGATTTTTAGAGAGTCTAGAGTGAGTTTTGAGGGAGAGATTGTTTGTAGACTATCATACACTGACACCTACAACAATCACTCCCTTCGGCACATGGGATTTGTTAGAGTTGATGGCCATTGGGCCAAGGGCTGTGCAGCTGCAGTTGAGGAGGAGGAGCATGCTGAGGGGGAGGATCCATCTTCACCTGTGCCCAGACAGAGTCCAGTTGATCATCATGTATCGGAGCCTAAGGCAGGATCCTCAGTCAGAATACCCCCATCGAGCCGTACTGTGCCATCTTTTAGTTTGGGAGAGGATGAGATGGGACTGTTGGTTGAGAGAGTGACAGACATTCTATCTGTTCAGCAACAGCGATTTCAAGATCAGTTTCTTCAGCAGTCTCACCAGTTTCAGCAGCAGATCCTCCAGCTGGTGCAGCAGTAGCAACAGTATCATCAGGCTCCATCGAGTTCTTTCTCTGATCTTTTCTCGGACTCTTCTATGGTGCCACACATATCTTCATTGATGGAGCTCTTGTCTGATCTGAGTACTAGACTGGAGAGTGTGGAGAGCTCTCTACTCAAGTTCAGTGGCAAAATTTTTGATATTGAGTGAGAGATCAGACAGATTTTAGTTTCTCTATCGAGAGGAGCGAGCACTTCGATCACTACTTCACCTCAGTTGAATGATTTAGCTCGAGAGATAGAGAGACTCCATAGCCAGCTTCGTTCTTCTCTTGAGTTGATTTGGACAGACATTAGAAACTTCAGAGACTTTGTATCTGCTGATCTAGATGGGCTCCGACTTATAGTGAGCAGGATCTTATCCTAGCTTGATGCCATTAGAACTCAGCTTTAGTCTAGACCCTCCACATCCAGTGAGTCAGCCTTTGTCCAGCCCATTGCATTTCATCCTCCGACATCTTTCTCTCGGACCAGACCCTTCGGTTGAGGATGAGGCTGATCATCTTTTACCTATTTTGATCTCGTGCTCGATGTCCAGTCTCCTTGATTTCATCATTTTGTATTAGGTTACTTAGTTATATTTTGTAAATTGGATGTATGAGAGCTTTATACTCATTATGACTTTTGTAACCTCTCTTTTTGGTGTTAATGAATAAGGTTATTATCATGGCACACTTCTTCTTTTTTTTTTGGATGAACGAATGAATAACTATTATACTTGAATGAATGCACTATTACTTTGATACTTGACATATAACCATAAAAATCTTACTCCCTTTAGTCTATTTTTTTGATTATGTCAAAAAAGGAGAGAAAGTAGTGTATTGTCTATCTGAACTTTTTAAATCTTTTGCTCTTTTAAATTTTTGCTCTGATATAATATCTTGCTCTGATACGCCTTCGATATGTCTCTGATACGTCCATTTTTTTTACTCTGATACATCTATTTTTATCTTTATTTTGATATTTTTTAAAAAATTGCTCAGATACATCTATTTTTTTTGAGTGCTCTGATAATTTTATTTTTACATTGATACCAAAATGACTCGATACATCCATTTTTAATTTTACAAAATGCTCCAATTTCTTCTCTTTTAATTCTTGTTCAAATAGTTTCATCCTTGCTTTGATATCAAAATAAAAAAAAAAAGAAGTATTTCTTTCACATTTATTACTCTGATACTAAAAACAAGGAAGAGAAGAATAAAAATTCTTTAATGAACCATCTTTACTTCAATAAGAAAAATTTTATAAATTGAATATTCTTTATATAAGAAAGAAGGAGATCTTTTTCAAAATAATTAAAATAATTATTTTTATCTATTTCATACAAAAAAGAAGAGAATTTTAACTGATTAAGAACAATCTTTAGAAAAACTCTGATACCTTCATAAAAGAGTTTCAGCAAAATGAATTGAAACATTAAAATTATTGAAAATATGTATCTCATAATTTTTTAACTTTGGTATATTCCTACAAGCGCTTCACAAACCTAAATTTTTTGAGCTTTAAGGACTTATTTTATGAACACTCAAATATTTTGTTATCATCAAAAAAGGAGAGATTGTTGCTCCAAGAATTGATTTTGATGATCACAAACCATTTGAGGAGACTACTAATGTATTTTTTATCTTTGGAGAATATTCTTATGATGTTTCAGGTAGTCTAAAAGATTAAGTTTGAAAAGCTTCATCAAATGTGCCAAACTTGAAGTTTTTACAAGTTGGAGAAATTTTTGAAGCCTTTTTGAGAGTGTCCAATTGATTTGAAGCCATTTGAGAGCATTTGAAAATGTTCTGGTAAGTTTCAAACCTTAAATGCATGAAAAATTAGATTGCAACAAAATAAGACGACCCATCTAAGTCATCCCTTTTCATTGAGTAGCCGGCACACACTGTTTTGACTTGTAGCACGCAGTGAGATAACCTACCTGAGACAACCCCTGAGACACTGAGACCAAAACAGAAAGTTTGATTTTTAGATTGGCCAAATGAGGCATCCCATGGGACTTCCCAGTCACAGTGGGATGACTCATATGGGACGATCCATTCTGGATGAATTCGTAACGACTAGTTTTCAGTCCATTTTTGATGTATTTAATATGCATTAAACACTCTCCAATGGCTCTAAACCCATTTTAAGACATTCTCAAGGGTAAATGGTGACTATAAATGCTCTCTTGAAGTAAAAAATCACAAGATTAAGCAAGCATTCAAGTTCAAATCTGAGAAAAGCTCTATCAGCCCTAAAGAGAGAAATAGAGGCATTTAATCACTTCACCAACCACTCTCCAGCAGTAATCAAGTGTGCAATCCATTGAGGGTATTCAGCAAAAGCTTCTTTTCCTTAAGTATTATATTTTTATTATATTTATTATGTTTATTTAAAGAAATATTATACTGAATTTTTTATACCCTGTTTTTTCCATATTGTATTTGGGTTTTTGAATTTTTGGGGGTTCCAAAATTTGGATAGATTGATTCGAAATGAAATCGAAGTGTTGAAGATTGGCTTGTATCCAAAAAATAAATATTCTTGCTTGGATAGCAAAGGACGGAGGTGTCCGACGTATTGTATTCTTGAAATCCATTTAGTGGATTGAATTCCTAAGTAGAAACTTAGGAAGTGGACGTAGGTGTAAGGTTGGTACCGAACTACTATAAATTCTTTATGTTTATTGTGCTTGCTTTTTTTTACTTGTTCTTTGTGCCTTATACTTGCAATCTTATCATTTGTATTTGAATTTATTTTTATTGAAAATCAACCCTCTCCACTCAAATACTTTAGCATATTGTCTAAGTGCACTAATCTTTAAAATTTTAAAAAGGCCCAATTCACCCCCCCTCTTGGGCTCCATATCTGGGCAACAAGATCATCCCACATGAGACCCGTTTGCCCAATCAATTGGGGCATCCCATGGGTCGTCCCATCTAGGGAAGGTTCAGGCGATGAGAAAATAAGAAAAAAATAAAAAAAAAATAAAAAAAATTTGAAAATACTTGTATCGACTTGAGATGATCATGTAAAGTTCAGATAAATTTTGGTAAAATTTTTTTTGGAGAATTTCAACGAAAAAAATTCGAGATCATATCCGAATAAAACTAATGATTTTATTTGACTTGAAATAATTCTCAAAAAAAGATAGATGCCTTCCAAAATTAAGATGATGAAGTCAAAGAACTTAAGATGGATTTTGAGAGAGGAATTATGATGAAAGATCAAGCAAAAGGATCTAAGATGCCTAATTTTCTTCTAATTTCATAAAATCTATTTTTATTTAATATTTTAGTAAAAATATCAGCTAATTACTTTTTAGTATTTATGTATTCAAGTACTACAATATTATTTTGAATATGTTCTCTTATAAAGTGATGTCTAATTTCAATATATTTTGACCTAAAGTGTTGGATTGAATTTTTGGTCAAACTAATAATACTAGTATTATCATATCTTATGAGAATATTTTTAAATTTAATTCTAAAATTAATGAGTTGTTGCTTAATCCACAAGATTTTAGCACAGCAACTTTCGGCTATAATATACTCGATCTCGATCGTAGACAATACCATCAAATTTTGTTTCTTGCTAAATCAAGAGATTAAGTTGACTCTTAGAAATTGACAAGTCTTACTAGTACTTTTTCTATTTAACCTACATCCAACAAAATCTACATCTGAGTAACCTATTAAATTAATAGAAGATTGCTTAGAAAACCAAAGTCCTAGGTTTTGTATTCCTTTTAAGTTTTTGAAAAATTTTTTAACAGCATTTAAGTGAGATTCCTTAGGATTTGACAGAAATCTAACATACACAAATACTGAACATTATATCGGGTCTACTAGCAGTAAGATATAACAAGAAACCTATCATGCCTCTATAAATCTTTGAATCAACAATCTTGCCATGTTCATCCTTATCTAATTTACAGGAAGAAATCATAAGAGTACTTACACTTTTGGAGCTCTCCATCTCAAATTTTTTTAATAGTTTTTTTGTGTACTTATTTTGGATGATAGAGATCTCTTCCTTCATTTACTTGATCTGGAGTCCGAAAAAGAAAGTGAGTTCTCCCATCATGTTCATCTCGAACTCTCCCTGTATGAGCTTGGCAAATTCTCAACATAAGGCTTCATTAGTTGACCCAAATATAATATCATCAACATATATTTGTATAACTAGAATTTTTTCATCTTTTTTTTATAAAAAGAGTTATATCCACTTTTTCTCTTAAAAAATTATTTTTTAGTAAGAACTTAATCTTTCATACCAAGTTCTAGGAGCTTATTTTAAACCATACAATGCTTTGTTTAACTTAAATACATGATCTGGATATTTATGATTTTCAAAGCCTGAGAGTTGCTCTATATATATTTCTTCAGTAATATAACCATTTAGAAAAGCACTTATAACATCTATCTGAAATAATTTAAAATTTATGAAATATGCATAAGCAAGCAGTATTCTTATGGCTTTTAGTCTAGCAACATGTGCAAATGTTTCATCAAAATCAATTCTTTTCTGTTGATTATATCCTTTAGCAACTAATCTTGCTTTATTTTTGATTACATTTTCATCTTCACCTAATTTATTTCTATATACCTATTTTGTTTCGATTATTCGATGATTTTTAGGTCTAGCAACAAGAGTCCATATATTGTTTCTTTCAAACTGATTTAACTCTTCTTGCAAAGCAATTATTTAGTTATGATCCTGTTCAACTTCTTCTATTATTTTAGGTTTTAGATGTGAAACAAAAGCTACATAATTACATACATCTTTAAGAGAGGATCGAGTTCTTATCCCTTGTGCTAGATCACCAATGATTAGTTCTTTGAGGTGATTATAGACATACCTCCATTCTTTTGGAAGATTACTTGTATCTTGAGGTTGTTCTTGAATGATTTGATCATTGATGCTCTCATCCTCATATTTTTCTTCCAACTATTCTTTGTTTCACTCATTTGAGTCATTGATGATGAGCTCTCTCATTCCTTCTTCTATGATACCTGCATCATTAGCATCTTTTCTCTTTCTTGATGGAAGATCATTAGCTTCATCAAAAACTACATGAATTGATTTTTCTACTACTAGCATTTTTTTTATTAAAAATTCTAAAAGTTTTGTTAGAAGTAAAATAGTCAAGGAAGATAGCTTCATCAGATTTAGCATCAAATTTACCTAAGCTATCTTTGTCATTATTTAAAACAAAGCAATGGCAACCAAAAATATGAAAATATCTTATGTTAGGTTTTCTATCTTTTCATAATTCATAAGGTATTTTCTTTAAAATTAATCTTATTAAAGTATGGTTTAGGATGTAACATGCTGTGTTGATTGCTTCTACTCAAAAATATTTTGGGAGCTTGTTCTCACATAGCATGGTACGAGTCATTTCTTCAAGAGTTCTATTTTTCTTTCTACTACTATATTTTATTGGAATGTTCTAGGTGCTGAAAAATTATGATGTATACCTTTTTCATGATAAAATTTTTCAAAATCTTTGTTTTCAAATTCAGTGCCATGGTCACTATGAATTGAAATACTTGGTAAACTTTTTCCATTTGAAACTTTTCTACAAAACTTAAAAAATATTGAAAATACTTCATCTTTGGATGCTAAAAATAAGATCCAAGTGAAATATGAAAAATCATCGATAATCGTAAAATCATATCTTTTACCTCCTAGACTAGTTGTCTTTGTAGGACCAAACAAATCCATATACAAAAGTTTTAAAGGTTTAGAAGTTGAAACAATGTTTTTAGCTTTAAAAGAAACTCTTGTTTGTTTACCTAATTGGCATGCATCACAAATTTTGTCTTTGTCAAAACTTATTTTTGGCAAGTCAAGAAACAAATCCTTTTTAATAATTTTTGATAGTGTGTGCATACTAATATGTGCAAGCCTACGGTGCCAAAGCCAACTAGTCTCATTGATTTTAGCATTCATGGCTACAATACATTGCATGTTTTACATGGAAAGATTATCCAAATCTATCATGTAAATATTTTCATATCTATGTCCAATAAATCTAGTGCTATCATCAAAAAGACTAGTTACAATGTACATAGATGATTCAAAAATTACTTTATATTCTTTATCACATAATTGACTGATACTTAAAAGGTTATGCTTAAGACCATCTACAAGTAAAATATTTTCAATACAAGTGGAGGAAGTGATACCAATGTTACCTATGCCGATGATTTTTTCTTTACCATTATCTCCAAAGGTGATCATCTCTCTATTTTTAGCTTCCAATATGATAAATTGAGATTCATCACCGATCATGTATTTTGAGCACCCACTATCAAGATACCATTTTCGCTTTGTTACTTGAGATGCAAGACACACCTGCATACATATACTCAAACTTTAACTTTAGGTATCCAAGCTAACTTAGGTCCTTTGGGGTTAGTCACAATAGTTCCTTTTGGAATTCATATTTTCTTAACATTTGTACCAGCAGATTTGTTTGATAAGCATGTATAAGCTTTATGTCCTATTTTATCATATTTAAAATAAATAATATTTGATAATTTATTCATGGATGCATTTATAAAAATATTTTTCAAAAATTTTTATTTTTTAAGAGTATTATAGCCAAGTCTACTTTATCATACACTGCTCTTTAACTATCAATAATCATTTGTAATTTATTTGAGCTTAGGGTAAATTTATCAACTATTAGTTTCAATTTGGTTACTTCCTTGAGATTTTGATTTTTCTTTACAAGAGTTTTATTTAAGATTAAAATTTTTTCTTTTTTTTTCAATAGAGTTTGATATTTTATTTCTAGTTCTTTATTTTTATGGGTTGTTTCTTCCTTTTCTTTAGCTAGTGCTTGATTTTTCAGTCTCAGATCTTTATTTTTTCATCCTAATTTTCTTAGATCATTCAAACATTCATGAAAAGCTTCTTGCAGTTCATCATAAGAAACTTAA
Source organism: Elaeis guineensis (assembly GCF_000442705.2). Lineage (NCBI taxonomy): Eukaryota > Viridiplantae > Streptophyta > Magnoliopsida > Arecales > Arecaceae > Elaeis > Elaeis guineensis. Next base: position 24,399,112 of record NC_026000.2, read on the forward strand.
TTTTGAGTTTCAGGAGTTACCTCATTTTTATGTGCCGTAAGACACAGGTTGGCTTCTTTATGGGATTCTTCATCTGAGATGGAGTCATCACTGTCACTCCATGTAGCTATCATTATCTTTTTCTTTTTGAACTTCTTCTGATCTTTCTTAAGCTGGGGACAGTCTGATCTAAAGTGATCTGACTTCTTGCATTCATAACAGATGCCGGGCTGCTCTTTTTCTTTTTCTTTACTCGACTCCCTCTTAACTAGTGGTCTTCTATTGGTCCTTTATCTTCTTTTCCTCATGAAGCATTTGAATATTCTAGTGATTAACGCAAAGTTCTCATCTTCTTCACTGTTTTTCAATTTTTCTGAATCTTCTTCTTCTTGCACTGTTGATTTGAGGACAATTATTTTTTTTCTTCTGGTCTCTTTTTCAGAATGTTGCTTCATGGTCAGCTCGTGGATCATGAGGGATCCAAGTAACTCCTCCAATGGTAAAATGTTCAAGTCCTTGGCTTTTTGAATCGCTGTGACCTTTACCTCCCATGATCTAGGTAGAGATCTAAAAACTTTTCTTACAAGATCACTGTTAGAATAACACTTACCAAGACTTTTTAGACTATTTATGATATCAGTGAAATGAGTAAACATTTGTGTTATAGATTCTTCAGATTTTATTTTAAATAATTTATAGTTGTGCACAAGCATATTAATTTTAGACTCTTTTACTTGATTTGTGCCCTCATGTGCAACTTCTAGCCTATCCCAAATTTTTTTGGCTGAAATACAAGTAGAAATATGATTAAATTTATTTGCATTTAAGGCACAATATAAGATATTCATGACTTTAGCATTAAACTGAGCTATTTTCTTATCAAAATCATCCCATTCACCTTCTGGCTTAGGAAAGAAAACACCATCAATCAATGTTGTGGATGTGTAAGGTCCATTTACTATGATACTCTACGTATCATAGTCAAGTACTTGGATAAATATTCTCATCCGAGCTTTTCACTAGGTATAGTTGGATCCATTGAAAAGTGAAGATCGGTTCGTGGATTGCCCCTCACCTAGAGAAGTGCCAAATTGGGCTGTCATAGATCTTTGGCTCTTGATGGTTAAATCAAGCAAAGACTAGAGCACCAGACTCTGATATCACTTATTGCTCATATATGAAGCCCAAGAGGGGGGGTGAATTGAGTCTTTTTAAAATTTTTGTGATTAGTGCTCTCAAGTAATGTACTTGTTGAGTGGGGTGAATTGATTAGCTAAGAAAATAAGATCAACCACAAATGACAAGTAAACAAGTATAGAGCACAATGAATGAAAAAAGATATGCAAGCACAATAAACACAAGAGATTTATAATAGTTCGGTGCTAATCTTATACCTACATTCACTCTCCAAGTCCCTACTTGAGAATTCAATCCACTAAAAGGATTTCAAGATACAACCCATCGGATAACACCGACCCTTGCTATCCAAGCAAAAATACTTATTTCTTAGATACAAGCTAATCCATAAATACTCTGATTTTAGGTTCGGATCAACCTATCTGAGTTTTGAAATCCCCCAAAACTCAAACCCCAATGTACAATAGCAAAAGATGAGTGTACAAAAATTTTAGCACAAACAGTTCCTTAAATGAGCATAATAAAATCAATAAAAATATAATACTCAAGGAGAAGAAGTCTTTGCTGAACATCCTCAAATGATTCACACACTTGAACGTAGCTGGAGAGTGGTTGGTGAGCTGATTGATTGCTTCTTTTCTCTCTTTTTAGAGTTTTCTATCACTTCACGAATGTGAGCTTGAATGCATGAATCTTGTTTGATTTCCCACCTTTAGAGAGTATTTATAGTCCTCATTTGAACTTAAGAGTGTCTTAGTGTCGGTTAAAAGCCGTTGGAGAGTGTTTAATGCACATTAAATGCACCAAAAATAGATTGAAAATTAGTCGTTACAAGTATTCGTCCAGAATGGATTGACCCATGGGTCATCCCACTACGAATGGATAGTTTCATGAGTCGCCTTATTTGGCCAGACAGAAAAACAAGCTCTCTATTTTGGTCTCAGGATCTCAGGGGTCGACTCATGGATCGTTCCACTGTGTGCCACAAGCCAAAAATAATATGTACCAGCTACCCAATAAAAGGGGATGACCCAGTTGGGTCGTCCCATTTTTTTTCAACTCAATTTTTCATACATTTAAGCTCCAAAACTTACCAAAACACTATCAAATGCTCTTAAATGAATTTGAATCAATTTGACACTTCCAAAAGGCTTCAAAAATGGCTCCTACTTGTAGAAACTTCAACTTTGACACATTTGATGGAGCTTTTCAAACTTAATATTTTTGGACTATCTGAAATAACACTAAAATATTCTTCAAAGATAAAAAATTTATTAGTAGTTCTCTCAAATGATTTGTGATCATCAAAATCAATTCATGAAGCAATATCTTTGTATCATTTTTGATGTCCTCTTCGATGAAGGTATATGGCAGCTATTTCAATGTAATATATTGTTTGGGTTTTTGTTCCTGGATCAGCTTTATAGGTTTTTCTAGTTATAGTTGTTTCCTTTTGTTTTTATTTAAACAGTGGGAATACACCAATTTTGATGTATGGATACGACCTATCGAGATATGGATATGTCTATCTTATGAAGCATAAATCAGAATCATTTGAAATGTTCAAATGATTTCATTCTAAAATAGAAAAACAGATTGAAAAGAGTATTAAGACACTTCGATCAGATCGAGGAGGTGAATACCTCACCAGTGACTTCTTGATATATCTAGAAGAGAATGTGATTCTCTCACAGTAAACTTCTCTTAGAACACCACAACATAACGGAGTGTCTGAAAGAAAGAATCAAACCTTGTTAGACATGGTCCGATCCATGATGGGCTTTACGAGTCTGCCAATCTTCTTTTGGAGATATACTCTAGAAACTACCTATTACATTTTGAATAAGGTGCCAAGCAAATCTGTTGATAAAACTCCATATGAGATATAAACTGGGCATAAGCCAATGCTCTCACACCTTAGAATTTGGAGGTGTCCAACTTATGTCAAGTGTTTAAAGACAGATAAGCTTAGACCTAAGTCCGATAGATGTTTGTTTGTAGGGTACCCAAAGAAAACTAAAAGATATACTTCTATCTCACTACAGAGCAAAAGATGTTTGTCAGCAGCAGGACATTCTTTTAGAAAAGAAGTTTCTTAGAGAATGAGCTAATGTCTGTAAAATTGAACTTAATGAAGTTCAAAAAGTGGAAGGACCGACACACACAGAATTGGATTTGATTGAAGAATCAAATTCGGAGTCAGTAGAGGTGCCATTAAGGAGATCCGATAGAGTACCGTGTTAGCCAGACAAATACTAGAATTTTTTGATCCAGAACGATGATTCCATTGAACTTGATGAGAACGATAAAGATCTGATCACCTATATAGAAGCCATGCAAAGGTCTGACTCTCAAAAATGGCTTGAGGCCATAAAATCTAAGATGGAGTCCATAGAGATCAATGGTGTATGGACACTAGTTGATCCATCTGAAGGGATAAAATCCATAAGGTACAAATAGATTTTCAAGAAAAAAAAAAGAATAGATAGAAAGGTAGAGATCTATAAAGTCTATCTAGTTGTCAAGGATTATCGTCAACACTATAATATTGACTATGATGAGATGTTCTCTCCTGTGGCAATGCTCAAGTCTATCTAGATTATGCTTGCTATAGCTGCACATTTAGATTATGAAATCTGACAAATAGATATCAAAACTGTTTTTCTTAATGGAGAGCTGGAAGAAGAGGTATATATGTACAGTCTGAAGAGTTCACATCTACAGACGAGTCAAAAGTGTGTAAGCTAAATAGGTTTATTTATAGACTTAAGTAGACATCTAGGAGTTGGAATATATATTTTGATAAGATGATCAAAATATATAGCTTCATTAGGAATAGAGAAGAGCCTTATATCTACAAATAAGCTACCGATTCTAAAGTCATCTTTCTTGTACTGTATGTGGATGACATATTGTTACTAGAAAATGATATCTCAACTTTGCAGAGTGTGAAGCTGTGATTATCATTACAGTTCTCCATGAAGGACTTGGGAGAAGCATCCTACATCCTAGGGATAAAGATCTATAGGCATAGATCTAGAAGATTGCTTAAATTATCCCAATCCATGTACATTGATATCATATTGAAGTAGTTCAATATAAAAAATTTCAAGAGAAGCTATCTTCCGATAGGTCATGAAATTACTCTCTTTAAGAAAGATTATCCGATAACTCCTGAGGAGAGAGAGCGCATGAGTAGAATACTATATGCTTCGATAGTAGGATCTATCATATACATCATATCATGTACGAAATCAAATGTGGCCTGTTCACTAGGGATAGTGAGTAGGTACCAGTCTAATCTGAGTGAGAACCATTGAAAGGTTGTGAAGGTAATCCTTAAGTATTTGAAAAATACTAAAGACCAATGGCTTATCTATAGCGACACTGACCTGAAACTTATGGGATATACTAATTTCAGTTTCTAGTCAGATTGTGATGACAACAGAAGCGTGTTGGGCTACATATTTACCTTGAATGGAGGAGTTGTTCGCTGGAAGAGTTCCAAACAACACACTGTGATTGATTCTGTATGCGAAGTAAAATACTATACTGTATCGGATGCTGTAAAGGAGGCGGTGTGGTTGCAGAAATTTATCACTGAGCTGGAAGTTATACCTTTCATTGATGGTACTGTCCTGCTGTATTGTGACAGCTCTGGTGCCATAGCTCAAACGAAAGAACCAAAGTCACACCAACGCACCAAGCATCTTCTGCGCTACTATCACTGAGTATGAGAAATCATGAATCGATGTGATGTTGAGCTTCAGAAGATCAATGAAAAGGAGAACCTAGCCAACTCTTTTACTAAAGCTCTCGGGATCAAAGAATTCGATAATTTTAAATAGAAGATGTGTATAAAATATTGCCCCGATTGGCTTTAGTCCAAGTGAAAGTTATTGAAAATTATGTCCTAAAATCAATCGTGTAACGATTGAGTTCCTCTTTATATATGAATTATTTATTGATAAATAAAAGTTATTTTGATATTATTCATCACAAAGTTACATCTTTCTTGTAGAACTCTTATGTTGTGATGAAGTCCTTAGAACTATGTTAATAAACGATAAAGAGAGAATTTATTGTATAGTTCTTAAACATATTCATGATCAAATGATACATCATTATACGACGATAACGTTTATCGAGCGGAGGTCATTATGTATCATATGGATTAGTTATCCTCTTAACCAAAGAGTGTGGTAACACTAGTATGACATACAGGTAAGATGTAGGAGTACATTATTACTGAACAAGTGACTCACCTGCTGAGTGTTCTGCTATCAAAAGCTGCTCGCGAAGCGTATGGACATAAATATTTCTCAAACCTGATATCACTATAGTGACTTGCAAGCAACTCACTGTGCTTTGGTGCTGGACTATTCGAATTTTTAATGCAATGACAGAAGGCTACTGAGTACCGTCAAGTACTTGCAAAGTGTATGTGGATCAAGATGGGATTGATCTCTCTGAATTATAGGAGCTGATGTATCACTGTATTTCAATTTAGTAAAATCTTGATCAGAGTAATCCATGAGATAGATTTAAAAGATTGAAATATAATATGGATAAAATACTTTAGGATGACAGTTAAACCTAGATCATCTTAGAGCATTCAAGGTCAAAGTAATGAATTATGCAGTAACCATATGCATAAGTTCTGAAATATTTTTTTATGATAATTTGACCTATCTGGATATCAAAAATTATTGCTAGATGGTAGCTTCGATTAGTACAGAAATCGATTCCTATGCTACTGACTTAGTGTTTGAACCTATAGAGTCACGCACACAAGTCAGACAATATAAAAAAAATATTGATCTATATTTATATATCCAATTTAGAAGTACATGATTTGATTGAACATATAAACTAACTTGATTGAGAATTAAGTTATGGGTCAAATGGGATTGAAGAGTTGACTATATCTAGCTAGCACTATACATGAGGTTCAGATTTAATCTTAGGAATGAACGATTCTTGATCTATGATCCAAGAAGCCTATGAGAGATTAGATTAAAATGTTAATTAATTTAGATTAGATCTGAATTAATTAAACTTAATTGGGTTTAAAATTCTAAGTTAGATTTGGTCTTAAAGTCCTAAACAGTTTAGGATTGACGATCTTTCGAAATTATTTCGAATTAACTTCGAATTGGATTCAAATTGGATCCTTTTTGAATGAAATCCTAGGAGTCCTATTTTATTGAAACTCTCTCACTCTTTGGCCGACCAGCATCTGGTATGGTGCTGGTTATGGGCCGTCCCACATAGGTGTGGGCATGGGTGCAAAGTGGGCACCATATGTAGCGCTAATCCAATCTCAAGTGGGAGTTTTTCTTTGATAAGTAGTGGATTGATTCAAAACATATTTGAATTAAGAGTTCTACACTTATTGGATCATGAGAATCATCTATAAATAGAGAGGATATCTACCTATGGATACATACAAGAGATAACAACAAGAGAGAGCATAGAAAGAGAGAAAGAGAGAGAGAGGCGTGAGAGCTAATGGGCATCCCATCCTTGGCATGCCCTCTTCCTTGCCGCCCCTCTTCCTCTTGGCATGGGCCCTTCTTGGGCGTCCCTCTTGCTGATATGAAGGGTCACACCAGCACCTCTCTTTTCTTCCTTGGTGGTCTTGTGAAGGTGCATCAATCTTGAGATTCATCCCGCTTTCCTGCGTTATCTGATGTGTATACGAAGTAGAGGGCTTGCAGTTTCAGGCCTACATGAAGGTTAAATTCAGTTTTTGAAGATTTGATCCCTATTCTGCTGCGATCTAGATAAAGATTTGATCTTTATTTAGTTGAATGTATAGAAAAATTTTTAGATACAACTCTGATTATCCGTAAGAAACAAGTTTCTCTCCCTTCAAGTATCGGGTTGGGTTATGAGGCTATTGAGGCATGCAAGTATGATTGTGTGCTCTTTTGGAAGAAATATGAAATAAAGAAATACAGTCCAATATGTAAGAAATCAAGATAGAAGTTTGATGATGGTAAGGGTACCGAAGTTCCTCACAAAGTATTACGGTATTTTTCATTAAAACCAAGATTGCAAAGGCTCTTCATTTTAGTAAGACGGCTTCATACATTAGGTGGCATTGTGAAAAACGTGCTGAAGAGATTGGTATCATGAGACATCTAGCCGACACTCCTTCATGGAAGGAGCTTGATAAGCAATTTCCTCAATTTGCAGTAGATTTTCGTAATGTGAGGCTTGCTTTGGCTAGTGATGGATTCAATCCATTCAGGCATATGAGCAACTCTTATAGCATGTGGCCGATTTTTCTTGTGCCTTATAATTTACCACCTTATGTTTAAAAAGGAGCCATATCATTTTATGTTACTGTTAATTCCTGGCCCACGTTTTTCTGAAAAGAATATAGATGTTTATATGAGACACTTGATAGATGAGTTAAAGCAATTATGGGATGAAGGTGTGGAAACTTATGATTGTTATAGTGATAAAAGATTTCAAATGCATGCAGCAATTTTATGGACTATAAGTAATTTTTCAGCTTATGGTTATTTATCTGAATGGATCACTCAAGTTTATAATGCTTGTCCCGTATGTCTTGATATGACTGATTCACAAAAGTTAAGAGATAAGATAGGCTACATGGGCCATCATCGATATCTACCTTAAGAACACCCTTAGCGTAATAATAAAGCAGCATTTAATGGAAAAGTTGACCACCATTCAGAATCCTCATAATTGTCAGGAGAACAAATGTTGTAATAGTTAGCACTTAGAGGATGCCTTTGACAAATTTAGAAAACATCCAAGTAAGAGAAAAAGAAAATGTGGCAGTGGTGAAGGGAATTGGGTTAAGAAGAGTATTTTTTTTAAGTTGTCATATTGACAAAAATTTAAAATCAGACATATTCTTGATGTCATACATATAGAAAAAATATATGTAATGATGTGCTTGGAACATTGTTAAACATTGCAATAAAAACAAAAGACACAGAGAATATTCGTGAAGATTTATAGGATATGAATATAAAAAAAGAGGTATGGATGCAAAAAGAGAAAAATAAATTAAAAAAGTCACCTGCCTATTACATATTATCTCGAAGTGAGAGAAAAGCTTTTCTAGAATTCTTGAATTCCATTAAGTTTTTCCATGGTTTGCTTCAAACATATCAAAATGTGTTAAAGATGATAAGATGACAAGCTTGAAGACACACGATTGTCATATTCTTCTACAGAAGCTTCTTCCAGCTGGAGTTCATGGCTATTTACGTAAAGAAGTTAGCCAAGCATTGTTTGAGCTAGGTGATTTTTTTAAGGAATGCTGCTCAAAGACCTTGAGAATGGAAGATATAGAAAGATTGGAGAGGATCATACCTATGATTTTATGCAAGTTAGAGCGAATATTTCTTTCTGCTTTTTTTTTATGTTATGGTACACTTAGCTATTCACTTGCCTAAGCAAGCTAAGATTGTCGAACCAGTAGACTAGCCCACGATGGATGTTTAATTTTTTTTGAAAGGTAATTAACTTATAGCTTCTATTAGTTTTAATTTAAGTATTCTTAAATAATTAGGAGCTTGATTTTTACTTATTTGTTTAATTAAGACATCTCGGCTCTCTCAAAGATATGGTTGGTAATAGAGCTCATCCCAAAGGTTCAATCGTAGAAAGATACATTGTGAAAGAATGCATGATATTCTTATCAATGTATCTCAAAGGTGATGAAATCAAGTTCAATCAACCAAGAAGAAACTATGATGGAAGTCAAAATCAATAGTCCAGAGGGCTTGGAGTGTTTTTTTTAATGGCTCATCCTTTTGAACATATTAGGCTCAAACCTGAAATATTTCAAAAGGAATTGATATGGCTCAATGGTATATCTTAAGTAATTATGATGAAATCACAAAATACTTGGAGTAAGAAACTTTTTAAATATTATTTTTATTTATTTTATTATATATTTTAGTATTATTAACTAAATATTTACTAAAATAATTTATAATATATAAGATGCACAGGTAAGAACTATTAAAGGTTAGCCATTTCAACATTAGTGAGAGACAACAAAAGTAATTTTCTAATTAGTTTAAAGAGCATGTAAATTGTTCATTTTCAAATAAGACAATTTAATACTGTTAGCAAGAAACTTATAACATGTATAATTTGATTTTTGTATTTATTATGTAGATGAATCAATTATATTATCAAGGATGTAAAGAAGCCATAGATGAATTATGGGTGTTAGTAAATGGTCCCCATAAATCTAGCACAAGATGTTACTCTGGTTGTATTATGAATGAAGTTCGATTTCATACAAAAGATCGGGACGACCTTCGTAGAACTCAAAATAGTGAATTACTTATAGAAGGAGAACATGAAGAAAATATAGTTGAGTTCTTTGATTTTTTAAAGAGAGTTGTTCAACTGACATTCGTTAAAGAGTATAAAATAGTGCTATTTGAGTGCGAATAGTTTAATACTGGAAGCAGCCGAACAGTACAAGATGATGGACAATTCATAAGTATTGATGTAAGGTCATGGTGGTATAAGGATTATCCTTTTGTATTATCGGATCAAGTTCAATAAGTTTTTTACATCAATGATACAAAGTTGGGCTGTAATTGACAACTCGTACAATAGGTGCAACATCGATATTTATGGAATCTTTCTGAATTAGAATTGATAGATGTGGAAGATGGGGTTAATGATAAAGTAGTACAGCAATTTCAATCAAATAGGATAGTTTCAATTATGGAAAGTGATGATGAGTCTCTTGATATATTAAATAAAGATTATATAGATCCTAACAAATTTGATGATGATATTGGAGGATCCACACTAGCTAATGTTCAAGAATTTGAAGATGATATTGGAGAAGATGGCAGTGATAGAGAAGACATTGATAGAGATGATATAACTGAAGAGGAAGATAATAAAGAAACTGATGAAAGCATTGATAATAATCTTGATAATTAGTACAAAGATTTTCTTTCATATATGTATGTTTTATTATTGAAAGTAATTTATGAAAAAAATTTGTCTTCATGAATTTTTTATTTTTTATATTTTTATAGTTGTGATATATTTAAATTTTAAGTGCATAATATTTTTTTTACAACTATTGAGTATAATTATTTGCTTAATTTATTTATCTTTCTAATTTTTTTATAGATTTATGGCAGCACCTAGAAGAGGCTGATACAAGCGACCATAGAGTTTATCTTCTTCAAATATTGATATAGTAGGTCGAGAGGAAGATATTATGATGCCTACTTCAGCTCCGATATCCACTATGCTTACATTATCAGATAGCAATGAGACTTTTCCTATTACAAATACTCCTAAAAGAGATCTCAGTCCTCCTACTTTAAGAACTAGTGAAAGTGAGTATATACATCTAAATGAATGATTACATCTATTTAAAATATTATAATTTATAAATATAATTTTATACTTGTATAACAATTATATGCATGCTTAATATTGACTATATTTATATTTCTAGATTCTTCCTTATCTAGGAGAGGTCGTGGTACATCATGATGTATAGTATTGGATAAGAAAGTCAATAAGATTGTCACTTATATACTTCATTATTATATTACTGTATGAATTATTTATATATACTTTACTATTTAAATTTTTTAAAAAAATATTTGATTTAACTTTATAGCTTGGGCATAAAATGAGGATTGAATTTAGTGAAAGAGAACGTATACCATTGGAGAATGTGCTGATTTTACAAGAGGAGTTAGATTTATTATTAAGACATATGCACTTTTTCATGGTGTAGGAAGATGGAAAGAAATTTCAGAGAAATAAAAGAAAACTTATTATCCACATTTGGAGGTTAATTATTATAATTTTTATATTAGTTATGTTTATTTTTCAATTGGTTTTATCATTAATATATTAAAAAAATATTTAAGTGATATTATCATTAATTATTTTAGAGATGGTTTGAAATTATGGATTGGCTGGCTTCACATATAAATGAATATGTTTATAAAATATTCCAAACCTATTATAGGCATTGGAGGAATACACTCAACAAAGAATACAAGAAGCTAATGGCAAAAGGTATAGATCCACAAGAAAAGTCTCAATATCTAAAAGTTAGATTGAAAGATTGACTTTCAGTGTGTGATCAGATAGAGCATGATGATTCTAAGGTAAAAATTCATATGACAAAATATATTTACATATTTTTATATTTTTATTTAATTTTTTGCTTATTATTTTATAAGTGATAACAAACAAACTCAAGTAATCGTTTGCAACTCCCATACTGTCATACTTCGCGCTCTAGAAATTTTCTTAGTCAACTTTAGAAAATGATAATATAATATTTTTAGTATTTTTTATATTTTTAAAATATTTAATGTATATTAAAATTAATAAATTATTTAATTTTTTTTATTCTAACTTTATAAGAATAATCCAAGTATGATTGATCTTTTCAAGGATACACACACAAAGAAAGATAGTTAAGAATTTATTAATGAAATTGTTCCATCAAAATTTATAAGTATAAGTATATTTTTTTATATTTTTTATTTATAAAAAAAATTATCTTGATATCTAAATTATCTTAGAAAACTTCACAGGATGAAATGACTGAATTAAGATAGTAACCTTTGGAGGAAGGTGTAGATCAGAGATCAGAAAATCAGATTTTAGTTAGTATGCTTGACAAAAAGTCGGAATATTTGAGAGGGATGAGACATGGTATTAAAGTTGGAAAATCAAGTTCATCCTACATATCAAGCTCACATGATAATGAGCTTAGGGACCGACTTGCTTCTACTGAGTCTCAACTAGAAAGGACCAATGAAAAAATTGCTAAAGCCAACGAGAAGATTGCTACATATGAAGAAAAAATAAAAATTTATGAAGATCAAATGAGAGAATTCCAGCAATTCATGAAAGAAATACGGTATGGTCGGACTTAGTAGTCTTCTTTTTTTATGGTAAAGTCACTTATTTACTATCTTTTAGCTATAATAATTTGATTATTATAGTTATTGATTATTTATGATGGTGATTTAAAAATTAAAAGTTCATGTGATTGTTATGGTGGTGGTTGGATAGTTATGAAATGATTATGGTGGTAGTGGTTGTGGTGGTGGTGGTTGCCATTATTATATTTTTAAATAAATATATGTATTAGCATGGCTACAAATCATATTGCTGAAGGTTACTTAGATAGTTATAAAATGGTTATGGTGGCAGTAGTTGTAGTGGTGATTGTCACTTATGGATATTTTTAAATAGATAGATATATTAGCATAGTTATATATGGTGTTACTTGTGGTTGTTTAGATAGTTATAAAATAATTTTGATGGTAGTGGTTGTCATTGTTGTATTTTTTAAATAGATAGATGTATTAGCATGTCTATATGTTGTATTACTTATGATTGCTTGGATAGTTATAGCATGATTTTGGTGGTAGTGGTCATGGTGGTAGTTATCATTATTGTCTAGTTATAGTTATTTAATGTTTGCAATGATTTCATATAAATTAACACAAAATATCTTATATGCATGCTTAAAGATTTTCTAATTTTGCATGTATGCTTATATTATTCTAATTTTTTTTATTTATTTATTTTTTATATTGTAGGTTGTTGAGAATGGAATTGACTTGCATGAGAGCTTTGTGGAAACTTGATGACTATTGTAGTGGAGAAGGGATTTGACTTAATTGGAGCTTTATGGAAGCTTTATGACTTTATAGTTGTTGATTAAGACTTGAGTATTTCATAACCTTTTGGGTATTGTATGGGATCTATCATTTTATTTATGAACTTTTATTGTGAAGATGATGTATGGAGGAACATATAACAAGCTTTTTATATGACTATATAAATTACTATGAATAGGTTAATTAATTTGAATTTTAGTATATTTTTCTTGTTTATTTGAAGAAAAAATTAGCAGATTAATTTTTTTTTGACAATAAATTTTGTCACTGATGGCAGGTAAATTTTTGTAACAATAAATTTTGTTATTAAGAATCATTTTTTAATGATAGGTTACCATTTTATGACAATAAATTTTATCATTAATGGTAGATTAATTTTTTTATGATAATATATTTTGTCACTAAAAAAAATATTTTACTAGCATGTTAACTTTTTGCGATAATAAATTTTATCACTATAAATTATTTATAAACTATAGATTAATTTTTTGTGATAGAATATTTTGTTATTAAAATTATTTTTTTTTTGTGACAAAATATTTTATTGCTTAAAGTATATATCCTATTCTACTAAAAATTCTATTGTGATAAAAATATTTTGTCGCAGTATTCAATTTTTAACGACAAAAATATTTCATTGCATAAAATTTACACTCAAGAATATATTGTAGTATAATATTTTATCACAAATCAGAATTTTTAACAACAATATATTTTGTCACAAAGTTAGATTTTTAGTGACAAAATTTTTTTGTCACTTAATAATACATACGGAATAAAATTTTGCTCTTTTTGGTGACGAAAATACTTTTTGTGATAAAATTTTATATCTTTTTATGACAAAATATTTGTTGCTAGATTAAATTTTTTTGTAACAAAATACTATTTTGTTGCTAAAAATATATTTTTTATAATAAAATAAGTTTTGTTGCAAAAAGTCAGTCGTGACTTATTACGACGGAGCTTTAGCAAAATTCTGTGACAAATTTTTTTTCATCGCAAAAGATTTTAGCAACAAAAAATGAACTTTTTGTGACATTTTTTATCCCAAAAAATCATTTTTTTTGTGGTGTTAAGATACTAGAATATCTAAATGTCTTGTATCCAGCTATTATTATCATCTTATAAAAAGAGACATCTTAATAATATGGGCTCCTTAACAAGAGGCTGAGATATTTGACTTAATAAGTAACTCATCACAACGAGGTATGGAGAGAATTTCGTAAGAGAGAGAGAGGGGGAGAGAGAGATTATTGGTTCCATTCAGATAGTAGGATTTTTCTTTGTTTCCTTTCTACCTTCAACTAAATTAGAAAATCAATAACAATATCTTTGCTCCTTCTTGTGGTGCAAGATATTGTCAAGTTGAATGCTAGTATATATTGCAATGGCCATATGTAAGGTGGTTGTGAGTAAGATCCACTATCCTCCCTCATGCATGCATCACTAGGTAAATATTCGGCACGAAACAAATGATGTTCCATTTTTTTTTTTTCATTTTTTTGTGCGTCTATAATTTTTTTCTATCTTTTTGAATAGGCTTGTGAATTGGAGTGGAAACGTACATTGATAGGATTGCCCAATTCAATACAAACAAAGGAAACAAATCAGGGTTCCAGTGATACCAAACATCATCCCACAAAGTGCTTACTCCGCCAGTGCTGATGAGCAGAAGGCGTCTGGATGGACTACGTCCAAAAAAATGGCCAAGAGTCCCTCTGCGAGATCAAGGATTGGCAAATGTTGATCAATCTCTAATGAAGTCCCAATTTTCTCCTTATGGTTCTGCACTCTAAGGAGACAGTCACGCCGCGAGTTATGGAGGATGTTGTGCCGATGGCTTTTACCACGCAAACTAATGGTAAGTTTGATATTAAAGGCAAAAGGAAACATTCTCCGGGCAAGAAACACTCTCTACTTCTTCTCCAGGAGCATGCTCTCCTCCTCAAGCCAAGTTTTTATCTGTAACTCATACTTCATCTACTGCAAATGATCCTCTAGACATGACAGCTTCTTCCTCTAGACCAAAGTATGAGGCTGTTAAAGTATGGAAGCCTATGGTTACTTCTCCTCCTAAGGATATTGTTTCCCCAAACATCAATTTAGATACTAAATCAAATTCCCAGAACACCGAAATTACCTTTCAATCTCATCATTCTATGGTTCAACAGTTGCAACTCACATTAGAGTCTCACCAAGAGTCATCTCAAAAGATAGAGGTACAATGTCCTCTCAGGCAAGGGGGTCCTTCTTCTGAAGGATCGAGGATTAATGAGATGCTATCTCCATCTAAATGGTTTTCATAAAGATCCTTTGCATGGAATTGTAGAGGACCTGCCAAGCCTTCTTGTATAAATTATACTAAATCTTTAATTCATACGAATCGGCTTGAAAGTGTTTGTTTTCTTGAGACTCGGTTACATAATGATATTCTTCCTCGTGTTTGTAGGATTCTCAAGCCAAGATGGAATGTATATTTCATCCCTGCGATTGGTCTTTCTAATGGAATCATCATAGCTTAGCATAAAGATCTTGGAATATTACTTTTATGCATGCAAATAAACAGATCGCTTTTGGGGTTACATCTATTCCCAGTGAACCCACTTTGGATTCTGAAAGTTGTCTACACCAGTACATCTCTATACGAACGTCAATAGCTTTGAGATCAAGCTCAATCAGTGATTTCGTTAGGGGATCCTCTTCTTTTGGTAGGTGATTATAACTATTCTTTATCCTAAGGATAAAGAAGATGGGGGGGGGGGGGGAGGGTGTAATAATCGTTTGGGTCAAGCTAGGATCTGGGAAAGATTAGACCAACTTTTGCCTCCTTTAATTGGCTGGACCTCTTCTCTGAATCTGTTGTTAATCATTTAACTCACTTTTGCCTCTGATCATTGTCCTCTTTTAGTTCTATAGCTAAGCATGTTGTCAGAGGTCCTCCCCCTTTCAGGTTCGAAAAATTTTGATTATCTTATCATAACTTGTTGCAGGTTGATGGTTCTCATTCCCCTGAATTTTGTCTTTCTATTTTCTTGCAAAATGTTAGGAATGCTATTCAAGTTTGGAAGCATTCGTGAAATCTGTTTAGAAAAGCTAAAATCTTATACTCTCAACTTTATGATTTGCAAAATCTAGAAGATAATACGGGTGGTCTTCCTCCTCATTTACATGGCAAAATGCTAGGTTTGTTATCAAATTATCAAGCCAATTTGATTAAACAAGAATTTTTTTGGCATCGAAAGTCCTAGAAAAACTTGGATGACTGAAGGTAATGCTAATACTTAATTTTTCCATCTTTCAACTGTTCTGTGTCGCCGTCATAATAGAATTTCTCGAATCTTAGATTCTCATGGACATCACTTAACTGAGCCAAAACAAATCAATCAATTATTATTGGATCACTTCACTCTTAGATGGAGACAGGAGGATAATAGTGGGTAATTGGATGATACTTGAATTACTCCTATGATCTCTGATCACCAAAATAATGATCTTATTCACAACATATCTGATAAGGAGATAGATGAGGTGGTTTTTAATTTCCACCCTGATAAAGCTATTGGTCCTGATAGATTTTCTATTTTTTTCTTTCATCATTTTTGGCTTTTAATTAACACAGATGTTTCTACTGCTGTTCATTATGTATTTAACTCTTCTTCTCTCCTTATTGACTGGTGTTGGTGCAGAATTTCATCGAAGCCGGAGTTGCTGGAGTTGAGATGACCGCGGTCGCCACCGGAACCTGCAAGGGAAGTCTAAACAAGAGTTGGGGGTTCCGACAAGACCCTCCGATACTCAAGTCAGTACTCTGCTTCAACAGAAATGAAGTGCTCGAGTGAAAATTTTAGCAGAGTTTTGAGATAGAGTTTAGAGCTTAGAGAAGAACGTATTTGGGAATCTCTTTTTTATAGACGAAGAGCGTAATTGATTGACAGCGACGTCTGTAACCGCCTGGTAGTGGGCTGTTCAGAGCCGCGCGGAGTTTGTTACGGAGAGTAGTGGCGTCAGGGGTCGTTCAGGGCCACGTGGAGTTTGTTACGGAGAGTGGAGTGGTGTCCGTAGTCGCAACTTGCCAGAGAGTGGTAGAGCCTGGAGAGTGGAGTGGTGTCCATTGTCGCGACTTGCCAGAGAGTGGTGGAGCCACGCGGAATCCATTGCAGAGAGTGGAGTAGGGTAGTGGCCATTGTCGTGACTTGCCAGAGAGTTCGGATCTGTCGGCTGGAGCTCGACTGGGATATCTGATGGAGCAGAATGGCTCTCTATCCCGTCGATCTAGGAGAAGCTCGGATGTTTCTAAGGCTACTGATGAGTCTACTGTTGTCGGATGCCTCAAAATTCTATTGGTGCTGATGCTACAGGCAGGAGTCATCTGCTGTAGAAGTTCGGATGGAGACTTTTTGTTGGTGAAGTTCGGTGGAGTCCGATTGCTAGAGAAGTCCGTCTGAAATTTGCCTGATGTGGAAGCTCGTCTGAAGATTATCCACGGAGAAGTCCGGTTTCATGAAGAATCTGGCGGAGGGTCGGCCGGTGGTGGACTTCGGATGGCGTTGGGGAGGTTCGTCCGCTGGAGGAGTCTGGGGATCCTATAGAAGTCTGGATGGCGTTGCGGAAGTCCGGCTGATGCTATTGAAGGCTGATGGCTGGGGAGGTTCAGCAAACACCGGAGGCGATCGGCAGTTGTAGAAATCCAGCTGTCGAGGTCCGTCCGTCGTAGAAGCTCATCCGATATCCATCCGCTATGGAAGTTCGAACGGAGTCTGGTTCTTGTCGAAGGCTGAAAGGAGACCGCTTATTGTAGAAGCTTGGTCGAAGATCGGTTATCGTGGGAGCTCGGAGTAGCGACCTGATCGGTGGATCCTGTCCCATTGTAAAAGCTCGTCTGGGATCCGGCTACGAAGAAGATCGACTGAAGTCTACCTGTAATAGAAGTTCGGAAGAAATTTGTTTACAGTAGAGGCTCGAATGGAATTTGCTTACAGTAGATATCCGGGGTAGACCATCCGCTATAGGAGTTCGGAGTAGACCGCTCGTAGTAGAAGTTCGGCTCTCGCAGGAGCTCGGTTGGAATCCTGAAGGCGGTCGACCACCGTAAAAACTTGGATGGAGTCTGATTACTGTAGAAATCTCATTGTCGGAGAAGCTCGGATATTGACGAAGTCCGGAAGAAGTTCGAAGAATAGTTGATCACTGTAGAAGGTTAGCTGATAGTGAGGCCCAGAGAGCTTTCGGAGCGGCCCGGTAGATGGATGGAGAAGCTCATTGTCGGAGAAGTCCGGACGGTATTATGAAAGCTCAGACGGTCGAGGGGGTTCAGAGAGACGCCACACAAGATCGAAAGTCGGAAAAGTCCTGGAAGGGTCGGTCCTTTACAAACTTCAGCTGGGGGTATTTTATATCCAACACCAGTCTCCCTACTTTCGAGTTCAGGTTTCGAAAGAAGGAAGTACAGAAAAATTCTCACAGCCGAAGTTGCCCCCCCTCGATTTTCACACTCAGTGGTTGCCAAATATTTTGACGTTTGGCGCGCTGGTGTCGGAGTCTTTTCAAATCAAAGCGATCCGAAAAGATTTTTTCAGAATTCTTGCTGGGGCGTGGCTCTAGGTACGGTGCAATAATGGCTTTATCAGCTGTCAGTCATTTTCAGTAGCCTGTCATAGTGAGTGGGACATGCAGCAAGTGTAGGTCGGCCAGAGGAGATCCGCAATCATAACTGCTCCGGGCCCTGTTGCCTATTTAAACACGTCCTCTTCCTTTAGAGGTTTCACTTTGCCTGAGAGAGTCCCTCCGTCCCCTCCTCTTCCTCGAGAGCTCCAGCCTCCTTTAGCATCCTTTTCGGCCTTAGGCATCCTCCGGGTCGATTTTCATCATCCTTGCCGTCTTCCTGCACTCCTCGGGCCAACCTAGGTTAGTTTCGGAACTTCCTGTCATTTTTTTGTTCTTTCTTCTTCATATTCCATTCGTTTAGCTTCCTCGAGAGCTTGTTTGCTGTTTTTTCTGATTTTTTTCAGGATTTTTGTGGCTTCTATTTGATCCAAAATATCTTCTGATATCTCCTCTTCTAACGGTTCTAGGAGTTCGTCAGCCCTAGTTTCCCAAAGTCCTTATACCGTATACTGAGTCGGGACCGAACCTCGTCTGATCTTTGCGCTGGATACCATCCCCAGCTCTTTGACTCCGGATGAACTCTCACTGATAAGGATTCAGTATGGAGTTCCTCCGGAGTACGAGCTGGAGCTTCCCGTGCCAACTGATCGGGCTAGCGCCCCTCCTCTCGACCGCTTCTGTCTGTACCAGGAGGCCTTCCATGCCGGACTTCGACTTCCACTTCCGCCTTTTGTCATCGCTCTCTTTCATTTTCTGAATATTTCTCTAGTCTCAGCAGCGCCGAACTCCTTTAGGTTTTTGATAGGATTTCTTTCTCTTTGTAGTTTAGCTGAAGTTCGGCCGACTCTTTCTTTGTTTAGAAATTTCTACACCTTCAAGTGTCATCCTTCGACAAAGGACTGGTAGTACTTCTTTCCTCAGCTCGGTAGAAAGGGGTTGCTGAAAGGCGCCCCCTCTTCTATCCACAACTGGAAGGAGAGGGTTTTCTTTGTCCGATGCCCGACCTTGGAGCTAGGATTACCCCCTTAGGGCTCTCTGAGGGATTCCGTCCGTCGGACTTCTAGCCTGGAAAGGGATGACCTCGAAACCTCCAAAAAGCTCGAGGCCTATCAACCCCCTCCTCTCCGAACTTCTGAAGGAACAACTTTTGTTCAACGTCGGCCTGAGTCCTCTTAACCCTGCCGGTATCTTTTTTTTTTTTTTGCTGCTTTTCCTTTCTCTTATTCCATCTCTGAGCCGTGTTGATCTTCTTTTATTGCAGACATGGACGCAGGCGTGGCTCGGAGGTTAGCTCAGGATCTCAAGACCCACAAGAGAAAAGATGCCTCGACTTCGAGGTCAGTGAAGAAAGCCAAGACAGAAGGGACAAGCTCGCCGCGCCTGCTCAGGTGGCCGTTGCCGTCGACATCCCTTTCGACGTCGAACCCGAAGTCCCCCGAGCCCTTTCAAGGAGCCCCCCGGTCGAGGATCCCGCTCCAGAGGCTCGTCCCGAGGGGGCACCCGGGGCCAAAGGGAGGAGGAGAAAGAAGACCCTGGCCCAGAAGAGCCGCAGTCGCAAGGCTGCCGTCGAGGGGGCCGGCGGCCGTCGGGGGAGGACCATGGCAGAACTGTCTATGGCCCTTAGGCGGGAGGAGGCCGAACTGCAGCGGCTGAAGATTCAGCTGGTCCACGAGCAGCAGGCGGTCAAAGATACTGAGGCGGAGTCCGAGGTCCTGAGGAAGAGGCTTCGAGAGTCAGAGGGCGAGAGCCGGTGGTTCCACCAGATATACCGGGATATGCTGCTGAGAAAGATGAACTAGAGGAAGAAGTCGAAAACTTAAAGCAATCCCTAATAAGGACCGAAACCGAGAGCTCAAAGTCGGAAGAAGCTGGGCTTCCTTAGAGCTACCTTTTTTTTTCTTGCGTTTCTCTTTTTGGCCTTCAAGGCTTTGTAATATATACTTCACTAATGAAATGAAAAGAAAATTTTCCATTACCTTGTCCATTCTGGTATTGAGTTGTCGTTTACCGAACTTCTTTTGTCTTTTGTCTTGTTCGATGCCGTCGTTGTTTGAAGGTTTTCGATCGCCGTCGTATTGATTTGCCTTTTTTGTTCATGACTGTAGGTCTTTTTGAGGTCATTTGAGTTTGACGCTTCCTCCCGGTGCTCGAGCTTAGGGACCCGAACTCCTCGTTACTTTGAGGAAGTCGATTTCTCCTCGGCTCATATTGAGTTCTCTCTTAGTGACTGAGGATTTTTTGATAGGAGTATCCTTCCTCGTTGAGACGAGGTCCCTTGGGTCTTTGATGTAGTTTGTTTTTTACTTATCGCTGGTGTAGTTCGTCGCTTTCCCTTTTCATCTCCTCTTTTTTTTTGTGTTCGAGTGAGGATTTTTCCTCTGCTCTTAACGGGGTCGTGAGAGCGTAGAGGAGCCGTTGAGGAGGCTTTTCTTCTCATCTGATCTTGATCGACTGGGTCTTTGTTTGCATCAGGATGAGGTTCTCCTCTCATTCCCGACAGTCAATTTCAGCTCATGTTAGGACGAGGTTCTCCTTCTGTTCCTAACAGGGCTGTGGGGGCACATAAGGGCCACTGCAAGGGCCTCTCCCTCCATCCGATCTTTAAGTAACCGGGCGTTCGACTTTGCTCATGTTAGGACGAGGTTCTCCTCCTGTTCCTAACAAAGCTGTGGGGGCACATAAGGGCCATTGCGAGGGCCTCTCCCTCCATCCGGTCTCTAAGTAACCGGACCTTCGACTTTGCTCATGTTAGGACGAGGTTCTCCTCCTGTTCCTAACAAGGCTGTAGGGGCACATAAGGGCCGTTGCGAGAGCCTCTCCCTCCATCCGATCTCTAAGTAATCGGGCCTTCAACTTTGCTCATATTAGGACAAGGTTCTCCTCCTGTTCCTAATAAGACTGTGGGGGCACATAAGGGCCGTTGCGAGGGCCTCTCTCCCCATCCAGTTTCTAAGTAACCGGGCCTTCGACTTTGCTCATGTTAGGACAAGATTCTCCTCCTGTTCCTAACAAGGCTGTGGGGGCACATAAGGGCCGTTGCGAGGGCCTCTCCCCCCATCCGGTCTCTAAGTAATCGGGCCTTCGACTCTGTTCATGTTAGGATGAGGTCTTCCTCCTGTTCCTAACACGCTTAATTTCGATTGTATGAGAGAGTTACTTCCTGTCGTTATAAGCTCATGCTAAAAGGATAAATATGCAAATATAAAATTTTTATTTAAGGCAAAGCTATTTGTTGAGATCACGCGCATCGGATTGGATCGACCTAGGCTTTTGATCTAAAGTCTAATCTCTTTGAGACAATTCACCAAACACATTGCGGGCATAAATAAACAAGACAAAGAAATCAAAATTTACGTGGTTCGGCACAAGAGGCCTACATCCACGGAGAGGAGGAGCAATCCACTATAAATTCGTTCTGAAAAATAGGTACAATATGAGGTATAAAATATCTTTAACCGAAGCCAACAAGAAGGCAACAGAGTATCGAAAAGAAGGCAACAAAGATCCAATCAGATCTATCAATCTCAGCCTCGGCAATAGATCAAGGTAAGATAATACCTGAGGTGAAGATACCTTTCTCAATCTTCGGCAAAAAATCAAGATGGATACCTCCTTACCAACTGAAGAAGCATTCGGTCATCAGCACAGGGCATCCGTGAAATCGAGAAGGAAGAAGATAGGTAGAACACTAACAGAACACCAACGGGAGAAGGCCAGGAAGAACACTAGCGGGAGAACACTAGCCCGCACAAGAACACCAGGAACCACCACCGCGCACTCGCACACACCAAAGAAGGATGCCGCGGCCTCCTTTTAAAGAAAAAAACAAACTCCTCAAAATAGAGGTTCACTCAAAAAAGAATTCTAAACTGTCACGGGAGATAAACAAGGAAAGAGTATATATTTAAAACCATTTTGCAGAAAATCCTTGATCTCTTTATAATTTTGGAGCAATATATAACAATCCTCCTCCTTGCGATAAATATTGTACCTTTTATATCAGATATGGATTAAAAAAAAAACTTTTATAACCTCCTCCTCACCACAAGCCCCGCAGGGCATTACCAAATGCTTATACCAATCAAGTTCAGGAAATTCCTGAACTTAATTGCAGGGATTGGTTTAGTGAACATGTCAGCCGGATTATGGGCAGTGTAAATTTTCTGAAGCCTGACATCACCTTTCTCTACCAGATCTCTGATGAAGTGATACCTGACATCTATATATTTTGTTCGTTCGTGATACATCTGGTCTCTAGCAAAGTGCAAAGCACTCTGACTATCACAATGAATGTCCAAACAATCCTGCTCAAGACCCAAATCCTGTACCAACCCTTTTAGCCAAATAGCTTCCTTTGCTGCCTCTGTCAATGTCATTTATTCTGCTTCAGTGGTAGATAAAGCAACTGTAGACTGCAAAGTAGCCTTCCAACTGACTGCACATCCAGAAAGAGTAAACACATATCCGATCAAAGATCTTCTCCTGTCCAAGTCACAAGCATAATCTGAATCACAAAATCCTATAACTATGTAATTACTCTGTGCAGTAAATATCAATCCCAATTTAGATATGCCTTTTAGATATCTAAGTATCAATTTCATAGCTGACCAGTGAGCCTTTTCAGGCTTATCCATGTATCTGCTTACAACGCTTACTGCTAGTGAAATATCAGGTCGAGTGCAGACCATCGCGTACATGATGCTGCCAACTGCACTCGCATATGACACTCTAGATATATATCTCTCCTCATCCTCGGTCTGAGGAGAGTCTCTGACAGAAAGTCTAAAATGACTGACAAAGGGGGTAGTGACAGGCTTAACTGTAGACATACCAAATCTGTTCAAGATTTTTTCAATATAACTATGCTGAGTAAGGAAAAATCTACCTGACTGCCTGTCACAAATAATCTCCATCCCAAGTATCCTCTTTGCCGGTCAAGGTCCTTCATATCAAATGCAGTACTGAGCTCGGCTTTCAGTTTCTGGATGATTGACATATCCTTGGCTGCAATTAACATATCATCCATATATAATAACAAATAACAAAAGGATCTATTTGAAAGCTGCTGGTGATACACACAACTGTCATATGGAGATCTACTATATCCATGATCGACCATAAATCTGTCAAATTTGCGGTACCACTATCTTGGAGACTGCTTGAGACCATATAATGATCTCTTGAGTAAGCATACATGATCTTCTTTATTTGAAACCTCAAAATCAGATGGTTGTTGCATATGGATCTGTTCCTCTAAATCACTGTGAAGAAAAGCTATCTTAACATCTAGTTGTTCCAGCTTCAAATTTTGAGAAACAACAAAAGCAAGTAACACACGGATAGAAGAGTGTTTGACTACAGGAGAAAATATCTCCTTATAATTAATACCCTCCCGTTGACTGTATCCCTTTGCTACTAACCTGACCTTATATCTAAAATCTTGAGGAGTGGCTTCTTCTTTCCTTTTGAAGATTCATTTGCAGCCAATTGTCTTCTCACCTTTCGGTAATTTGACTAACTCCCAAGTCTGATTCTTTTCTAAAGACTGAAGTTCTTCAACTATAGTCATGATCCATTTATCAGCCCGTGAACTACTAATAGCCTCCTGATATGTGGTCAGCTCATCACCAATGGTGTTTGCAACATTCAGAGCATAATAGACTGACTCAGCACAAGCAGAATCCTCAAAGTCATACCTTTGAGGTGCTCTGATCTGACGCCTGGGTCTTCGAGTGGCAATACTATCAATCTGATCCTGATCTTATAATGTCACCTCCTCCTGAGTCTGAATCTGTGCATCTGTCTGTTGTTATTGTTGTTCATTGTAAGTATCTTCACTTGACTGCTGCTGCTGTGATTTAACAGTCTGATCAATATCTACAATAGTCCTATCCTGCTGACCTCGATCCTGATCACCTTGAGAAGAATTAGGCTGTAGCTGCCTTGAAGCAGTGGCTGTCTCATGAAATGTCACATCCCTGCTGACTAGAAATTCTTGAGATCCAGGCTCTATGCACCATAATCTATAGCCCTTTACCCCATATGCATATCCTATAAATATGCACTTTTTAGCCCGGGGGTCCAACTTTCCATCTCTTACATGTGCATAAGCTGGACACCCAAAGATTCTGAGTACTAAATAGTTTGCAGGTCTTCTTGTCCACATCTCTTCCGGAGTCTTCATGCTTAATGCTGATGCTAGAGATCGGTTTATAATATAGCAGGCTGTGTAGCGGCCTCTGTCCAAAAATCTCTACTTAATCCAGAACTAGATAGCATAGATCTGACTCTCTCTAATAGTGTGCGGTTCATGCGTTCTGCCACACCATTCTGTTGAGGTGTACCCATTGTTGTTCTATGTCTAATAATGCCTTATGACTTGCAAAAGTTATCAAATTCTGTAGAATAAAATTCTAAACCATTATCAGTCCGAAAAATTTTCACCTTCCTTTCAGTTTGCCTCTCGACCATAGACTTCCACCATTTGAATATTTCAAATACATCACTCTTATTTTTAATGGTGTATATCCAGACTTTTTGGGAGTAATCATCAATGAAAGTAAGTATATATCTTGATCCACCCTTGGATGTAATTGGGACAGGTCCCCATAGGTTAGAATGAATATAGTCTAATATACCAGTTGTCCTATGCATGCCTGTAGTGAAGCTGACTCTATGTTGTTTTTCAAATATGCAGTGCTCACAGAATCCAAGTGCACCAATCTTCTGACCACTCAGCAGACTACGTCTGCTCAGCTCCTGTAGACTTATGTCTGAAATGTGTCCTAGTCTCTGGTGCCATAAATGTGTCAACTGCTCAAGAGAAGATTGTACTGCTGATGCCTGACCAACAACTGTACTGCCATCCAGGTAGTAAAGGGTGCCACTTAATTTACCTCTCAATAAAGTTAATACCCCTTTATTGATAGTTATAGATCCTCTACCTCATCTTCCCTCATATCCTGCTCTGTCAAAGGCATGTATTGAGAGAAGGTTCCTTTTTAATTTAGGAACATATCTGACATCATCCAATATCACCACGGTATTTGAATTAGATTTAATTTGTATCGTTTCAATACCTTCTATATTATAGATACCATCATCTCCAAGAAGAACAGTACCACCTTCACAAGATCTAAAGAAAGAGAACCATTCCTTGTGAGGTGTCATGTGGAAGGATGCTCCAGAATCCACGATCCAAGTGTCAGCATGACTAACACTGCAGGCAGCTGTAAACACTGCATCATCTGGTATACTGCTATGACTTCCTAAAGAAACTGCAATTGATGCTGTATCAGAGATTGTTCCTTTATCTTTTTGTTCCTTCTTCCTTTTAGATTGTAGAAATCTACATTCAGATTTTCAGTGGTCTGGCTTTTGCAATAGTGACAAATACCTGATCTTTTGGGCCTAGACTTTGATCTATTTTTGGATTTACTTCTACCTTGTCCCCTCTTTTTCTGTTCATCTCTACCTCTAACAGTAAAACCTTGAGCTGGAGTCTGAGCCTGATGCTGAAGCTGTACTTTTAATCTAAGTTCATTGGATAACAAGGTAGCTTCTACTTCTTCAAGACTTATTGTTTCTCTTCCATAAAGTATGGTAGTGGTAATATGCTCAAAGGACTTAGGCAAAGAGTAAATTAGAATCAAAGCCTTATCTTCTTCATCTACATCGACACCAACATTTATTAGATCAAGCAGGAGCTTATTATACTCATCCAAGTGATTTTTAAGTGAAGTTCCTTCTGTCATGCGAAATGTGTGTAATTTTTTCCTCAAATATAATCTATTAGTCAGGAATTTTGCCATATATAAACTGTCTAATTTTTTTCATACACTTTTGGCTGTATCTAGTTCCACAATATTGCGTAGGACTTTATCACTTAAACCTAAAAACAAGGTTCCTAGGGCTCTCTCGTTAATTTCTTCTTTAGCAGCCTCATTATCTCCCGGGATTGAATCCATACCCTTAAGGACTTTTGAAACACCTTCTTTAACCAACAAATATTTCATCCTTACCTTTCATAGTGAAAAGTCTCCCGTGCCATCAAAGACGGCCACTTCATGCCTGATGGTGGTGGAGTGAGAGATAAACGTCGGATCATTAGCCATTGAAAAATTTTGTTTCTTGTCACCAGCTATCCAAGTGCTCTGATACCAATTGTTGAGATCACGCGCACCGGATTGGATCGACCTAGGCTTTTGATCTAAAGTCTAATCTCTTTGAGACAATTCACCAAACACATTGCAGGCATAAATAAACAAAGACAAAGAAACCAAGATTTACGTGGTTCGGTACAAAAGGTCTACATCCACGGAGAGGAGGAGCAATCCACTATAAATCCATCCCGAAAAATAGGTACAATATGAGGTATAAAATATCCTTAACCGAAGCCAACAAGAAGGCAACAGAGTATCGAAAAGAAGGCAACAAAGATCCAATCGGATCTACCAATCTCAGCCTCGACAATAGATCAAGGTAAGATAATACCTGAGGTGAAGATACCTTTCTCAATCCTCGGCAAAA
Organism: Elaeis guineensis; assembly: GCF_000442705.2. Lineage (NCBI taxonomy): Eukaryota > Viridiplantae > Streptophyta > Magnoliopsida > Arecales > Arecaceae > Elaeis > Elaeis guineensis. Next base: position 24,426,048 of record NC_026000.2, read on the forward strand.
AATCAAGATGAATACCTCCTTACCAACCGAAGAAGCATTCGGTCATCAGCATAGGGCATCCATGAAACCGAGAAGGAAGAAGACAAGTAGAACACCAACAAAACACCAGCGGGAGAAGGCCAGGAAGAACACCAGCGGGAGAACACCAGCCCGCACAAGAACACCAGGAACCACCATCGCGCACTCGCACACACCAAAGAAGGATGCCGCGGCCTCCTTTCAAAGAAAAAAACAAACTCCTCAAAATAGAGGTTTACCCGAATAAGAATTCTAAACTATCATGGGAGATAAACAAGGAAAGAGTATATATTTAAAACTGTTTTGCAGAAAATCCTTGATCTCTTTATAATTTTGGAGCAATATATAACACTATTGGTAATACATTAGCAGATTTTTCAAATCCTATAGCCGCGGAAGGTCTGCTCCCCGTCGGGGTCCTCCTGAGATGGAGTTGATAATCCCAATCGGAGGCCGATCTTCAGGCTGCTCCTCCCTCCTTGGCGGCTCTGACTGCGGCAGAGCCCTACGCGGTCTTCCCTACCTTCAGGTCGACATCGAATGAATCTATCGAGCCGACCTCGTCTGATGAGCTCCTCGATCTCATCTTGAAGCTAAATACACTCCTCCGTGTCGTGACCGTGGTCACAATGATAGAGGCAGAACTTGTTAGGATTGCGCTTCTCAGAGTGTGTGCGCATCCTTTCTGGCCTTGGCAGCTGTTCCCTAACCTCCATCAGCACTTGAGTTTTCGATGTGTTGAGAGGGGCGTAGCTGTGGAATCTTTCCGGGAGAGAGCTCCGTCGAACTCTATTGTTCAGGCTCCTCTGCCTATGAGCCCGGGGAGGAGTCTGGACATGCTTGTGTCCGGAGGGAGTTCGAGAACTTGGCTGAGCTTCACTCGGCCCTTTTTCAACTACGGGCTTGCTGGAGTCCCCCGCCTGTCGCTGCTTCACGGCCTCCTCATCCTTCATCTTGAAGGCTTCTTCTGCTTGGGCATATCCTTCGGCTCGAGCCAGCAAATCAGCAAAGTCCCTGGGATATTTTTTTTCCAGAGAAAATAGAAGATCGTTCTTTTGAAGACCGCCCTTCAGGACGGCCATCGCGATCGATTGGTCCAAGTTTCGGATCTCTAGCGCGGTGACGTTAAAATGGTTGATGTAAGCTCGGATGGACTCTCCCTCCTTTTGCTTGATGTTGATGAGGGATTCTGAACCTCTCCGGGGATGCTGGCTGCTAACAAAATGAGCCACAAACTGGTGGCTCATCTGATCAAAGGAGAAGATAGTATCCGATTTTAGCGCCGAGTACCAGTTCCTTGCTGCTTCCTTCAAGATAGATGGAAAAGCTCGGCATAGGATGGCGTCTGGCGCGCCATGGAGCAGCATCATTATTCGAAAGGCCTCCAGGTGGTCAACCGGATCCGAGATCCCGTCGTAGCTTTCGAATTGGGAGAGCTTGAAGTTTGGCAGGATCGGTTCCTGCATGATCATTTGAGAAAAAGGAGGGTCAGTACAGATGTCCTCACCACAAGCAGGGGGAGCGTGGCGGAGCTCTTCGATCCACCGGTTCATCTTCTGGAGACTTCGATCCAGGAGGTCCTCTCGACTGCGAGTCTCGAGGGTCTTCTGACAGAGTGGGGGTAGGGATCTTTCGGGAGTAAAATCGTGATCAGATTGGGGGCTCTCCACCCTCGGATTCTCCTTTCTGGGGAAGACAAGGCGACTGGCCCAAGTGGCCTGCCCTACTACCGGATTTTGGAACTCCGACGATGCTCTTTCCAACCGCACTGACGCCTGCGGCTGTTGCTACTGCTGCTGCATGGCCTGCACTACTTCGGTGAGGTCTCTGACCTGCTGAACCAGCAGATCGAACTGCTCCATGCCGACCGCCGTTGTCGGAGGAGGAGGAGGAGTTTGGAAAACTGGAGGCAAGGTCGGAGCTTGAGATCTGGCCGCAGAGGCCGTGGATCGCCTGGTGGATGCCTTTTGAGGAGGCATCAGGTGGAGATCTAGTAGGAGAAGGAGAAGAGGATGTCGGAGAAGATGACCAGAGGCAGTCCCATTGAGCACTCCTTTAAGAACAAGGGTACTGCGAAGACACAGCTACCCTTCCTCTAGCGCCAATTCTGTTGGTGCAGAATTCCACCGAAGCCAGAGTTGCTGGAGTTGAGATGACCGTGGTCGCCGTCGGGACCTGCAAGGAAAGTCTAAATCAGAGTTGGGGGTGCTCCGGCAAGACCCTCCGACGCTCAAGTCAGTATTCTGCTTCAACAGAAATGGAGTGCTCAAGTGAGAATTTTAGCAAAGTTTTGAGATAGAGTTTAGAGCTTAGAGAAGAACGTATGTGGGGGTCCCTTTTTATAGACGGAGAGAATAACTGATTGACAGCGACGTCTGTAACCGCCTGGTAGTAGGCTGTTCAGAGCCGCACGGAGTTTGTTACAGAGAGTAGTGACGTCAGGGGTCGTTCAAGGCCACATGGAGTTTGTTACGGAGAGTGGAGTGGTGTCCGTAGTTGCGACTTGCCAGAGAGTGGTAGAGCCCGGAGAGTGGAGTGGTGTCCGTTGTCACGACTTGTCAGAGAGTGGTAGAGCCACACGGAATCCATTGCAGAGAGTGGAGTAGGGTAGTGGCCATTGTCGTGACTTGCCAGAGAGTTCGGATCTGTCGACTGGAGCTCGGCTGGGATATCTGATGGAGCAGAATGGCTCTCTATCCCTTCGATCTAGGAGAAACTCGGATGTTTTCGAAGCTGCTGACGAGTCTACTGTTGTCGGATGCCTCAAAATTCTGTTGGTGCTGATGCTACAGGCGGGAGTCATCTGCTGTAGAAGTTCGGATGGAGACTTTCTGTTGGTGAAGTCCAGTAGGAGTCTGATTGCTAGAGAAGTCCGTCTGAAATTTGCTTGATGTGGAAGCTCGTCTGAAGATTATCTGTCGGAGAAGTCCGGTTTCATGAAGAATCTGGCGGAGGGTTGGCCAACGGTGGACTTCAGATGGCATTGGGGAGGTTCGTCCGCTGGAGGAGTCTGGGGATCCTGTGGAAGTCTGGATGGCATTGCGGAAGTCCGGCTGACGCTATTGAAGGCTGATGGCTGGGGAGGTTCGGTAGACACCGGAGGTGATCGGTCGTTGTAGAAATCCAGCTGTCGGAGTCCGTCCGTCGTAGAAGCTCGTCCGATATCCATCCGCTATGAAAGTTCGGACGGAGTCTGGTTCTTGTCGAAGGCTGAAAGGAGACCGCTTATTGTAGAAGCTCGATCGAAGATCGATTGTCGTGGGATTTCGGAGTAGCGACCTGACCGATGGATCCTATCCCATTGTAGAAGCTCGTCTGGGATCCGACTACGAAGAAGCTCGGCTGAAGTCTACCTGTAATAGAAGTTCGGAAGAAATTTATTTACAGTAGAGGCTCGAATGAAATTTAATTACAGTAGATATCCGGGGTAGACCGCCCACTGTAGGAGTTCGGAGTAGACCGCTCGTAGTAGAAGTTCGACTCTCGCAGGAGCTCGGTTGGAATCCTGAAGGCGGTCGACCGTCGTAGAAACTTGGATGGAGTCTGATTACTGTAGAAATCTCGTTTCGGAGAAGCTCGGATATTGACGAAGTCCGAAAGAAGTTCGGAGAATAGTTGATCACTGTAGAAGGTTGGCTGATAGTGAGGCCCAGAGAGCCTTTGGAGCGGCCCGGTAGATGGATGGAGAAGCTCATTGTCAGAGAAGTCCGGACGGTATTATGGAAGCTTGGACGGTCGAGGGGGTTCAGAGAGACGCCATACAAGGTCGAAAGCCGAAAAAATCCTGGAAGGGTCGATCCTTTACAAACTTCGGCTGGGGGTATTTTATACCCAACAACTAGAATAATACTTTCATTACCCTTATTCTTAAAAAATCTAATTCGCAAACTTCTAGCGATTATCGTCCCATATGTCTTTGTAATACTACTTGTAAGATTGTGGCTAAAATCTTAGCTAATCATATTAGTATTGTGTTGCCACATTTAATTTCGGAAGAGCAAGGTGCTTTTGTTTCTGATCGGCACATATCTATAAACATTTTCATTGCCCAAGAGCTAATGCATTCTTTGTATCAAGCTCTTACTTCCCGTAATCTCATGATGCTTAAGCTTGATACAGAGAAAGCTTACGACCGTGTTCATTGACCATTCTTGTTCTGTATTCTTCAGCAATTAGGTTTTCATCATAAATTTATTAATTGGATCAAAGATTATGTTCTAAAGCCTCATTTTGCCATTCTGATCAATGGTTCTCCTACTTCTTGGTTCGCTACCATACGCAGTCTCCGGCAAGGCTGTCCGCTCTCTCCATACCTTTTATCCGTGTCACTCAAATATTATCTAATCTTCTTCAGTCCGCAATTCAGAATAAGTTGCTTCATATTTATCATCCGAGATGTGGTCTCTTTATCTCTCTTGTCTTTTATGTGGATGATTGCCTGCTGATTCCTCATGCCATGATTCAGGATGCTATTACCCTTACTGCCATTATTGACACTTACTATTATCATTCTGATCAAAATGTCAACTATGAAAAGTCCTCCATCTGTTTCAACCCTTCCACTCCTATGTCTGTTAAACCGTTTATTGTTCACATGCTTTGTATCTCTATCCACCCTTTACCCTGGAACTATTTGGGTGTGCCTTAGTCGCCTTGCATTTTATGACATATACAGTGTCAATCGCTTGTTAATAAGATCACTAACCAAATTGCTGCTTGGAAGTGGTGGACTTTATCCTTTGCTAGGAGAGCCACCATGATCCAATCCATTTTAATGGCCCTTCCTTTGTTTGCTCTAAGTGCAATTCATCTTCCTATATCTATCTTGAATCAGATGGAAAAGAAGTTTAGATCCTTCCTTTGGGAGCATTCTTCTAATACTCGAAGTTTTCACTATATTGCTTGAGAGACTATCTGCCTTCCAAAGGCACAAGGTGGCTTGAGTTTCTCTACATTGTTTCACCGCAAGCAGCAGTGCCTTAGTAAAATGGTGGCTATTTTGCTTCTTAACTCTAGCTCTTTATAGGCCAAGTTAATCAAGGCTAAGTATCATTTAATGGCTCCTGGATCAATTATTCCAAGCCTAGATCTAGTTCCACTATTTGGGCTGAAATTTGTATGGTCGGACAAAAGGTTTAGTTTCATTTACAATATCTTATTGGGAATGGTAATGACATTAATGTTTACCAGAATCCTTAGGATTTCAATATGCCCCATCCAATGGTGGCCTATTTTGATAAATTCTATGATTTAAAATCTATGATTTTATCAACAATTCTAAAAACTGAAAAATTAATAAATTAACTCAATTTTTTTAAATGATTTTCTCTATTAGATTCTTGCCATCCCTATTCTCCACTCTCCCGTTAATTACATTTTAGTTTTGGGTACCACTAAACTTCCTTTGTATCTCCGAAGGATATGCCGCCTACCAATTCATCTCTTACATTGCATAAATTTGAGTACCTTTTTAATTTAATTTGGAAACTACCCTTACCCCTGCGTATTTGTTATTTCTGGTGGCAGCTTATTTAAAAACGTTTGCCTACAAAGCAATATCCGGTTCATTGTAAAATTCTTTTGAATCATAACCAGTTTTGTGATTTATGTCCGACCTATGTTGAGGACTGTGCTCATATCTTTTCTGCTTGCCCTTTTGCTCAACATACTTGAGGTACATTATTCATACATTTTAGTTACCTTAGCTTTTCAATCCTTGGCTGATTTGTTTGATTATATGCAGAGTTCCAATATTAAAGAAGAAAATAAAGGATTAGTGGCTGCTGTTGCTTGGCTACCCCCTCCCTATGGGTATATCAGGGTAAACTTTGATAGATCTCTGGTCTCGAATCAGGCTTCTGCCGCATATATTCTCACAACGCTCAATTTTTGAGGTAAGAAATTGCATAATACTACTGTTCCTCATGCTGAGCTCACAGCTGCCTGGCTAGGTATTTACGCTGCCATAACTTTGTGTCACACTTCCCACATTCATTTGGAGGGAGACTCAATCACCGCTATCTACCGGATTGAGTCTTATAATTTCTCAAAGTTAAAAGCATATTCCTCTATTACTGGATCTAATGGAAATGGAAGAGCTCGCTGCACGCATTTATAAGGAGGCCAACCAAGTTGCTGATTATTTAGCTACCCAGGCAAGCTTAGGAGATTTCCAATGGAATAACGTTATACAGGATGACTTACTGTGTATTTTTCTCCTCAATGCAGATTCCTACGGCCTTCATTCCTATAGATATAGATAAATGGGGTGCTTAAGAGTACCTTCGTAAGGGGACTTCAACCCTTTTTATCAAGGGGTATGCTGGCTGTTATCCCTGATTTGCTATGAACGCTTTTATGTTGCCAGTCTAATGGAGGAGATCACATGTGGATCATAGTAGATGATCCTTTTGCCAATAATTAATTGCCTGTTCCGAATCACTTCACCTTTCCATCCAAACACAGGAATTCCATCTATTTTTGAACCCTCTGTTTATTACCCTTTTCTACATCTCTCATATTTTTTCTATCGAAAGCTGTTTCTTCCCCTTCAGTTTCAAAATCGTCCAAGTATTCAGAGCATCCGTCCTCAAAGATGTCTCTATCAATACTGTTGGCTTCATTTTACTGAAAGATGGGAGGGCTTTTCGACACTATCCAAGTCCAGCTTTGAAGCACATACTCAGAGAACTACAGCTTCTATCTTTATAGAGTTTTCCCACAAACATGGTAACCATGGAAAATTTGCAACGAGGAGAACAAACAATAGCTCTTCAACATATTCTCCTATCAATCAGTTTCAGCTTCAAAGAAATGCAATGAACCTAGTTGGCAATCTTTTGCCCATTCCCATGATCCATTATTTCAGTGAGTTAAATGTGTCTCTTATTGCTTGAAGATTTATGGTTATATGGCTTGTGCTACTCATTTGGGAATGATGATCCTATATGGGTCTCCAATATGGAGGGTGAAAGTTAGCGGTGGAAAAATATTACGACGGCAAATGCTGTAGATGCAAATTTTCATGCTCGACAATGAAAACAAAATGATAAAAAAAAATTTGATAGAAGGAAAAAAACTTGTGATAGAGAAAAGATTTGAGGGAAAAAAACAAAAAACATCAAACAAATTACTGATCAGGGAAAAATTGAGTGAAATCTATAAAAGAATAGAGAGGAGTGATGAGAGGAAAGTTAAGTAGTAACCATTTTGTTCTTTGTTTACATGCAGGTTTTACTGTCGCAATTCACTGATCTTGTTCGTGATTTTCTTTCTATGGATTGCATGGTTCACACCTGGTATTATGTAATATTGCGTATGCAGTGCTTTATATCATCTCTACATGGAGATCAAATGTTTCTGATACATTTCTTTGGATCTCGAACAAGTGCTTCAGGTTGTCTCATTTCAACATATGCAATCAGACAGTCCTTTCCCCACTGCAAAGTGTTGGAGATAAGCTATATTATGAATATTTCATAGTTTTGACATTATGGGAGGGTGGGTATATTTGTTTATTTTGACTTGCTAGTGATGGTAACCCAATTTGAAGTAATTGGGATCATTTAAATTTCTAGTCTATGATATTAATTATCTAATTTGATGGTACCAGGCAGCTCAAATATTGAAATCACTAACTATTGGAAACTAGTGGCCAAGCCTTAGAATTTCAACCTCACCATATTTTCTCGCATCCTAGTGCAATTATATTACCTTGTCTTTCTTTCGGTTCATCTGGTACATGTTTCATTAATATATGTCTGATGAGTCTATGACCGTACACCGGAGCTATTAGATGTGTTTTCTTCTTCCAACCCTTTGGTGCTTGAGAAAATTTGCAGGAGGTCTAAAATTAATTGAATTGGATAACTATATCATTTTTTTTTTCTTTTCCTTTCAACAACTTATCCGAAGAATCTACCAATATAATTCAAACTGAATGTTTCAAAAAAGAAATTAAATACCCAGAAGCCAACCAAGCCAATGCACCTCTCTTCAATTTTTCCGCACATATAAATACAACTCCAGCAATAATTAAGGCTAGAAACATAAGAAGAAAAAAAAAGTATCAAGTCCTTTTTGCAAATTTCTGCCGCAGAAAATGACAAACACCAAAATTTCCTTTTTCATATATTTGGAAAAAGAAATCTATACACACCCATTGCTACCTTCTGGTGCTCCCTTCCTCCCATGACCTGGCGAACTGATGAGATACGGACCACCAAACATAATCACAGGATCGGTGCGCCCTAGGATCCCGGCACGTAAACCCTTTGCTAAATCCCGCTGCCCATCACGGGGCCACGAATCCAACGGCAAGGAACACTTTCACGTCGAATCGAGATTCGCGCAGAAGATTCGATCAACCCTTACGACCGGGACGCTCTCCGCCTCCTGCGGCCGCCGCCGCCGCTGCCGGGCTCCCGCCGCCAAGCGCGACGGCGGCGGACTCGACGTGGGTGAGAAGGTACTCGTAGATCTTCTTCCTCAGCCGTTCGATCGTCTCCGTCGGCACGCCTTCCCCTTTCCCGCAGCCGTCCTCACCCTCCCCCGCCGTTGCTTCCGCCTCCGCCTCCTCCCCTCCCCCCGCCGCCCGATCCCGTCCAACCAATCGTTCACCCTCTTCAGCTGCGACAGCATCCCGGCCACCTGCTCCCGATCCGATGGCCCCGGTGCCACCACGTCCGCATCCAGAAACCGCTCGGCGAATCCCAGGAACCAGCCTCTCGCGTCCTCCCTCAGCGCCCGCGCCAGCTCCGCCCCGTCCTCCAATCCTCCCCCGCGGGCCCACTCCGTCGGCGGGGACGGCGGCGCCGCCACCCCCCGCGCCTTCCCCCGCGATGTCGCCGCCGGCGACGGCTTCGCCGAACCGGAACCCGCCGGCGACGCTGCCGGAGACTGCCGAGAGTTGGCCTTCGACGAAGCCACCGCCGCCTTGGATGGGCCATCGAGAACCACCGCCACAGTGGCGGCGGCGGAGGCGGTGGCAGGGAGCGGCGGAGGGTGGGTCTTGTGGTGATAGAGGGAGAAGGGAGAGAGGTCGGTGGCGAGGGCGGCATGGACCCACGAGGAGGCGCGGCGGCGCTTGTCGGCGGAGATCTTGAGGGCTTCCACAGGGATGGGGTCACCGCCAGGGGACCGGTCGGGTGAGGTTACCGCGATCTTGACAAGGGAGTCGGCGACGAGGGAGGCGCGCGAGAGGGAGGCCTGGAAGGCTAGGAATTGCTCCACCGCCGGCTGGGGGTTATCCTCCTTGGCTGTGGAAGCTAGCTCCGCGTACATACTGCAAGAAAATGCACCCACAAATAACAGTGGCAATTAAGAACTCATCAATGCCTAGATACGTATCCATCAGTGTAATGTGCAACTAAACAATGAATAACAAAGCAGAGTTTCAATTGACATTTTATCAAGTTTGAAATCATTTGGAACATTACTTGAACTTGCTACAATTTTTGGGCATGTAAACATTGGAGATAATTTCTAGCATTTAGAGCACTGCAAAAATGCCACTATGAAGATTGATTTTATCTATCAATGCTGTTCTTTTGGAGCCGCATTGGAATAGGAGATGAAAGACCTATATTTACCATTCTAAATTACTTATTTCTTTTGAGAGATGAGATGAAAGATAGATCATGCATCAATTCATTTCATGAGACTGAAACGAATACAAGAAAAGAAATCAGAGAAACAGAATTACAAAAAGGAAATGAGTTTAACAGGTCTAACAGCAAGAACTTTCTCAGAATTAATACTTTCTTCTCAGAATTAATACTTTCTCATCCAACTTCGAGCACTTTCCTCCGAACGTACAATTTGCTCCCCCGGCAGAGCAGCCACCAACCAGTAAAGACTAATAAATCCAATCCTGATCTCAAATTTCTTTCACCCTCTTTCTTGTCCATACAGTGCATCCTGACCATGCCAACCTTGCATCAATTTGTCCTTCAGATCCGCCAAGATGGCACATAAAAATGGGCAAGAGCAGAAAATATGAGAGAAAGTCTCTATATCTTAGCTACATAAAACTTCTAATGACCTGTTTCACTTGCAAAATGAGACTGTTCCAGGAGATCAAAAAAAAAAAAATTAAAAGAAAGAAAACTGAAAGGAGCTTTTATTCTCCGTGACACATCTCATAAATTCAACTTCCGTGCGCCACCTAGATATCAAGAACTTGCAAGTAAATTCCCCTTCTCAGGCTTGGAATGATAGGCCTCTTTCAGAACACAAAGCACTTCTGCAACTGATGTGTTCCACTGATATGATCCTTCAAGACAGATGCTTGAAGTGGCACATCTGGATCAATCAGCCTCGAACATCCTAAAATGAAGTTGGGGACAGGGATTGGATTTGCTGTTGCATCTGCTGAATAGCTTTTTGTAATCAGAAAATCAGAACCCAAGGACTGAGACTCCAGACCCTGTATGCAGGATGAAGCAGTTCTTCCGCAGGCACTTCTCCAGAGTGTTCCAACCAATGCATCACCGACATGATTTGAAGTATACGAAGGAAGGTTCACCCGTAGAAGGATGCTTCCGAATCTTGAATGACAATCCTACATGCAATCTAAGAACTTGCATTGGCCAAAGAATGGATCCATCACTGTGTCCCCCCAACCTATATATATTTGAAAAAAAAAATCCATAATATGTCCATCCTTGAACCCTTGCTTCGTGCGAAAATATCTAGCATGCCTTAATATACGACAAAAACAAGCCAATCCTAAGTCTTCACCATCTCTTCTCTAATTTTCTTCCCAGAATCTTCATTCTTTGACCCGTGTTTCCTTTACGAGGAAATTATCTATCACGCCCTAATACAACAAAAAAAGGTCAATCCTAAGTTGCCGCTAAGCATGCTTTGATCTAAAAGCACTAGGGTGGCAAACGTGGAGGATCAAGAAGGCATCAAAACATTATCTCCATGGGAGATTTGAGGACAGGTCACTTTCACTACCTTAAACCTGTGACATCCTTGTCACCATCAGATCAAAAGATTATAAGCCCACCCATCTGTATCATTAACTCAGACATGAGATTGCAGGTATTGATGGCTATCATGCAGATCTAGAGTTCCTTGGCATCTGATAATGATTGAATTCCCCTATAGAAAGCTTGAAAGGTAGTACACGAGGTGTGATTGAGAAATAGAATACATATACAAACAGGGAAGAAAGCTCACTGGAGGCTGGTTTGGATGATCAGGCCCAATATCCATGGATTCGTGAGTTAGGCCAGTACAACCATCAAAAGCATTGGATTATAGGTTGGGGTAGGCTAAGGTCTTTTTTTTCCTCTCCCTACGGGATTCGAGCAAGGCCACTTAAAAGATAATCCTGGATATTTGTAAACATAGACCTAACCCAGCCTATAGTCCAATGCTTTTGATAGTTGTACTGGTCCAACCCATGAATTTCATGGGATTTTGGTCCCAAGCATCCAAACAGACCCTAAATATGAGAGGGGGGAGCTATCCAAGGAAAGAGAGTCCTCTTTTTTTTTTTTTTTTTTTGGTAACAGGGAAAGAGAGTCCTTGTTGGTTATGATGTTCTGAAATTGTAAATAGGACTCAAAAAGGGAGAAAGGACCTGAAACCTCCTTTGATTTTTCATATTTGATTTGCTCTCGCTGGAGAGCCACTACCCCATTGTGTCTAATGAACTGCCTGTGCTACCCATGCCTTGACTTCTCATGCTGGCCGTTTCCTACTACTGAGATGCTACTACTGATGCTACTTCACTCACAGCTGTGCAATGATTTGCTCTCTCTTAACTTGGCTTAGCTTGTTCCATCGCTCACATTGAGCTTGGCCACTGCATTCATCCTTAACAGGTCCATTTAAATGATGATTTATAAATACTACAACAAAATCATGAGTTTGAGAATACATTACATGTTTCTTTGTGTACCATCTCAGGATGTTCAAGATGCAAAGAAACCCCATCAGCACCAAAAGCACAGAAGGAAGTCAAGAAAATTCTACCATCATTGTCTTAATAATGTCTATGATATCTAAGAATTTAAATAATCAATTTATTTATCAAAAATCAATACTCTTTATGTGATAATGACATCAGCACATCCATACACCGTATTGTTTCAATAGATTACCTATAGAGTCGATATGCACCTGATAATCTGTTCTAACAACCAGTTGACACACTAAAACAAAGTTTGGGGGGATAAAAGTCATTTCTGGGCTACTTCCAAAACCTCGGGCAAAAATATCTCAGAGAAATAATTGCTTCAATATCTCAAATTACAATGGCAAAGCATGACATACTGAAAACATCAACTATGAAACTTTATTCAGGCAGGGCAACCATTCATTACATTAAATAGCAATTCTGAATAGACCCAACAAACAAATAATTGGATAGATGATCTACAGTTAAGTGAAAGATTGTTATGTCTCATTAGACTTCTCAAGGATGGAACAGATTACTTCAAAATGACACAGCATGATAGAAAACTTCATGACCAATCTTTCTTAGTAGAACAGGAAGAAGTTCATCAAATGAATTGGAGTGTAGGAGAACAAATGTACCCAAAATAGAAATCAAAAGCATAACTATAATGAGAACTAACCGGACATGTAATGCCTTGAGATCACCTATGGATGCATCTTTTTTTTTAACAGCCAAGAATTAAGATTGTTAGTGGAAGTGGATTAGTGCAGCAAATTACTATACAAAGGTGATTACCTTAAGCATCGAATCAAGCTCTCTGCAGCAGAGGCTTCTTGCATGGCCTCAACAGCAGCTAGTTGTGCGGCATCCCTATACTTCAAAACCTCCTAGAATAAAAAAAATGTAACTTCAGAATAAATGAATTAATAAACCAGGGAAGCAAGATCTCAGCATGCAAAAGCCTAGTAAAGAAAAAGTGGTTTGCTATAAGGCCATATAGCAACTCAGCTGGTTTACCATAAGGTGGTAATATCAAACAACAAAACCTAATGAGAACACATAAATAGACAGTTGCAGGGAATGCCATATCGGGCCGAACCGCCCAGTACGGGACGTGCCGAACCATACCGACAGGGAACCAAAACGGTTCCGACATAGAAAACGGCATATGCCGGTGCTGGGGAAGAAAAGAGAGAAAAAAAGAAAAAGAGAGAAAGAGAGAGAGAGAGAGAGAAAAAGAGGGAGGAAGGTCCGCCGAAGGGGCCGCCAGAGGGCCTCCGACAGGCCATCATAGCCGTCGGGCGGCGTAAACGCCTCCCGCAGCTCCGCGGCGTGAAACAGGGACGACCTGCCCCTGTTTCCCATATCTTTTTTAAAAAAATATTTTTTTAAATGAAGCCGGCATGGAGTTTGCCGGTTTCACTTAAGTGATGCCGGCAAACCCAGTGCCGACTTCATTTAAAAAAAGTATTTTTTAAAAAAAACACGAAAACAGGGGTGGATCGCCCTTGTTTCACGCCGCAGAGCCGCAGGGGGCGTAAACGCCGCCTGCGGGCCACGGCGGCCTGCCGGAGGCCCTCCGACAGCCCCTTCGGCGGACCCGCCTCCCTCTTTTTCTTTCTTCCTCCCTCTCTCTCTCTATTTCTCTCTCTTTCTCTCTTTTTCTTCTCCAATTCGGCTCCGTTTTCCTTCGTCGGTTCGCCTCGGTTCGAAACGGAACGAAACGGGGACATGCCAAACTGTACCACCGGCCGGCCGATATGGCCACCGGTACCAGTTCCGCAAACCTGGGACAGTTGCATGTGTAAGCTATCATGATAGTTATAAGCTAAAATAAATAGATACATTACAACCATGAATCATAGAAAATGTGATGGGCAACAATTTCAATCCATCTACTAGAAGTCTAAAATTTTCATGTTACGTGATATTACGTAGCATACCTTTCCAAGTTTTGTGAGAGATGATGGAAGTGATGCCCAAGAAACACTACCATCTGTCCATCTTTTGCTATTTGGAACAAACTTGACCAGGTTAGCAAGATTAAGAAAGTTAGGGGCTTCTGGTGTCTTCTTTATGATACAAGACCGTTGTTTATTTGACTTATCCAAATCATCTGAAGCTGCATTTGCAGTGCCCTTCTTCACAGGAATTTGAACTTTATTGTCCTCCTTAGCTAAAGACTTATCATTTGATGGCATTTTTTTCTGAGAAACATGCAAGTGTAAACAAATAAATAAATATATACAATCATGTAGTTCCAGTCCTATTGATTGTTAAGTCACCATGAAAGCAACTGAAATTTCCCTATTTTACCTTTATTCATTAATAATGAAAGAGGTACAAAAAATAATGCATAATAATAATTTTGGCTTAATGAAAATGAACCAATGAGAATAACTACCAAACTCACATAAATTACCATCTATAGGGTCAGGCTTTATTACTTAGTTTAAACCCATAAATCTTGCATAATATAATCAAGCATGTGAAAGAGGAAATCATTTTTTTCTTTGTACAATTTGCTGATTAAATAACACATTAACATGTAGGCATGTAACACACCACCAAAATGCACACACAAGAAAGAAGAAGAAGAAGAAGGGAGTTGGGGATGTTTTGGTACTTCAGTAGAAACCAGATAGAGTCTCAAACAAAATGTATGTTAGAAGGATATCTGAAATGATTGCTTCAAAATTCAACAGAAATTTCCTGTATTATCCGTAGAAAGACAAGAAAAAAGGATAAAAATCCAATAAATTACGGTTTCACTAGATACCATCAATGTCAACCATTTATCTAGAAATTACTTCATTATATTAATTATTCGAAGACACAAAGGAACACATGCACAAAACCAAAAAGGTTCCTAACTTTAGCCGATCTTTAAGGAGGCAGAGAGACAAAATTCAAAATTTATATATAAGAGAATGTATCCACAGTGGCGGAGTCCCAATAAACTCACAGAAGTGCTTTGAGCCTTAGTTTTCGTCTTGAGTTTGCCTGCCTTTGAGTTAGAACAGTCCCTCCCTTTTGTCTCCATACTTCCTTCCCAGCTCCTTCTCAAAGCCCTGGAACTTGATTCAAGGTGTGGCACCAAATTCCCTGTTGAATTTCCAGCAGCTAGCTTCCTGCTAGCTGTCGTCACCTTCAAAATAGAAGTTCCCCTCTCCGACAAACTCAATCTTGAAGATGCTGGCTTTTCTAGCCCTTTGATTTTTGCTTGCTGCTTAACATCATTGGAAAACTTCTCAAACGATGCAGGCAATGAATAAACACTTGTTGGAGATGAAGGTATTGACCTTAAGTTCATTGATCTAGACCTCATGCCAATAGCTTCCTTTTTCTCCACTTTGCCATTCACTGATTGCTTCAAGAGCAAAGAGCTTGACTTACTGAGTAATGCCTTTTTCTTTTCAACATCCTCAGTTCTAATAGCTCCGTTCTGTTTCCCCATCCTGTTCTTCTCTTTTTCTACAGACAGGTTCGCATCATTCTTTGTGCCATTAGACAGCCGAGGTTTTTCAGTATTAAGGAAACCTAAGGAACTAGTGGCCACAATATCTTCAGGGTTCCCAACACAGGGATGGCGACCAGGGACTGGCCTTACACCCTTAAGGATAGGTACAGGCAAGGCTGCTTCAAGGCGGTCAACGTAAATAAACTGTCCCAATTGGATCTTATCACTTAAAATGAGGTCATCATGCTCATCAGGTAGGGATACATAGGTAGCATGGGAAGAATCAGAGACCTTAAGGTAGAAGCCTCGGTTTGAGAAGAGGTCACTGCCAGCAAGGGCAGGAACAATGCTGACAACTTGTAGGAGAGATGAGCGGTGCTCACCAGCAACCTTGACATCTGTATTCATGTGCTGAAGGAGCTTGAGGAGGACTCCGGGGACCAGTGAAGCCATTTGGTGCTGTCTTTAAAGTGCATCACTCTGCAAACATGAATGGAAAAAATCAAACCGATATTAGAATGAATCGCATTTAAAAGGAATTCAATGGACTGGCAGGTCATAATAACGTATTGTTTAATGATATCAACACTCACCAATTAAGCTCTGACGGTAATTTAAAGAATTGTGGTAAAATCTATATCCAAAAGGCAATGAACAATCTGAATCGCATTATCTATCGCAATTATTAATGGCAAGCCACTTAACAGAGATATCCAGACAAGTGAAACAATTATTTTGGAGCTTTGAGAATGCAGATTCCAGATCAATTAAGAGTTCAAAAAAAAAAAAAATCATCGTATCAAACCATTTGTTCAGTTTAGGACTTCAGATGCTGTAAGAAAATAAATAGGAATCTAATGTTAAAAATAATGGGCTGCTTTGAGAAATAGTGAGTTTCCAGGACATATAAAAATTGAAATAAATGCAACAACAGCAAAACCCTTTCAAAAAATAAATGTGATGGTTGGTTTTTGGATCAGATAATTCCATGCAGCTGACTGGAAGGAAGCTTGGAAAACACAATAGAGAAAAGAGAATGGGCATATTCTGCAGAAATGAAATTTTCAAAGGAGCTCATACAAAAGAAATTTACATTGTGAACTTCTTGGGTTTTCATTTAATAATTTGGGACATAGAACTATGTAAGACATTCATGACTTAAAAGATAAGGAAAGAGAATTGGCTCGATAGCAAACAAAAGTGGAATAGAATACATGTTGACTTAGAATAGATCGAATCTATTATAGAACAGAAAACAACAAGAGAATGCAGTGAACGCATGTGTGCCTACATGGATTTCAACTATTGAGGTACAACCAAATCCAGCAAAGGATGTAAAGAATTTGGAATACCTGATCTGTCTGAAAAAGAAATAGAACCTTGATAATCAGCAAAACCTATAATTGATAATTCAGAGCTTTTAGGTATGATTCGATTGCTACATAGAGATTTCACACTTCAAGAAAAATACAAAATATCTAATCATCAAAAATACTCTGAAAAAATAGATAGGAAACGGAGACCCTTGAATCTGTCACAAATTAAATAAATGCAGTTCATTTGAGAACTGTCGCAAATAAAATATATGGCATACTTCAAAAGAAAAACTTTACCATGCAATAAACCAGATATAAAGCTGATGATTTTCCGAGAAATTAGAACAGAATGAATATGCTTCTGGTTTCTAAATGAATCAAAGGTATTCCAGAGAAAGATGCTTCTTCTAGGAGTAGAAGAAGAAGATACTGGTTCTGGGAGTCCATACCAGAAAAAAATTTGGCTTTTGAGTTGAGAGGTTAGCAGTTATAATTTAAAGAATAGGCCCATTCCTCACTTAAAAACGAAGGAATAGAAAATTGCCTTGAAAGCAAACTCCGTCAAAGTAGATCAGATGGAGACTCTGAATGGTACCACTACTGTTTAAAGAACATAAAGAGAAACACAGTTCCCATTAAAGACCATGTGAGGATTTTTAGAGATCAACAAAGAGAAGACAAGGAAAGCATCGAAGAGATAGATGAACAACAAAGTTCGGGAAAGAAAGAGAGAGAGCGATTTCGACCTGGGACCACCTGGGCCACTGAAGATAATAAAAATGCACTTCCCGTCAATGGATAAAGGAGGCATTTTTCTGGATATATCAGAATCACCGATATGAGAAGAAGAGATTCGGCACTAGAAGCCCAGAAGGAAAGTATTTACTTGGAAATGCTTTGACAGCACTTTCGGTCTGATGTACCGTATCACACCCACGGAGACCAAGCAAAGTTTCGGTTTTTAACGGAAAAGCACATTTTCCTCGAATGCTAGATGCAAAGATCCCATCTTGCATACAAACATCACGGTGTTCGCCAAATCCAAGCAGACAGATAAGGGGGAAAAAATTACTCTTTCAAACTAAAGAATCACAGAGATGAGATTAGCACACTGTTCATCAAATCCACATGGAAAACATCAAGACGAAAAGATAAAAGAAAAAACTCTCTTTTAATCCCTTCACAGATCCGGAACCAAGAAAAAGCCCCAAAAAATTCAGTAAAACCACCAACCTTTATCCGCTCTCCGGACGAAAACTCCCAATCTCCAGTCCCCGGAACCGGAACGAAACAAAAAGGAGCCTCCTTTCCAAAGACCCGAACCAAAACGCGCTCGATCTTTCGCTTTCCCCGTCATAAATCAGCTCACCAGAGAGGACAGCGACGGAAAAAGAACCGCAGCCGGATCCCCTATTCGACGGGACAACGAGCCGAGAATAGAGGCGGGAATAAATACCAAACTCTTATCCCCGTGATACGACCGAGACTGGGATAACTACCCCCTCCCTCTCTCTCTCTCTACTATCTATCCTGTGACCAAGATCACGTCCCCGAATACGCCGTATGAGCAAGAAGAGGTGACTTTATTTAAAGAAGAGTTCCAGAGCCAAGAGGAGACGACTCTCTCTCTCTAGCGGAGCAGCGATTTGATGAACGGAGCTGCAGGCCAGACGTGGGACACGCAAACGATTTCTGACACAGCACAACTTCTCTCTCTCTCTCTTTTAAAATGAAGACACTTTGAGAGGCAAAAATAAAAAAATAAAAATAATGCCTCGAGTTCCACTGCCACGTTTCACAAGTATATTGGTGGATTTTCATGTCGCATGAGCTCCGGGGTTGGTAAAAAGGTTGGGCCCCATAACATCACTCATAAAAATAAGAATAAAAAAAGAATACGGGAACCGATGGTTACCAGGAGAAATGCGGCGTTGCAGAGGTGTATTGTCGCCTTCTGGGGTTTTTGCTGGCCTTAAACTGATGAGAATAAATTGGGGTTTGTTTTTTGGGGCGATATACCTGATGGTATAGTTGTAGTTGTTATCATTATTATCTACATCTTCGTTTCAATGGACGATAGTGGGATGGGTTCGTGGGGAGCACGTGGAGAGGGGGTATGGGATGTCGGCAGGGGGTCCGAAGGTTCCGTAGATTCCGGCGAAGTCGCAGCCTCTAAGGGTGAGGTTACCGTAACGGGGAGCAACCAGGCCATGTACGTTAGATGGTGGAGGGTGACGGGATCCTCCAACGAGTTAGTGTAAGATGAGTGGGTGAGTGAGTCGGAACGTGGATGCGGTGGTCCGCATTTGGACTTGGGAAGTGGACGGTAAGTGGTCAGACTCCGTTGTTTTGGAGGGCTGGGCTTCTGATCCCAACCGGCAAACTCATCATCTGTCCATATTGGTGGGTCTCATCTAAATTATTAGCAAGAGTGTAACGTGTACTGCAGGTAGCCCGCCAGTGTTCTGCATCAAACAATCCAATAGTCTAAAATTAACATTACATATGCAGTATGTCTCACAAGGTTTGGATCTACCGCATAGCCAAAAATAGAGAGTTCCAATTGTCTTGGATTTAATGTGGGATGAATGATCATTTATGACTCATTTGGTTCAAGGCAGTAATTTTTTATCATTGGAATGTTTTTTTTTTTTTTTCTGAGAAGCTAATGCCGACGTATAATGTCTGAAAAAATAATTTTTAAGTAGTTCACTGCAATAATGTGGTACATTCTATTTTTTTAAAAAATTATATAAAATATTTATTATGTTATTAATAAAAAAACTGCTAACCTATTCTATTTTAGAAGTTCAAGAGTATTTTTGTAAAAAAAATAATTTTTAGCTAATAAAAATTAGATTTTTTTCATAATTCTAATCAAATATGAGATATTTTTTTATTTTTTAATTGTCCGCACTTCTCTCTTCCCTCCTCGCGGATTAAATGAGTCCTTAAGCTTCGGCTGCCTTTGCTTGCTTTGCACCATTTGTTACCCAGCCATGGCTACAATTTAATTTTGATCAACCAACATAAGAATGTGGTTTAGTTTTTTACCTTTTGGCTGGATTATATAAAGAGTGTAGAATTTTGTGCGTTGTTGATTAATCAATGTGTTGACGTTGTTGGGAGAAAGCATGTTGCTCCATTTGTAAGCAAGACCACGCTTGTCTTTATCGGGGAAGACAAGTTGGTGGTACAAAATGAGTTGGCTGTCCTTCATTTGTAATGCATGTAATTTTATAATTGTAAATAAATTCAAAGAATTATAGATATTGTATATCTTATGGGACAGAGGTGACTTAAAAAATGTGCTTGCTAGACAACGATTTTAAACTTATCGTATGCCAAACTATCGCCAACTCTCACAAGCTAACTCTAAAACATCAAGATTACCAACCCCAAATGGCTGCTTGTAGGGAGTTTGCAAATTGAAGCAAGCAACCCTTCACCCAAAAGACAATTGTTAAGAGCTAATTCCGCTTTCTAAATGCTATTTGGAGAGATTGGCATCATTCAGTACCGTGCATAACTTTCAGAGTCACTTATAATGCAAATTACCTCCTGTCTCCGTAAATTTTTTTGTGTGCCGATTGTCATATTATTATTAGCTTATTAAATTATTATTATTTGGATCCTATTATTGTACACGCTTGGTAATATCGTACAATAAAAACCTTGCATAATTGAGACATGGATGGGAAATGTATAGAGAAGTAGCGAGGCAAAGCTATAGCAATATCTCATTAATGTCCCAACGTTATCTGCATCTTTGTAGGGCAGTGTGGAATATCGTCTCTCTCTCTCTCTCTCTCTCTCTCTCGCCTCTGTTGATGAATACAATTAGAAAGACTAAGGTCCTACCAAAAAATAAAAAATAGAAAGACCAAGGGCTGGGCACATGTTGAGCCATACATGGCCGGTATGTGCCGTGTAACAAGCACAGGGCTCTTGAAGTAGACATCACTGTGGTTATGCGGCCATCTTTTGCTTTTTACTTGGGAAAGAAAACAATCCGTCTCCAAATTTTTGTTGTTATATAGATGCTACAGGCTACAGGCATAGTTTAAAGAGGAAAAATAAAAAATAAAAACAAACAGTCTCAACAACACCAAGAATCTGGTGCCTAACATTTGTTTATGCAAAGGTAAAAGAATACTAATTTGTTTCTTAAAAAAACGAAAAAAAGGCTCGTACTTGGTGCCTCCAGGTGGACGTCTATCCATCGAGGAAATAAACGATTCCGCACTGTAAGATGCCGAAAAAGCCGAGCCGCACCCTTCATGATAGCGAAGCTACTGTCTTATTTTTGGGAAGGCTTTTAAGCAACCGAATCCCAGCAGAAGCAAAATGCCAACGAGAAGGAGACCAACGAGTGCTGAAGTACTCTGTTTTCTGGCACGTTTGGTTGGGGTAAAAAATAAATGATGAATCTTATATTTATTTTTTAAAAAAATAAAATAAATATTATCAAAAAATAATATTTATTTTTCATATTAAATTATTAAATAAAAATAATCTAAAATATTTTTTTTGATGAAAATATCCATGTTTCGCTTCTCCACTTGATATTGTATTGCATCACACACAATGAAAGGAATAAGCTGGGATCTACCCAGGGGACAAATTAACAAAAAATACTATTTGCTTCTTAAAAGAAAAATTTTTATGAAATGAAAGACTTTTCATAAATTATATATCAATAAAAAAGTTTAAAAAAAATATTATCATGTGATTTCCTTCCATTATTGATCTATGTGGAACAACGGAGCCAGTAATTGCTACGAGATTGTGTCCCTCATAAATCAAATATAAGATTTATTAATTATTAATAAATTTATTTATATATCAAAACATATTAAAATTTATTTATAAGATATATAATTGATTTAAAAATATTAATGAACTCACGTAAACATATTTTAATATTCAAAATAACTAATGTTGACCATATTTATTTAATAGGCAATTAATGTCCATAAATAGATTGAGAAAAAATGATAATATTTAAATTATTTATTTAAAATATTATTAAAAATTTGATCAGATTTCTATATAAAAATATTTCCAACCATTTTCTGATGATATTTTTTCAAGTAATATTTTCACCAACCAGATAAGATAAAATTTATTTTTTTTATAATTATTTTTTAAGATAAATAATTTTTAAAAATTATTAGGTTACGGGATATAATCCAACCAAACGAGCCTAATGGAAATCGAGAAAGACATCAACAAAAATTTGAGCAGGCAAGCAATGAAGAATGATAGCGGGGATTGGGCAAAATATATGGAGACCTATAAAGAAATCAAATGGTAGAGAGCACCACTCGAGACTCCTCTCAATGTGCTGTAGGAAAATTGATGCAACTCATGCCCCGAAAAAAAAAAAGAGGGGAGGAAATGGTTGAATGGAAAATTGTTAGATCAGAGATCGACAAACTCTCGGCGCGCACTTGGGATTTTTCAATGATAAATCATTTGTATACACAATTTTGAGTAACGCCGTTGGGACACAGTCATGTACACTTAAAAGAGTTCACCTTATGACACGGTTCAAGATGATCGGTATCGATAGCGAGCAATAGCGGCAGACTAGATGGGTGTTGAATTGATACAGTCCATGTCCAATAGGAAATTAGGAATCCTCACAATCCAACAGAAAATATACGGGTCGTCCAAATAAACTGCCAAATCCATGATTCCAACAAGAAATATACCGCGCTGTTCGCCTGAATCCTTCAAGCGCCCCATTCTTAATATCATTTTTTTTCCATATCCATAAATATGAAAACAGAAGCATTTTAGATCCATGCTTAAATGCCCAGGAACAGAAATTTGTTCCTCATGCCAAGAAATCTACAACCTCAATAAAATTCCCCAACCAACTAAAAACATGTGTTGGCCAAAAGAAAAATTGATGGCCTGTTTAAAGCTCATGACTCAGTTGTCACAAGCACATTCTGCTATCGTCCGATCGACCATATGGTTCTTGAGTTCATACCAAAAATTATGGTGGGGATCAAATTTCCAAAACGTTCGTAACAACTGCAATCATCATAAGTTCAATAGAAAGCTCACAAGGTGTGTTAGTCACTTGTTTCCCTTAATCAAGATGTGCTGGATCTAAAACAGGACTACCGACAATCAAATTATGGAGTTGTACACATCATACTCCAGTCACTTAAACCCAATTAAAAGAGCTAGAAATCCACCAGATCAGTCTTTCTGAGTGCTTATAACCAAGTGAAAAACACAGAGGAACCTGAGAGAATATCTGATACAAACTAGTTCCAATTTCCAAGTAGCAAATCAAATATACCAAAATCTTCAAGATGACTCAATGGTAAAAAATGAAAAACTAATGAGAATTATCTCCAAAATTCAAAACACATGTAGAGGCCGATGCTAAAGAAGTCCCGAAGTTTCTTAGTTAAAAAGAAAATGAAAACGGAGCAATGTTTCGAGCTACTTTTTAAAATGTCTCCAGCATCATCTTCAAACTTCTTGGACATTCAAACCTACAACATTAAAAGCAAATCCAATCACTGCTCTAAATTATTATAGAACCCACGTTATTGTTGAAAAAAAAAAAAATAGAATGTATTCCAACAAAATTTCCAATGTTAATAATTTTTAAGCAGAACCAAATTATGTTGCACCCACATCTAACTTCAAGGAACAAGAAAATAACAATATCTAATAGCATGTATAATACCATTACCATGTTACTTTTCCAAAAGTATATGATACCACAATCTTTTTATGGGATTCTGTGGTGAGGATCCCTATTTACAACTTCTTGTAATCGTTAAAATAAAAGTTGGTAAATGGTTCCATTAAAGATATGATTACCTCTGTATTTATAAGAGATCATCTCTAAAATTGCTCAGGCAATTTTAAGAACAATTACATAACAGGTCATAATTAATTAGTAATGTAGCTAAATATCACATGTAGAATACTTTTTTGAGCAATATGATGATCATTTGCCACCACCAGATAGCGAAAATGAGACCTCTCCTATAGAGAGATGACAACCAGCTGGGCTAACAGCTGTCGGCTCTCATTAGTAATATATAAAACAGGATGTTCTACAAAAAAAACTTTTACCAAAAAAAAAAAGGATGCAACACTGTCTATGCATCATTAGTTATTAATCTGCCAACAATATTTTAGTAATGCTCCAAATGTATGAACGCTTGTGTTCTTTGAATAACAGGTAACTTAGGAACATGAGTACATGTATATCTGAATAGCACTTCCAAAATCTTATGAGAAACAAAAAGCCACCAACCTGGAGGAAGAGATTGCTTCAACTTGTCTGCTTTCTCAGAGTCAAGCACACACAGTGTATAGAGGTACTTAGAGCATCGAACTTTGAACTTGACAACATTCTTGCTCCTCTTGATTTTGACAGAGCGTGCATCTTTCCTTCTTGCTGTGAGAAGGAAATCCTTAATCTCGTGAATTTGCTTTGGCTGTAGACAGCAAAACAGATATGGTTATTCACTTACAGCGACTCCCAAGAAACTGAATCGCATTTGCAGACATTTTGACTAGAAATATCGTAAAATGAACTTCCAGTTTGAAACTTGAATGGAGCTACATGAACAGGTTTGTAATAACTTCAAACACCATACGCCTTTTAAAGACGTAAATAAGTGATTTGTGTATTCAAAAACCAAATGTAAGCCTTCAAGATGGTTGTGGTTCATCTCTATTATCAAACAATGGCTTCCTGATATGAATCTTCAAAATGACAAACTTGGCTTATATAAATCATGCAAGCATCCTCAACAACAAATACACAACCAGATAAAGCAGACTGCATTTATCTTTAGGCCATAAGAAGCCACTGGAGTTAATGTGCTAGACTGCATCAGAGGTTGATCAGCCACTAGTGTTGAAGCACTAGGCTGCATAGAGGTTGATCAGTATAAATATTGAGGGATTCATTGAAACCAAAAGTTGCAACCATAGTAGCATCATCATGCTTCTATCCTCAGTTACATGCACCACATCTACCAACTATGGCTGGACTCATGAAAGATTCATCTGCATGACTGACAGCCAACTTGCAGTTAGACATGTGTGTTGACAAATGATTATGCATTATAAGCATACTTGGAAGTGGTAGCAACTCCAAATGTTTCAATTACATATTTTGTACCTAAGCCTTTTCCTTGGCTCCATTGGTGTACCTCCATGAGTGTCAAATAATTGTATCATACAATTTAATTGCTCAAGATCCGGGTGCCAGATAATTGTCTCTCACTAAAAACGGCACTGTAAGTTGTGACAGAAACCCGAGTTCAGGATAATGATAATAGCAAAACCATGCATATAAATATTTCAAATATTGCCAAGAGGATTGGACCACTAAGAATGGATTTTGACACTGTAATTGGCATGAAAAATCAGCTTAAGTAAATTGAGCTACCAAAATCAAACGAAGAATTCCTGGATTTGCATTCAGCTTCTATGTTAAAGTTTAATCCTCACCAACAACATTCTCCTCTTCACATGCATCAGCATTCTAAATCAAGGCATGATCTACTAAAGTTTGAAGACATTTTATGTCAATCTCTCAACATGGCATCACCTTTTAAGACGGGTTACTCACAAATGACACGGTTTAAGCTCATGCAACTGAGTATTTACACCGATTATCTTCTGCGCACACAAGGAGGCTTGAAAAAAAGGATCAAGCTTTTATATTGAAAACAATATCTATTTTCCCGGAAGAAATTAAAGCGAAAGAGCCAAATCAGAACATCATCCCCAGAAATACAACAAGACCCAGTCAACCAAATAAAAATATTACATATCAGATGATAAATTCCAAGGTTAATGAAGCAATATGCATCTACAAAGCTCGGGATCAAAAAGAAAGAAAGAAAAATAATCTACATTAAAGAAAAAACTTGGAACGGAAAAAAAACAAAAAGATTAAACTAAATAAATGCACCAAAGATGGGAACCTACGGGATCTGCTGATATGATGAAAAAGTTCCAGTAGCAAAGTAAACATGTAATCCTACAATCAAATCAACACAGAATGCTAGAAGACATTTAGCATCACATCAAGAAAACCTCTACCAGTTAAGATTCGCTGATAAATCCAAGGAAAATTACATCGAAACTCCACCAAAATTGGAAAAAAGAAAAGCTAAAAAATTAAGATTTTGATTGGAAAACAGATAGGAAAAGATGAATAACCATCTTTGACGATTTCGGCGGCGAAGGTGGTCGGCTTTCCGATTCGTCTCCCCCTCCCGAAACCCTAGTACACAAATTGGAACCTGGCGAGATGAGGTTTTATATCGCAGCGAAAACCCTAGTCATGCGCTTCAGTACAAAATTACCCCTGGCCTTCATTTAATATCGACGTAGTACGAGCCATGGTCCATGGGTCGCCTCCGGAGGGAGGAACCGGCCTGACCCAAAATCTAGCCCTGATTCCGCCTGGGGCTGAAAACGGGCCTGGCCACACTCTTATCTATGCCCGATCTAAAATATTTTTAAATAAATTATAATTTTTTTTAATTAGATCTAAATTATATTTATGTTTAATATTTTAAAAATTATACCGACAATCTTGATATTTATGAAAGTCTGCAGTTTAATTCAGATGGTTAAAGAATCCTTAACGGTGACTGGGACTCAATGCCATAGTAATAAATTTTTTCTGAATAATCTAATTGCCTTTCAGCGGAGGAAATAAAATTCTTATATAAAAAACCCTCCTTCTCCTTCTCTAAAAGTCTTTGTCTTGCTCCCGACGAGGACGGCTTCCTTTTCCATTGCGACTAGGCGACGATGGCCTCTTCTCCGATGCGCCTCCGCTCTCCACTCTAACAGCGACGACGGCCTCCAGCTCTAGGCAAGAACATCCTCCAAGCCACGCACCTTCAAGGTTCTCTCTTCTCACCCTTTTCATCCATGAGGGCTACTTGATTTTTTATTTTTTATTGAAATATTTCTCATATTTTCTAGAAAGATACTTTAGCTTGCTTTACAAAAGATAGGCACAATGCAGCAGAGGTTAGGATTTGTTAATACACTACTCTACAAAAATTTCATTGTTGCTCCTAAACATGTTGCAATCATCAACAACTAATCTCAAGTGATGGAAAAGATTAATTTAAATTGACAATGGCATTCTTCAATTATAGTTTATTTTGGACTACTTTAGCTTTATACATCTGTCTCTGTGTGTGTCTAGACCTAGTAAGATAGTAGCCAGCATTTAAATTTAACTAAATGTAACTGATTGAATCTTTATTTTTCATTTGCAGAACGTCCTAATATCCCAACTGAGTGTAATTCGCAGAGTAGCCCAGCTTGGTTTGAGTATTCTAATAGGAAGTGCCATTATGGTCGCATGGCTTCAATAAAATTTCAGCTTCTCAAAAAAATTCCAACAGGTTGTATTATGGTTGCGAAGAGTATCGCTTTGTGGATTGATATTTGCCTACAAATGATCAATCAAGAATTCACTCATCGATATCGCTTGATGATTCGCTTCGAGATATAAGAAGGAAAATTAGTGAGTTAAGGATGGACTCTAAAAAATTGTATTGCAAAATTAAAAAACTAGGTAAGAATAGTGCTATGATGAATAGACTGTTGGTTGGAATAATAGCACTATTTATTTTTGCAGTTGTGTTTATGTTTAAATGATCTATAATAGTTTAGAAAAACTTATAATGATAATAAATGTTGGACTTAAATTTATATGGCATAATTTTAGCTTCAATGTAATGAAGTGTGAATGCTAACAAGGTTGTGGCTGTTTTATAGCTCTTGCATATTTGTTTTATTTCTATAAAAGCTCCAGATCAGACGTGGTCTCTTGTCTACCTTTAAACCTAGTTGCTGTGATCAAAATAAATACAAGCATGAGAACAGGATACTCTGTAATTGAAATATATGAGCATCAAAACCACTATATGAACAAGACACTGTAATTGAAACTTTATAACATCAAAACCAAGCCACGCAAGAGAATCAAGTATACAAAAGCATCATGACACTCTGTAATTAGAACTTTGTAAGCATCAAAACAATGCCTGCAAGAGAACCAAGTATACAAAAGCATCATAACACTCTTTGGCATCCAGGACACTCTGTAATTAAAAGAATCAGGACACTCTTTGGTATCCAATATACACTGTTGGGCATCAACCATGTTAACATCAACCAAGTTTAACGGTTTCAAAATAGTGTAATTAAGATCCATATTTTCAGATTCCTAATTAAGATCCATATGGTCATGTTTACAATCCACTATAAAATAACATACATTCGACAAACATAAGTTCAAACCAAACATGTATTACAAAAGTAGACATCCATATTATCATGTTTACAAAAGCAGACATCCATATTGTCATGTTTACAAAAGTAGACATGAGCATCATGACACTCTGTAATTGAAACTTTGTAAGCATCAAAACAGTGCCGGCAGAGAACCAAGTATACAAAGCATCATAACACTCTTTGGCATCCGGGACACTCTTTGGCATCCAATATACACTGTTGGGCATCAACCATGTTAACATCAATCAAGTTTAACAGTTTCAAAATAGTGTAATTAAGATCCATATTTCATATTCCTAATTAAGATCCATATGGCATGTTTACAATCCACTATAAAATAAATACATTCGACAAACATAAGTTCAAACCAAACATGTATTACAAAAGCAGACATTCATATTATCATGTTTACAAAAGCAGACATCCATATTGTCATGTTTACAAAAGCAGATATGTATTAGTTTGATGAAGTAATACATCAAAAGTAAACAAACTGCACAACCAAATATACCCAATGGACAAAATGCTGACAACTCACAGTTGTGCATCATCTCACAACAAACAAAGTGCTGACAACTAAATTATTTGTTAATATTGACTTTCTTCTAGTAGGATACCATGATCAACTCACAGTTGTGCATCATCTAAAAGTGCAGACTGCACTTTAATTCCTAGTAGCTTCTTTTGTAGCCTGATGATCTTGAGAATTTCACTTCACTAGCAATATAATTGACTCAAATAGATGCAGAATTTGATGGAAGGTTGTAATTTAAGATCAAGGATAGGATTTTTCATTTCCAAACTTTGTATAAGGCTCAGAAAATCTTACATGAACGTTACATACTCTGCTGAATAAGGACATAACATGAACCTGAACCTGAATAGTTACATAACACCCTTGACTGTTTTAGTTAACAAACTAAATGAGCCTATGCAATATTTTTTTAACAAACTGAAGCACACTATATAACATATAACACAACATGTTTCATAGCACATGTATCAAAATTCTGAAATATTACACTATATTGAATGTAAAAAGTGTTTAGCATCAATAACAATAATGGTAATCACAGTCAAACCCCAGCCATTATACAGAAACATAAAGGCTGATCACATTTCCCAACTTGATGACTAATAAATACAAAGTACTGTCATCACAGACAACCCACATGACATCAAAAGACTTGTCCATCCTTTACAAGCAAAATGACAAAAATAGCTAGGAACCTAATAGTGTAATTTAATATCATCCAATGCTACTTTGCTGGCTATGCAATAAATCTGCACCCCTCCTCCTGAAGCATATCTGACACTTTCACCACCCTCTCGAGGCCTCCCACTTCTATCAACGTAGCCCTTGAAATAGACGAACAAGCTGAAGCAGATCCTCCTCTTGAAGTACCAACGGAAGTAGATCCTCCTCTTGTCTGCAAAAATCACAAGGAAATAAGGTAAATAACTTGAAAATATCATAAGAAAATAAGGTAGGTACCTTTTTTGCTACTGGAGGATGCTGACAAGTCCTCCTATTATGACCAAATCCTTTGTAATTATCGCATCTAACGGTGGTTGACCTCTTCCTCTCACTAGCTTCACATATTAGGAAATGTGTCATAAAGCCAATTGTTTGGACATTTGTGCTCTTTGTAATATATATATAAATTATGAATTAATAAAAAATATTTAATATTTTCATCACAAGGTTATATCTTCTTTGATTGAACTTAAATGTTGTGATGAAGTCTATAGAACTATAAGACAATCGATAAAGGAGGATTTATCGAATAGTTCTTAAACATGTTTATGACTAAATGATATGTCATTAAAGGATGATGATGTTTATTGAGTATAGATCATTGTGTGCCATATATATGATTGTTATTTAACCAAGAAGTGTGGAGACACTGATATAGCATACAGATGAGATGTAGGAGTATATCATTACTGAACAAATGACTCATCTACGGAGCACTCTACTGTCAAGAGCTGCTAGCGAAGAATATGGGCATAAGAGTTCCTCCGATTTGAGATCACTATGGTGACTTGCAAGCAACTCATTGTATTTTGATGTCAGACTATCTGAATTTTTAATTCAGTGATGAAAGATTTCTGGATACAGTCAAGTACTTGTACTAGTCGGTGTGTGGATCAAGATGGGATTGACTCCTCCAAATTTTAAGAGTTGATGCATCACTATATTTCAATTGAAAAGATCTCGATTGGGACAATCCATATGATAGATTACAGGATTTGAAAAAGATTGAAATACAATGTGAATGAGTAATCCAGGTTTAACAGTTAAACCCTACGTTGTCTTGAGTATTCAGGGTCAAAAGATGAATTATGCGGTAATCATATTCCTTGATTCTTGAGTATTATCTTGTAAATATTCGATCTATCTGGACATCGAAAATCATTGCTAAATGCAACTTCGATTAGTACAGAAAATAATTTTTATGCTACTGACTTAGTGTTTAAACCTATGGAGTCACGCACAAAGTTAGGCAAAGTAGGAAAGAATTGACCTAAATCCATGCATTCAATTTGAAAGTACAAGACATAATTGAACAAATAGATTAGCTTAATTGAGAATTAAGTTAAGGATCATACGGGATTAAATAGTTGACTATGTCTAGCTAGTACTGGATATGGGTTCAGGTTTAATTTTGGAGATAATGATGATCTGATCAAGGATCCAAAAAATTTATGAGAGATTGAATTTATGTCTTAATTAATTTTAGATTAAATCTGATTTAATTAAGACTTGATTGAGTTAAAAATCTAAGTTAGACTTGGATCAAAATTCTAATTAGATTAGGATTAACAAGCTCTTCGAGTTTGGTTCGAATCCGATTCGAATTATATTCGAATTAGACTCAATTTGAGTCCAATATGGATTAGATCCTTAGAGTCCAAAAGACCTGAGATTCTCTCTCATAGAGGCTAACCAAAAGAAAGGTGGAGTGGTGATATTTTCGCCCATAAGTGTGCGCGCATGAAAGGGTTCTCATGTGAAACAATGTAGCGCTCTCCTTTCTCATATCTGGTTCCTTCTTTGGATAAGGTTTTGTATCCTAAATTAATTAGGACTTCTAATCAGATTTGGGCACCGCATCTACTTAAGAGAAGGACCAATAACCACCAGTTAAGATCAATCTCTTTTGTATGACAAAAAGAAACAAACAATACCGATAAGGAAGAGAAATTTTTTGTGCGATGAAACAAGGCGGTTGGGCACTACTTTTTCTTAGGTGTCTTCCTCTTCCTAGCATGGAGTTTCTTGGGGTGATGGTTCTAAGGATGAACAAACCCTCCAAGGTGCCATGGAGATTAGATTTCCACTCTCCCTTGCTTCTCTTCTGAAGATTAATGCGCAGGACTTCATCCCTCTTCCCTACGGAGCCTGACGTACGTGCGAAGTAGAGGATCTGTGTATTCAGAACTCGCGAGATATCAAATTAAGTAATCCTCAAGAATTTGATCTCTATTTTACTGTGATTTAGATAATTTATAAATATTATAAATTAATAAAAAAAAAAATTTCAAATGCAGTTTGACGATCCGATCAGATTGGACGAATTTTTTTTTAACTGGTATCAAAGTCGGACTGATATATGGATGTATAGTTTAATTTTTTTGATATTTTATATGAGATATATAATTAGATTTTTATGATAGATAATAAATCTAATTTAGACCTATTAATATAAAATTTATAATCTAATTTTGATCAAAATTTCAAGATTAAATCAATGATTGATTGAAGGTTGTTATAAATCTGTTATAACAGAATTTTTTTGATATAAATTTTTATTAGATTAATAATCTGATTATATATCTATTTTAAATCAGTTTTAATAAAATTTTTATAAAATATTTCAAGTTAGATGTTAGACATAATCAAGATCTAAATTGAATCTGTTTTGACAGATTTTCATATTTGATTTCAAACAAAATTCTGCATAATACAAAATCAGATCTAATCAGAATTTTATTTCTATACATTCATGTGTGTATTTGAATTATTTTTCTATATGATTTCAGATCTCAATTGAATATTTTATATGCTGCATAAAAGTAGGTTGAGATCTAAAATTTATTTGCAACATCATATGATGATATAATTTAATTAGATTAGATGTATAATATATATGATATGATCATGTTCATATATCTGCACGCTTGGATTTTATTTATTACATGGGTAGATGTAATTAATTTTAGAAATTAGATTTCTAATCTTAGTAGTCCAATACTCGAATTGAGATGATCACCAAGCCATCTGATCATAAGAGAAAGCAGAGATTGAGTTTCTCTCTTGCCTATTCAATAGATTTTTTTATGACGTGTAGGACTGCCACTGTGATCAAGTCTCATGAAGAAGAATAGTAAAAAAAATTTTAAAATTATTTTAATCATAAATATATTTAGATTAGATCTAAAGTGATTCATGATTAATTATAATTTTAATAAAATAAATTTAGATATAAAAATTAATTTTAAGATCTGAATTGCATGTTACATATGATGTAATTGATAGTGATCTAAAAATTATCATGATACATATGATGTATATATGATATTTAGATCAGATTTATGTATATTTTATTGTTAAACATAAATTTAAAAATTAAATTTTAAGATCTAAAAATTATATTATATATGATGTATACTACACTTGAAATCCTAGTAGAATAATTTATAAACTGAAATGCACATTTCACATACTTAATTTTAAATTAAGTAATCTAGATTGAGAATTGAAGATCTTAAGATACCTCATAAATCGATGGATAATGGGTTAGCACGAATTAAGTCTTCTAATTGAGTTAGATGTAGGGTTAGAAATAAATATGGATTAATTAAAAAAAATTAATTAATTAAAATTAAATTAGATTAGATTAAAATTTTTTAGATCAATCTCAATAGTTATAGCTTGATTAAGTGTATATTTTAATCATACCAAATGGACCAGATCATGGCTTAATAGTTTAGCTCGAGTTTTTTAGTTAATCGAATCGAAACTAATCGATCAATTGGTATCTAAGGTAAGTCTGGTAATATTACTCGATAATATGATTGGTGGTTTTTAATTGACAATCCGCTTATCTGATCATTTTGATGGTATCTAAGGCAAACTAAAGCAGACCCACCAATCTTACTTACCTAGCTAATTTGATAGATTATATTTTGATTAGATCACTAATTGATTCAAGCTGACCCATGCCAATAAGGTAAATCAGTGTGACTGATTTAGGTGTCTCTTGACCAGACTTGTCTCTAGTCCAATTCAATGACTTGATGAAGTCAGTGGGAGGACTTTTGACTGCTAGTCGATCTTTTCTCTCATTCTCAAATCATTAAATCAGTTCGATTGATTTAAGTACCCTTAGACCAACTTATCTCTAATCCTCTTCATGACTTAGTGAAGCCAGTAGGAGGATTTAGACTCATCAGTCCAATGGACTAGTTTGTCTAGTCTTTTTCGTGACTTGGTGAAGTTAGTGAGAGGATTTAAGACTCGTTGGTCAATTGCTTATCAAATTATTAAAATTAAATCTTCTAAATTATTAGGTCTATAAAATAAACTAGTTATGGAGATAACTAGATTATAGCCTCCCATTAAAGTGGATGATAATGAACCCAATAGTTTAGGTAAGCATTGCAGACCCATAGGCCTGGTGTTTATTTAGATATTAGAATTATCATTCATTATATGATGATTCAGATGTACTATCTGATGAATAGTTGGGTTAGCTGAGCTCTCCTCGGGTCTGGTCATTCATTTAGTTAGAATCACTGAGTAAGTTCACGTTAATGGTTGGACCTAACCGAGACTTTTAGTGGAGGCGTTTGCCTACTGAAAAGGCACCCGATGTAAAATCAATTACTAAAAAATATTTGAAGAAATAATTGCTTAAGAACTTACCCATAGATGTACATAGGTTGGTCGAGTTTTTCTCATACCTGTATGCAGTCTGTGTGGATTCTAGTACCCACTAAGAAATTAAGATAATTTTTGAATTAGAGGTAGAAACTGTCAATTCATATAAAATAGTGGGAGGATCTTTAGACTAAAGTCCAAATATTTAGGATAATATAATTCATATACTAATAGATCTTATTATTATTTTTTTAGTGATGGTTAGTAATTTATCACTTCGCTCACTGTTGGACAGTGATAAGCTTATAGGACGAAATTTTGATAATTGACATCCAAAATCGAGAATAGTTCTCGAGCATGAAATGATTCTATATGTGATTACGGATCCTGCATCTAAAGTATCAACTCCAAATACAGATGCAATGGTTAGAGACACTTATCAGAAGTGACTCAACAATTGTACGAAAATACGTTGCATAATAAAAGCTACTATGAATGATGAATTTAGTTATAAATTTGTCGATACTCAGTTAAACGAAATACTTCAAAGGTTGAATAAGTCCTTTGGCATACTTAAAGATTTATCCTCCATACGGCATTGATCCTCTAAGAGAGGAAAGATAAGTATGATGCAATGGTATCATACTAGGACTTCTAAATCCAATCGAACTAATTAGTCTAAGGTAGATCAGAGTCAGACAGAATGCTTCTTTTAAAAGAAGTCGGGGCACTGGAAGAGGAATTGTCCTATATATCTAGCTTTTCTTGATCCAAACAGGCTTAGAAAGAGAAATCAGCAAAAGATTATTGGATAAAATACTTAACACTATGTAATTTCTCTATCTGTGATACTACTATCTGGATATTCGATACCAAAAGTTCAATTAATATTTATAATTTATTACAGAGACTTTAGGTTAGTAGAAGATTTGAGAAGAGAGAACGATTCCTGAATGTTGGAGATGGAAGAGCTATTCTAGTTTTAGCTATAGAAAATATTTAGCTTGTTCTCAATTCAAATATTATTATTTTAGATGATTGTCATTATTGTCTATCTTTCCTTATGAATGTTATTTTCATAGGTCTTTTGATCAAGGATAGCTATAAATTTTCAATAAAAAAAATTTTCTGCGATATCATTATAAATGGTGTCACGATTATGAGTAGATAGTTGAAACATGACATCACAGCCTATTAGTATAATGTACACATCAAACAAACATCTTAGAATAGATAATATCATAGATGCCTACCTTTAGCATTGTAGGCTCGATCATATAAATAAGAATAGGATAAACAGGTTAACTAAAAAAAAATCTCAACATCAATGATTGCGAATCATTGCAAACCTGTATCTTATCTTCTTAAAAAGATGATCAGATCATCTTTTACTAGAAAGGATGATCGAGCCAGTGATATTCTAGGTCTAGTACATAGTGATGTATGTAGACCTATGAACATAGGCGCTAGAGGAGGGTATTAGTACTTCATTATATTTACTGACGATCTATCGAGGTATGGACACGTCTATCTTATGAAGCATGAGTTCGAATCATTTGAAATGTTCAAATAATTTCGTAGTAAAGTAGAATAATAAACTGAAAATGTATTAGAATTCTTCAGTGTGATCGAGGAGGTGAATATCTTTTCAATAAATTTTTGATATATCTAAAAGAGAATGAGATTCTCTCGTAATAGATACCTCTTGAGAGGAAGAATCGAACTCTATTAGATATGGTTCGATCCATAATGAGATTTGTGAATCTGTCAATTTCTTTTTGGGATTATACTCTTGAGACTGCATACTATATTCTGAAAAATATTTCGAGCAAATTAGTCACAAAACTTTATATGAGATATGGACTGGACGTAGATCGACACCCTCTTACATTAAGGTTTGGAGTTGTTCGGTTTATATAAAATATTTACAGATCAATAAGCTTGAATTTCAATCCGATAAGTGCTTAGTTGTAGGGTACCCTGAGGAGTCTAGAGCATACTGCTTCTACCATACTAAAAAATAAAAGGTGTTCATCAGCAATAAGACATTCTTTTTAGAAAAAAAAATTTGAGAAAGAAACTGATGCCACTAAAGTTGAGCTTGATGAAGTTCGATAAGTAGAAGAATCGACACAGACAAGTAAAAATATAGAATATAATTTGATTAGATCAAACCCAGAGCCCATTGTTGAGATATCTTTAAGAAAGTCCAATAGAGTACCGTATCAGCCGAACAGATACTACGATTTCTTGATCCGGAATGATGATCCTGTTGAACTAGATGATAACGACGAGGATCTGATCGTCTACATGAATTCCATGTAGAGATCCAACTCTGACAAGTGGCTTGATGCCATGAATTCTGAAGTGGAGTCTACGGAGATCAATGATGTATGGATATTAGTTGATCCACTTGAAAAAGTATGACCCATAGGGTATAAATAGATTTTCAAAAAAAAAGAGGCATAGACGGGAAGGTAGAGATCTAAAAAGTTATTTGATTGTCAAATAATAACATCAGCATTATGTTATTGACTACGATGAGATAATTTTTCTCCTGTGACAATACTCTTAGAGTTGGAACATATATTTTGATAAGATCAGAACGTATGACTTTGTTAAGAACAGAGAAGAACCCTACATATATAAGTGAGCTAATGGTTCTATAGTCGTATTTCTTGTACTGTATATGGATGACATACTGATAATAAAATAATGTTCATGCTTTACAAAGTGTAAAGCTTTGACTATCTTCACAGTTCTCTATGAAGAATTTGGGAGAAATATCCTACATCCTAAGAATGAAGATCTATAGAAATAGATCTAAGATGCTACTTGGATTGTTCCAATCTATGTACATAGATACCATGCTGAAACGGTTCAGTATGGAGAATTTCAAGAAAGACTATCTTTCGATAAATCATGAAATTACTCTCTCTAAGAAGAATTATCTGACAACTCCGCAAGAGAGAGAGCGTATGAGTAGAATCCTATATGCTTCTACAATAGAATCTATCATGAATATCATAACATGTATGAGGTTGAATGCGACACACTCACTAGGAGTAGTGAGTAGGTACCAGTCTGATCCAAATAAAATTATTGGAAGGTTGTAGAGATAATCCTTAAGTATTTGAGAAATACTAAGGATCAATGGCTAATCTATGGAGACACTAACTTGAAACTTGTGGACATATTGATCTCAATTTCAGTCAGATCATAATAATGACAAAAGTATGTTGGATTATATGTTTACCCTAAATGGAGCGATATGCTGAAAAATTTCAGCCAGTTCACTGTAATCGATGCAAGGCAGAGTACATTACGGCATTCGATGCTACTAAGAAAACAGTCTGGTTGTGAAGTTCATCAGCGAGTATGGAGTGACATCCTCCATCGGTGGTTCAGTCATGCTGTATTAACAGTACTGAAGCCATAGCTCAGACTAATAAATAGTAGTCCCATCAGAGAATCAAGCATATTCTATATCGTTATCACCTTGTACGAAAAATCATGGATTGAGATGATGTCGATCTTTAGAAGATCGATGAAAAAAAAATTTGGCCGACCCATTTATTAAAGCCCTCGAAATCAAAGAGTTCGATAAACTCAATTGAAAAATGGGTATTAGATACTGTATCGATTGACTTTAGTCCAAGTGAGAGTTGTTAGAAAATGTATCCTAAAATCAATCGTTTGGATGATTGTGCTCTTTGTAATTTATATATAAATTATGAATTAATAAAAATTATTTAATATTTTCATCATAAGATTACATCTTCCTTGATTGAATTCTAATGTTGTGATAAAATCCCTAGAACTATAAGATAATCGATAAAGAAGGATTTATCGAATAGTTCTTAAACATATTCGCGATCAAATGATACGTCATTAAAGGATGATGATGTTTATCAAGTGTAGGTCGTTGTGTGTCATATAAGTTGGTTGTCCTCTTAATCAAAAGTATGGAGATATTGGTATGATATATAGATGAGATGTATGAGTACATCATCACTGAACAAGTGACTCATCTACGGAACGTTTTGCTATCAAGAGCTACTTACGAAGAATATGGGCATAAGTATCCCTCCGACCTGATACTACTATGATGACTTTAAGCAACTCACCGTGCTTTGATATCGAACTAATTGAATTTTTAATTCAGTGACAGAAAGTTTCTAGACACAGTCAAGTATTTGTAGTAGTCGTTGTGTGGATCAAGATGGGATTGATCTTTTCGGATTTTAGGAGTTGATGCATCACTGTATTTCAATTAAGTAAAATCTTGATTGGGGCAATCCATATGATAGATCACAAGATTTGAAAAAGATTGAAATATAATGTAAATGACTAATCCAAGATTGACAGTTAAATCCTAGGTCATCTTGAGCATTCAGGATCAAAGAGATGAATTATATGGTAACCATATTCTTTGATTCTTGAGTATTATCTAACAAATATTCAACCTATCTGGACTTGAAAAATCATTGCTAGATGGTAACTTCGACTATAGAAAATAGTTTCTTATGCTACCGACTTAATGTTCGAATCTATGGAGTCATGCATAAAGTTAGATAAAGTAAGAAAAAATTGACCTAAATCTACGTGTTCAATTTGAAAGTACAAAATTTGATTGAATAAATAGATTAGCTTGATTAAGAATTAAGTTAAAGGTCATATGGATTAAACAGTTGACTGTGTCTATCTAACATTGGATATGAGGTTTAGGTTTAATTCTGAGATGATGATGATCTGATCAATGATCTAAAAAATTTATGAGAGATTGAATTTATATCCTAATTAATTTTAGATTGGATCTGATTTAATTAAGACTTGATTGAGTACAAAATTTAAGTTAGACTTGCATCAAAATCCTACTTAGATTAGGATTGAAAGGCTCTTCGAGTTTGGTTCGAATCTGATTCGAATCAGGTTCGAATTGAACTCAATTTGAGCCCAATATGAATTAGATCCTTAGAGTCCAAAAGACCTGAGATCCTCTCTCATAGAGGCCGACCAAAAGAAAGGTGGAGCGGTGATATTTTCGTCCATAAGTGTGCACACATGAAAGGGTTCTCGCGTGAAACAATGTAGCACTCTCCTTTCTCATGTCGGTTCCTTCTTTGGATAAGGTTTTGTGTCCTAAATAGTTAGGACTTCTAATTAGATTTGGGCGCCACATCTACCTAAGGAAGGACCAATAACCATCGGTTAAGATCAATCTCTTTTGTGCGAAAAAAAAAAAACAAAAATACCAATGAGGAAGAGAAATTTTTTGTGCGACAAAACAAGGTGGTTGGGTGCTGATTTTTCTTGGACGTCTTCCACTTCCTAGCATGGGGTTTCTTGGGGTGTTGGTTCTAGGCATGAAGAAACCCTCCAAGGTGCCGTGGAGATTAGATATTCACTCTCCCTTTCTTCCTTTCTGAAAATTAATGCACAGGACTTCATTCCTCTTTCCTATGAAGCCTAACGTGCGCAGAAGTGGAGGGTCTGTGCATTCAAACCTCACAAGGCATCAAATCAAGCAACCCTTAGAGATTTGATCTTTATTTTGCTGTGATTCAGATAATTTATAAGGTTATAAATTAATAGAATAGAAAATTTTCAGATGTACTATGGCGATCCAATCAGATCAGATGAATTTTTCCTTCAACTTCACCTTCTTCACTTCTTCTATTTTTTCTTGGCTTTTCAGGCAGTCTTTTGAGAGGAGGTTGCAAATTCTCATCATCATTTTTGTATCAAGATTGCTATCTGTAATGAATGAATTACTAAGCTATAAACTTTTAAGTACTTTGCTACTGTATAACAATCATCACATAATTCATCTAATTCCTCCTTGTATAACCGACACATAGCACAGCATGTTTACATGGCATTCCACTAATCTCCCACTCACCACAAGTACAAGTCCTTTTACCCAAATCTACAACAAATTTCCTACCTCCTTCCATCACTTGGAGCTCTTGGTTGCTTGCTGGTATCAATTTATAGAATCGGAAGGCTTGTATGTTTTTATCTAACCTATGTCTAGCATATGGAGTTAATTTGCCCTCCCAAGTACATCTCTTAGCATACGTCTTCTATAACCTGCTTATCAACTTCAGCTGCATATTCTCAAATAACCTAAGAATGGGCTTATGCTAAACTTACCCACCCATTGATTGAAAGATTCACACATATTATTTGTAATATGCTCACTTCGAGCTTCAGGATAAAAAGAATGCCTTGCCCACATTGATAGTGGTATCTTCATCATGTATGCATGAGCATCGCATTGTGCTCTTTTATTCTTTTCATTATATCATCAAAGCACATCTGATCATATGCTTTCACTACATTCCAAAAGTCAAACCGTAGCAATAATCCAAGAAACTTTGCCCTAAAATTGTTATACAAATATCTAGCACAGAATCGATGACTAGCATGTAGAAATATTTTTGAAACTACCTCAACCAAACTCTACACATACATTACATGAATTGAACTAAAAAATAAATCAAATTGACTATATACATTAATATGAAAGCTCAAAAAACATAAAGAAAATAATTAAATCATACCTTTTGCTTATCAGACATTATAATTAATGGGCTATCACCGTACCAATACTAATGCAAAATATAGATGCTTCAAAAAGAACTTCAACTATCATTGCACTCCATCTCCACCACAGCAAAAATCATAGAAAATAATCCCTTATTCCCATTAATGAAACTGTACAAAGTAGTACACTACCATCCCCTTTAGATGACATCCATCCAACCCTAAGAAGGTTTGCACCCCTCTAAATAACCCTTCTTCATTGCATCAAAATATATAAATATCCTTTTGAATGTTGGGAGCTATTTGGACTGCACAGATCTTTCGTGTAACTGTATTTTTACTATCGAACCAGGATTCTTTGTCCGAAGTAGTTTAGCATATCTCAGCTACTTAGAATAGGACTCACTATGCTTTCCTCAACCCCCTCGTGTGCCTTTTTTTTGCTCTATAAAACTGCATCATGTGAGGCTAATGCCATACTTCTCAGCCAAAATTTGATACATCAGCTCATAACTCATATGTGGATCCACCTTTAAGTGATGCTTTAATATTTTAGCTATCCACTTGGAGTTTACATTGTTATTCTTCATAGGCCTCACACATGTATGCTGCCCTTGTAAATTTTTTATCATGAAAGTTCTACTATCATGAGTAATGGATGCATGAATTCTCCAATTACATCCTTGATCTAAACAATGAGCAGTGACTCTTTCAGGTTTATTTTTCACTCTCTTAAGTTCATACCCACCCAAAACTATATGATCCCTCAATGCATTTCTAAATTCATTCACATCTATAAATAGCTGTCCTTCTTCAAATACAATTTACCCTCCCTCTGTAACCTTAAAGGGTTTCGAGTCCTTTATTTCTAATGAGGAGAAG
Organism: Elaeis guineensis; assembly: GCF_000442705.2. Lineage (NCBI taxonomy): Eukaryota > Viridiplantae > Streptophyta > Magnoliopsida > Arecales > Arecaceae > Elaeis > Elaeis guineensis. The sequence goes on from NC_026000.2 coordinate 24,467,396, forward strand.
TTTTTTTTTCTTATTTTACAATTGGGCTCCTCATCACTACTCAAGGGATCGACTGATTTCATAGAGTTCACATCACTCAGCAGTTCATCACTACCTTCATCCTCAGATTTCTCATCATCATCCTCATCAGTTGAATCATTTTATCCCCATCTTTTGACTCTCCCTCTATCCAATCAGCATCATCTGAATCAGAAAAAGAATAAACCTTCTCTGTTAATTCAAGCACATCATCATCTCTCTTATCCTCAACTTCTACTCCTACTTCATCTTCAACCATCCCTTCTATCACATTCCCTCCCACATCTCCTCCACATCCCCTCCCACATCCCCTTCAGCTTCATCTTGAACTTCATGCTCACTTACATCCTATCCAGAAGATATGACTATAGAAGGAGCTAAATTATTAACATTATCTTCAATAAACAATTGTATCTCCTCAACTCCTTGATGTGTACTAAACATATGCATCACATCATTATCATTCTTAATTAAAAAGCCACTACCACAAGAGATAGTAAGATTGACATCCCTCTTATCAATGAGTTTATAAATATCAGCCACTATTTCTAAATATGAATAAAGATCCTCATCAATATTATCGATCCAATGTCAAACATCCCTATAGTGCACCACCAGATTATGATATGCCATTGCACCCCTACATAAATTGATCATAATATTAGTCCATACAAATTTAACCATCAGACATTTAATCATCAGCTATTTTCTTGCATCATAAATAATTGAAATAGTTACAAATAGGTAAATGAGAAGAACTGATACTATAATAAAATGCATCAAAGTAAAATGTGCAGTCAACTGAGGCAAAATGCATAAGCTTCTAATTCACCATCATAAGTCATCCAGTAAATATTTATCAGCAAAATATATTATTTTGGTACTATCTACGACCCCTGCCCTGTATCCCAAATACATAAGAGAAAAAAAATTATTTTACCCTATGGACAATCACAGGGGAAGGAGACCATAAATAGTGTTAATTTACAACATCGAACTTTATTTACCCATATCACGAAGGGGACCACATACAGCTAGATTTTTAAAATATTAATCGATAACATTTTGTTTCTACCACTATAACAACAAAATCAGAAGAAAATAATAAAATCGAAAAGAAAACAATACCTCTCGAAAAGAATGTTAGGATGTGCATGCATGCAATTGGGGAAATGTATGTATTATAATTAAAAGAAAGACAAGGCAACAACCTTAAAAAAATTTCTACCATATACCAAAGAATAAGAAGCCGGCTCCCAGTCGCTTCCAAGAGCTTTCCTTCACAATTTATGACATTAATCACATGAGATGGGCGGATATTTTTTGAAGAAACCCTATTCTTCGAGAAAATGATGGAGACAAGTGGGAAAGGAGGGGAAAAGATGGTGAAAAGGGTTCCGGTAAGTTTTTTTTTACTGAGTTATAATGAAGGATAATTTTATCATTTCAAACTTTTGGAACGGTTTGATTAACGATGTTAAATTTTGGGGTATAAGTGTAGGTTTTGAAAAACTTTGGATATAAATGTAATAAACTGAAATCTGAGGGGGTTTTATAATTTATCTATATTTTTTTGAACCGATTTAGATCCAAAAATATTTTAAAATTTAAGATTCAAATTTGGTATGGATTCAAATCTAAGTCGACCTGAATCCAATCAAATTGGCCTAGATTATTTGCAATTAGTCGGCCCAAGCTTGATCCGACCTGAACCACCTCCGAGTCTTGTTACTTATGCATTCACCATGCCTGCTATTGTTTAAACTCTATTGCCTTAATATACGGTCTTGTCTGAACATTCTTTGTATGAGAATTATTTCCTTCGCTTGTACAATGTATTGGGGTTACCATTTCTTTGGTTTCTCTTTTGCTTGTTTTATTTCTACTATGATTCTATCAATGTTATGGTGTACAAGTGCGCTCTAGCTTATGTCTGGATCTTAGTTATACAAATGCAACGAAAAATCAAACATCGTAATAGCTTATTAACTGTTATGATTATTTTTTTATATACCATAGTAGTTGGAATCAGCAACAAAAAAATTATTTGGATGTTTGATAGGTGCCATGTGACCTATTGTTGATAAATAACCTTGGTGCATGAGGCTTTGCTTGATGATTATCCATCTTCAAACCATATGGAAATTAAGCACATGGCATGTTCTAGTAAGAAAAAATAATTAAAAACTAAATAACACTTCCACCACTTCTCGATGATTAATTGCAATAGTTGCCTTCTTGATTGATGACATCTTATACCAAAAGCAATCATAGAATGTATTTGTTCTGATTTGAGGACTTCTTACATATTTAATAAATTAACAATATGCCTAAAATATAGCATTATGGGTATATTTATTCTATATTACAGCATGATAAAAAACTAATAGATAACTCAATAAAAATATTATTAAAGTTCATCAAGCTATCAATGGATAAACATGTTGTTAAATTGAAAATTTTAAAAGAGAAATTTCAAAATTATCTGATGAATCCATCCAAAAATTAATAAAAATAAAGTATGATCGAATAGTTGAACAAAATATTTTTCAATTCCAAAAAATTATTTTTCCTCAGTCTTCATTCATCCATTATTATGAAAACCTACATTTAAAATAAACTAAATAATTAGAAATAAAAAATTTAAATATGAAAATTTGTAGCTTAATATGGATTTAAAAAATTATAAAGATAGTTATATAATATTATATTCATGTTCCAACTTTACTGCTCAATCTGCTTCACAGTACCATTATCCACATTCAACTTTAAAAAATTTGAGCTAGTTATAGCTGTTAACATACATATCAATTATAAATCTTTAAAATATAAGTATTATAAGTAAATAAAAAATTATAACATAAATTTAAAATATTTATATACCTTCATCATATTCTTCATGAAGCCAATTCTGGATATAAACTAAGACCTCGATAGTAGATAGCCTCAATGAATTTCGATACTAGTCCATAACTCTACTACCAGTGTTGAATACTAACTTTGATGAAACTGTAGATACTAAATAGTAAGAATATCTCTAGCCATTCTCGATAATATAGGATAGACTATTACATTGCTCTTTATTATGCTAAGCTATCAAACTGTTTGTCCCTCAGATCAGAAAGTATATCATCATCCAAACAACTATCTAGCTCTGATTTTTTTGACCTTTTCGAAGAATTTTGATTTCTAAAATGAACAAACTCTATGCCAAATTTTATTTTATTCGAATTAAAAGAAAAAATTAAACTAATATCATTTTGTCCATCAAAATTAAATGTTAGCTCACTTAAACCTACTTAAGGATGCACTCTTGCTATTTCTGCATACTCATTATAAAATTTATAAAGATAAGTATGAATATCATCAATCTTTTTCTTGCTCTCTTCCACATCAAATATCATTTGATAATAAAATTTTATAAATATCAACTTTGATATGGGATCCAAAATAGAAGCAATGACAAATAAAGTATTGCATTGAGATCAATATTTATTGAACTTTTTTTGCATCTTATTTGTCAATTGCTTCAATATATCATTAGTAACAATACTCCCATACATCAATAAAGTCCTAATTTTCAAACTTCTTTTACATAGAAATTAGATGTGAAATATTTGTAATCAGAAAATATTTTAGTAGCATTAGAAAATCTTCTAAGAATTTAAGAATTACATCAATTTATTTTCATTCATCATTGCAGGGATATACACATGAATGCTCAGTTGCATATCTAATAAAAATATCTTTATAAGTAATTGCATTATTCAATATTTCATAAGTAAAATTTCATCTTGTAGCAATATCCAAAATAAGTCATTTTTTAGCAGAAAGTCTAATATATTATGTAATTTTATTAAATCTTTATATTTAAGATGAAGTTGAAGAAACATATCTAATATTTTCTTTATGTATTCAATAGCTTCATAAATTATTTTCATCCCATCTGAACCATAATGTTTAATATGTATGCACAAAATCTAATATGACTATACTCCCCATTAAATAATATTCTATAACAAAAATGATCATGAATCCTTCTAATTATAGCATCATTTATGGAGTAATTATCTAAAGTAATAACACATATTTTAGAATCTAATTTTCAGTCAAGAAGGTACTTTCTAACAGCATCTTCAATTGCAAAACTTGTATGAGAGTATGCTAGTTTCTTGAAATTAATTATTTTTTTATGTAGAATAAATTTGAAATCAATATAATGTATGGTGAGAGAAAGATAACTAATTTTCTAAGTTAATGTACAAATCTCACTAGTGAAACTAGCCCAAGAGCTTAATTTTTTAAATGTATCATATAATTTTTTTTTTTGCTTGGTACAAAGCTATACAATCACTTCTTACTGTCTTATGATCAATAATATCAAATAATAGTTGAGCAAATCTTATAAAATCTAAAAAAATAGGATGCTCAATGGTATGAAATGGAAGCTCGACACATATGATAAATTTTGCAAGAAACTTTTTGCTCTTTTCTTGATTGAATTTAAAAGATTTCATCGGATCTTTTAAACTTGTTACTATAAATATTTGATTAACCGAATTCTTTTGATATTTTTTGTAAATATTTTTAGATATCATTTTAGATGACTTGTTCCTCCTTTAGTACTACTACTTAATATTTTTTTATAATATTTGCATGTAGCTATTGATCTATCAATTTTTTTTCTTAATAAAGTCATTCCATATCCAAAATTTTTTTTATAATCTTTGTCACTTTCAATTGCTTCAGTAGTATCTTTATCTTTCTCATCCTCATCCCTTATATGTTTAATAGTCTCATTTTCATCCATTTTAAAATGAGACATTAATAAAATAATCTATCCAAATAAGAATATAAATTATTAAAAAAAATTAATATTCATCAAATAATATTTTAAAATATATATATCCTCACATCTTAGAATGAAAATCAAGCAGCAAATAATAAAAGTACTAACTTTTAGAAATATATATATATCCCTTATATCTAAAATAAAATTTAAATAAATGACAACATGTTAAACATCATAGAATACAGCATAAGACAAAAGGAATGGACCTTGATAGGAAAATGAAAATTAGCATTAAACCAAATAATTATTATTATAATAGAGTCGAGATAGAAAATTAGCTTCATTCCTAGTAGAGTAGCAATGACATTTGCTACCAACAGTATTCTTAGACTACTTTTTGCTCTGTTAAGTACTTTTATAATAAATATGAGACTAATAGCTTCAAGTGCCTGTTAGGTTATATAATTTCTTTCTAATACATCGTTCACATTTTACATAATAACAATTAATGTTTCAACTAGATTAAACTAGATAATACAGGCACATGTTTTCAAATAAAATCAAATAATAGCAGTGACATGTTGGCAGCAACGTTCAAATTAATCATAATTTACAACAAAAACAAGAGAACAAAGTCTCAACAAACACATCCCAGAATGGGTTGAAAGCAAGACCAACCATACAAAGATATCCCAATAAAGATATTTCAATTATCAGGAGGTACTTGTTATGGTTGATGAACGGCGAACGACGATTGAGATTGATGATGACGGTGATGAAGGAACACTAACGGCCAACCTGTTATGATGAAGATCGGAGGAACACCGACGGCCAACTTCAAAATCCTAATCTTAAGAGGAAAAGAGAATAGGGATTGAGGAATACAAAACTAGGGTCAGGACGAAGGGAGAGTCGGTAGGTGCCATACCTGTTAAGGGTGTTGATGAATGGCAAACAACGAATGATGATGGCGATGGGCGAAGATGGAAGACTAGCGTCGGTGATGACTATGGGAGAAGATAGAAGATCAGCATTGGCGATGGCCGATGGGGGAAGATGGAAGACTGGAGTCTACAATGGCCAATGGGGAAGACAGAAGATCGGCATCCATGATAGGCGAAGACAAAAGACTGGATGGACACAGACCAAGGCAAAGGGCTAGGACTCTTCAAGTTGGAGTTGGAGTCTTGGAGATGAAGTGATGAATGTTACAAATAGCAGTTGCATTCAGCTAGTCATGGGGGAAGACAGAAGATCGGCATCCATAATGGGGGAAGATAGAAGATCGGACAGACACGGACTAGGATGAAGGGCTAGGGCTCTTCGAGTTGGAGTTGGAGTCTTGGAGATAAAGTGACAAATATCACAAACAGCAGTTGCATTTAGCTAATCAAGGTTTTACTCAAGAGAATATTATAGATATGATGACCAAGCCACTTCCAACAGTTAAGTTCCAGTATTGTATGGACTTGGCTCATGTTCAGGAGCGCTGAGGTGTGAAGGCCTTAAGGTGAGGGGGTGTTGTCTTTTGTAGAGAGATTTTTTTATTTTGAGTGCAAAAGTTTGACCAAGTCAAAGGTGAAAAATATTGTGGTTGACTTGGTCAACCGAGATACCCACACCATGTGGGTTGTTCGGTGGTGACGTTTCCAATTCGAAAACATGATGGCTAGTGGGTGACGTGATGGTGTTGGCGTGCTGTGTGTAGGATTTTCATTTTGAGAACTCCTCTTGGTCATGTCTCCCACGCCCATGATCTCATCAGACTGGGTTTTCTCTCTTTCATCAACCTCTACATAAGAGGGGTATTTGTCGTGGACAAAAATATTGGTGCAGCAACAGTCATTTTTTCTTCTTCTGTTAGTCATGTCAGTGGGCTTTGAGAGTCCTGAGTTTGTGAGATGGCTCATCTATTTGGAGATGTGGTAGTCGTTTGGGAGCATCTTGTTGGTGAAGAAGATTCAGATTTGTTGCGTGTTTCATCTTGAAGAAGAGAACATGTGCTTGGTGCAAGATTTTCTTTCCATTTATTTTTCTGCACAGTGAATCTCTCTCTACTCTCCCTATGGACGTAGGCTACGGTCAGACCATGTAAATCCTGATGTCTTTGTATAGTTTACTCTTATCTATTTTGCTGTGCTATTTTCTTTTGATCTTTGACACACAAATATATTTGAAGATACATACTTTTGTTCGATCATTCCACTATACTATACCACAAGTTTTAGAAGGTTGGGAACACAGAATAGGGCTTAAGCCTTATATTCAACCTAATGGATCAATCTAATTAGTTAACACAAACTGGCTAATTGATTAGGCTCAGGCTAACTCAAACTAGATATTCGGGCTAAATTAATTTAAGTAGAAAACTAGGCTTGGGCCGGGCTATTGATCGAGATTGAAATTTGGGCTCAAGCCTGGGCCGGATCAAAGATATGCCCGAGCCCGACTAGAAAGACAAACAGGCTTTATATTTAGGTCCAAACCTAGTCTGAACTATTTCGGACCGAGCTCGAAGGCCGACCCACAGCCAGTCTGACCTGAGCCCAATTCCAACCCTAGTTGTGCCAGATTTGGATCGGCAAATTTTTGGTCCATGTTGACTTTGAGTCTAATATTTTTAAAATCAAATTTTAAAATAAAAAATAGATATTGACATATGAATATAAATAGCTTGTCTGAAGAGAAAGAGAAATGAATTATAATTATCAGTTAAGTTGCCAAAAAAATGGAATTTGTCAGTACACGGTACACAGGAAACATGGAAAGATGCTAGAGACTGGATTGAGTTTAAATTTATGATCGCAGTTTGTTAAAACAAGATAGGTTTTTAAAAAGGAAAGAGAGTTAGATGAGAATTGGTACTTTGAAGTTTTCTTTCTCAAGGAAGTTTGTCCGTTTCTTATTGCAAACCCCAAATATGCATGAGTGTGATCAAACAAAACATACATGGTTCATAGTATATTTTGGAGGTTGGATTTGGAAAGCCAGATTTATTTTAAGATAGAGAAGCAAGTTGGATAGGCGAAAATTTAAGAGTTTCAATATGCGCTATTTGAGTTCCAAGATGTATTATTTTTATTATCTCCTACCAAGAGTACGATGATATTTGAAATTCAACACAAAATAAGCCGGGATATATAGGTCAATTTGAAATTTTAGATAGGGTAAGAGAAGTGTCGTATCAACCAGTACAATCATGAGTACTATCTAGAGAACATAATATATTTCATATATCAATATTGAAGAAGTACGTGCTAGTTTGTTTCTTTTTGTGAACACCAAATATGAATTAGTGTAATCAAACAAAACATACATGGTTGATAGTATATTTTGGAGGTTGGATTTCGAAAGCCAGATTTTTTTAAGATAGAGAAGCAAGTTGGATGGATGAAAATTTAAGAGTCTCAATGTGTGCTATTTGAGTTCCAAGATTTATTATTTTTATTATCTCCTACCAAGAGTATGATGATATTTGGAATTCAAGACAAAATAAGCCAAGATATATTGGTCAATTTGAAATTTTAGATAGGTTAAGAGAAGTGTTGTATCAACCAATATAATCACGAGTACTATCTAGAGAACACAATATATTTCATATGTCAATATTGAGGAAGTGTGTGCTAGGTAGATTTGAGCCATTGTATCTAGCTTGGATGAGATCCAATCCATGAAGATCCAATATAAACCATGGGCAGCTAGGTGTGCGCTAATATGTGGTGAAGGATGTAAATGGAGAATGGTAACCGATGTTTCTAGTTCTAGAAATCATGGTGTTGCACGCATGCACCACACTTTGCATGTAGATGAAGGTGCCATAAAGTTGCTCTTAGATGGGCAAACACTCTATTCTACAAGAAGCACAAGCAGTAATGTTTCACTTATATGCGTGCTAGTGCTCAATTACTATAAGGTGCTAATATAAAATTTGTTCAGAGTGTCTAAAATGGTTGATTGGAATTTTGATAATGAATCACTCTTAGTTACTACACACTTTAAGAAGCTAAGGTAGAGTTATAAAGCTGGCTCGTGTATTTTCGATGTACTATTTTTTAGTAAATAGATATGTTTACTTACGTACACTAAAAGTATATGACTTGGGTTATGTCAGCTCACAATATTTAAAGGTCCAAAACATTGTCCAAGGGACTACCTAAGGATCATCTTGGTGGTGGTACCCCTCCGTGAACATTTGAGATTCACGGTTCGAGGCTTCAGTGGTACATTCGATTATCTGCAAGGAGCGGCAAGAAAATATAAAATTGTGATGGAAAAACAAGATAATTTTTTTTTGAACCTTTGGTGATGAAAAAAATATAAAATTTTAATTATTTTCAGTGATAAATTTGTGACAGATATATCCAACACAAAAAATTCATCACAAATCTGTTACAGATTTATGATAAATTTGTAATAGAAAAAAGATATAATTTTTTAATTACTTTTAGTGATGAATTTATGATGGATATACCTAATACAAAAAATCATCAAAAATCTATCATAAATTTATGACGAATTTATAGCAGAAAAGATATATAAATATTTTATTATTTTTAGTGAGAATTTATGATGGATATATCCGATACAAATACTCCGTCATAAATTTATAATAAATTTATGATAGATTTGTGATAAAAAATAAAGATACTAATTTTTGATTGCTTCTCATGATAAATTTGTGATGAAAATATCCGTTTAAAAAAATTTTGTCACAACTCTGTCATAAATTTATGATAGAAACAAGGGATAGATTATTACTTTTAGTGATGAATATATCCGACATAAAACATCTACCACAAATTCGTCAAAAATTTATGATGAAAAATATATAAATTTTTTATTACTTTCCGTAACGGATTTATGACGGAAATACAAATCACAATTCTATCCTTCCTTCAAAACTAAAGACCTATTTGGATGTCTAGGATTTTTAAACTTAGGATAAAAATTATGATAGGATATAAGATTTGATCCTATGGGATCATATATCAAATATTCTTATTGTAAAAAAAAATTCATGTAAATAAACATATCCGATATTTAGATGATAAATTAGGATTTTCTCTCCCTCCCTTCTTTCTCTTTCTCCTTCCCTTTCTATTTTTTATTTTATCAAAATAATAAATTTATTATTATCAAAATATCATATTGATCATTAAAATCATAAAATAATTTATATCAAGAAAAGATAATATATCTTAGCATGTTTTTGAAATTTCAATTTAAACCCATTCTGATTTGGAATGAATTTGAAATTTACTTTTTTGAATTTAGAATTTGCCTCTCAGGTGTTGGGTGTATGTCTGGCTAGGACACCACCTCCCAAGATCTTTTCAGTACCACGCGATGCAGCAGGAAGAAAGAAGAAACAAAATAAAAGAAAAACAATCAAAATATGTGGATCAGCCACAAAAGGGCTCGCCTCCACGGGGCATGCAAACTTCACTATGAAAAAGAAAATTTTACAAGAGGAGACCTCACCCTCAACCCTTGTACACCCAATTCTCTCTCACCTGAAGTTCCCCTCACAAAAACTCTCTCTCTCTTGAAGACCCCCTGAACCCCTGAAGAGCCCGGCGACCGCTGTCCAGGAGCCTCCTACTCCTTCTCTCTCAGCACTCTCGCCTCTCTCTCTCTTCTCGGGTTCGTACGGGCTTCGTACGGCGCAAATCCGAACCACCTCTTCTTCTGTTTATCATAGGACCCTTTTAAAGAGATAAACAGGGTTTATTATAGACCTTAATCATGACTTAGATCATGATTAGGACTCCTTAATCAACCCAAATCACGTCCCAGACCGTCGGATCAAGACCGGGAGCCACCCATGCCGTCGGATCGCACTCCGGTCTACGGAATAATACCGTGGACCGCGAGAAATGAGTGAAAAATACCCACGCGGTCCACAGGCCCAGCCATGGACCGTCCGGTCCACGGTGGACCGGGGCAACAGGGCCAGCAAGGCCGGCTGGGCTGGGCCGGCCCGCTCTCGCGCGCGGGCCTGTGCGCACCTGGGCCGCAGGCCTGGGTCGCGTGTCCCGCACGGGCCTGGGTCGCGCGTCCTGCGCACCGCCGCCTGCAGCCGCGCCGCCCGCCGCCCGCCGCCGGTCGCCGGCGGTCCTCCGCCGCTTCGAATGTCGTGCCGACTTCAAAAGCTCGTATCTCCTCCATCCGAGCTCCGTTTCAGGTGATCTTGGTCTCGTTGGACTCCGTTTTTCGCCGCGAACCTCGTTGTGGGCTTAATGTGGGCTGAATCTTGAGGCATCAAATCCTCACAATCTTTACCTCGATTCGATATTCGGCCTCCTCCAAACTCCGAGAGCTTCTGGATCTCCTCGCCCCCATGCCCTGGGGCAATCGCCTGCTGATCATGGATGGGTAAACATGGGAGTCGAGCCAGGCTGCTCGATCTCATCTCCGTCGTATGCTGTGCTCCTCCTGACCTGAGACCTACTCGGGGCATCGTCCTGCGGCAATAGGAATCTCACCTTGCGACGTCGTCTCTCGTCCTCCCAAGTCTCCTGTCTCATGCCCGATCCACCTCCTAGAGCTCCACCTTGCTCTGGGCTCCGCCTGGCTCCCGAAGCTCCACCTCGCACTGGGCACCCCGTCAGGTAATAATGTCCTTTGCTCCCCTTCTTCCCCTCCAGCACAATCCTATCGCCATGTAGCACCCTCAGGATTCCTCCACCAGCTACCGTCTTGTAGCCTCTTGAATCCAGTCTGCTAAGTGAGATAAGATTCTGCCTGAAATCGGGTATATATCGGACCTCCCCCAATCTCCTCACTGCACCGTCATGTGTCCTCCAGCTGACCGTCCCAATGCCTCTGGTCGCACAGCTCGATCCATCCGGCAAATATACAGTGCCCTCACTATTCTCCGGGGAGTCAAACTGCTCCTCTCTGCAACACACATGATAGGGGCATGCAGAATCTAATATCCACTGCTGGAAAGAAGTAGATACCTCGTCAGATATCTCCAGGACATCTCCATTTAAATCGCTGCCAGCCGTCGCTACAGCAGCCACCGTCCGATTTTTAAGTTGAGGGCAATCTCTGGCTAGATGTCCTAACACCTCACACCGGTAACACCTGATTTTGCTCAAGTCCCTCCTGGACTTAGACCGTCCTCGTTGCGATCTCCTGTCGCTCCGTCTACCGCCTCCTGCTCCTCCAGAAGCCACCAAAGCTGAGCTACCGCCACCTGAGCTCGAAGCTGGGTTCTCCCTCCTGAGAACCTCGTTCTGGAGTATCACCGCGGTGACCTCGTCCATCTTGATAGTGCTCTTCCCCACTAGAAGAGCAGTCACCAAGGACTCATACGAAGGGGAAAGCGACGCCAGCAAAACCAGTGCCTTGGTCTTCTCCTCAACGTTCTCGCCAACACTGAGAAGGTCGGTGAGAATCTTCTGGAAGTGGCTCAAATGCTCCTGCACGCTCTGTCCCTCAGTCATCCGCAGTTGGTAAAATTGCCTCCAGAGGAAAAGAGTGTTGGTGAGAGACTTCGCCATGTACAACTCCTCGAGCTTCGACCACAGCACCGTCGGAGAAGTCTCGCTCAGCACATGGATCACCACCTCATCCGCCAGGTACATGCGGATGGTACTCACCGCCTGCATCTGTAGCCGTTTCCAATCCCGCACCTCCATGGTGGTCGGCTTCTCATCGCACAAGAGAGCATCGATCAACCCCTGTTGGATGAGCACGTCCTTCACCCTTGCCTGCCACAAGGAGAAATTGCTCTTACCATCGAACTTGTTGATCTCCATTTTGATTGTTCCTGTCTTCTCCATCTTCAGTCTTGCTCACCACCACTGCAATCTGCATTCTTGTACCGCCTTGCTCTGATACCACTTGTTGGGTGTATGTCTGGCCAGGACACCACCTCCCAAGATCTTTTCAGTACCACGCGATGCAGCAGGAAGAAAGAAGAAACAAAACAAAAGAAAAACAATCAAAATACATGGATCAGCCACAAAAGGACTCGCCTCCACGGGGCATGCAAACTTCACTATGAAAACAAAAATTTTACAAGAGGAGACCTCACCCTCAACCCTTGTACATCCAATTCTCTCTCACCTGAAGTTTTCCTCACAAAAGCTCTCTCTCTCTTGAAGACCCCCTGAACCCCTGAAGAGCCTGGCGACCACTGTCCAGGAGCCCCTACTCCTTCTCTCTCAGCACTCTCGCCTCTCTCTCTCTTCTCGGGTTCGTACGAGCTTCGTACGGCGCAAATCCGAACCACCTCTTCTTCTGTTCGTCACAGGACCCTTTTAAAGGGTTAAGCAGGGTTTATTATAGACCTTAATCACGACTTAGATCATGATTATGACTCCTTAATCAACCCAAATCACGTCCCAGACCGTCGGATCAAGACCGGGAGCCACCCATGCCGTCGGATCGCACTCCGGTCCATAGAATAGTGCCGTGGATCGTGAGAAATGCGTGGAAAATGCCCACGCGGTCCACAGGCCCAGCCGTGGACCATCCGGTCCACGGTGGATCGAGGCAACAGGGCCAGCAGGGCCGGTTGGGCTGGGCCGGCCCGCGCACGGGCCTACGAGCGCCTGGGCCGCGCGCCCACCAGGGCCGCGGGCCTGGGTCGCGCGTCCCGCGAGCCGCCGCCTGCGGCCGCGCCGTTGCCGCCCGCCGTCGGTCGCCGGCGGTCCTCCACAGCCTCGAATGTCGTGCCGACTTCAAAAGCTCGTATCTCCTCTATCCGAGCTCCGTTTCAGGTGATCTTGGTCTCGTTGAACTCCGTTTTTCGTCGTGAACCTCGCTGTTGGCTCAATGTGGACTGAATCTCGAGACGTCAAATCCTAACATCAGGTACATGCTATTCACTCAATTTCTGATCAATAATAAGATTATGCAGGAGAGATAGCCAAGTAGTTCATGACGTAACATTGAAATTGCTATGTAAGCTTTTATTTATCAAGGGTTTGAATCTCTTATGATTTGTAACTGAAATAAGTTCTTACTAATGATAAAAAATGAGACTTTGAATGTAAGGGCTATTCTTATTTGGTCTGAGAGAGTCGAATTAGGCCCCTCTCAGATCGTATTTCTCTCAAGGTGAGAGAAAAGATGATTTGAACCCTAAATTATTGGATGGCCTAATTACTACTTTAATCAATAAGACATAATTATCTATACTTAAATCATATTAAAATTATCAAATTATTTATATCAACGAAAGTTAATATATCTTTGTGTGTTTTTTGAAATTTAAAATTAAAACTCGTTTTGATTTGGGATTAATTTGAAAATTGCTTCTCGGAGACTCGCTACTCGAATCCAATTATAAATATATATATATATATATTAATTTTTATAAAAATTTTAATCATGCATTCGACTTGATTCGATCTGACCTGACGCAACCTGATCTGACCCTTTTATCGAGTCAACTCGATTCGATCCGATCATAGACGGATATTGAACGAGTATAGATATAAAATTATATATATATATATATTAAATATATATAGAAATATATAATAATTTTTTATTAAATTTTTATAATAAATAAATATATATAATTAATTTTTATGAAAATATATAAATAATAGGATGGTACAAGGATTTGAATCCCAAATTGTTGAATGGTCTAATCATTAATACAATTATTTATACCTAAACCAAATACTAATATACCTATCTAGACTCTTTTATATATATACACACACACACACCCATCACAAAATCCTATCCAATGTCTAACCTTTTCCTTACCGGCCGCTCCAAGCCTCCCACCTGATTGAAACCTTAAGGTTGCATTTGGTGCATCGCCTGACAATCTTGGAAGGTAATATACATTGCCTTCAGAATAGATTATCACTATTAAATTATCAATAATATTAATTACTATATTTGTTACATATAGATAATATTATAGTAAAATTATTAAAAATTTTGATTGATATATTTAAAAAAATTAAAAGAATATATAAAAAATTAATAAAAATAAAAAAATAATTTTTTTTTTATATTAATTATTTTTTTTTCTCTCCTTGGAGAGACAGTCATCGCGCGGGGAGATCGGTATATGTGCAGAATGGCTGTTGCGATCCCATGGTTAATTATCTGCAGTGCCATCAGCTAATTGGATATCATGGCATATTGTCCACTGGAACAATTTTTTAAAAGAGTTGCACTACATATATCAAAGGTTGCCTCTTATAGTGAATAACTAAAAAAAAGGAGGTGCATGGACACCACAAGGATCAACTTTTCAGCTGTAGGAGTTTTGGTTGATATTGGTCACGGAAATTGAATTCATGCTTATGGAGCATCGTTCATCTAAATTACTCTTTACTATTTTTCTCCTCACGATGTCATGTTGTTTGCATCAAATTCATGCATTTGTTGCTTTATTATGTCCAATGTAGAAATACAAAGTTCACATATTTGGATTTGAAACGTGGAAGCTTAAATTAGTGCTGAAGAAATATTTATTAGTGCTTCGGAACTTTATGTTTCTTTGCAATTCTCTCTGTTGGGAAAAACCGACTGACCCCGACTTTGATCTCCACAACTCTGATTCAACAATAGCTGACCGACCGAATATATGACTTCGACTGATTGACTTCGATTCGAATATAACCGATTGATCGAATGCACAACTTCGACGGAGCATCGGTCAAACTGACGACTCCGACTCTTCATCAACCGATTGAACAAATGTCACCGACTTATAGCCAGTGACCGACGATACAGCAGAATCATCAACTGACAGTCATACCAACTACCGACATATAATTGGCTAATCTGCTTAATATACCATAACCATCACGAACGGTTACCGACCGCACATCATAATGCCATAATTGAAAAATTAATGACCCACTATGTGATTATAGCCCGATGATTTAGCGCCATAAAACACGGACCACGTCCGACGGTTACAAGAAGCTCGTCTATAAAAGAAGATAAAAAAATAGGGCTGGTAAGCCACTTCTGGCCAGAACTCTGCTACTCTGAATATTGACATCAACTGTTCACCAACTTTCTTCTCTAACTTAAGCATCGGAGTCCCACGAACATAATCGATCAGTGCAGATTATCTTGCAAGTGTTAGTTCCCGATGACAGGCGATGGAAAGTTGGCCGCAGCAGATTAGCATGTCAGGTAGGAGAGAAGAGAGACAATATTCACCATGGAAAAACTAGAGCCCAACATTCGACTTCAACCGGATCGCGAGATACTCTTCCCATCGAGAAGAGGTTCCTCCCTCTTCTCCAGTAGCAGAGCTAGTTCCTTACGTCCTGTGGTCACCACGGATATCCAGATCACTGCACTCATGCAGCAGATGACTGTTCTTATGGAGGCAGTCAGAAGCCTCCAGCAGCAGTAAACAGCCACAGCCACCGATGGAGCAACTGGTGGCGCAGTCGGTGCCATACAGATACAGCCGCCGTCATCCACGACGATCACAGTCTCCTTCACCAGAGCGACCATCTCGGCTTTCTCATCGGGACGAGCAGTGCACTTGTGGCACTTTCGAAATGCAACCCACCATTCATGGCATCCCTCTCCTTCTCAATTGGTTCGAGCAAAAAAGGAAAGTGACCGCGAACACCGTCTGCTTCCCCTCTAACTCATCGGATGTTCACCCCCAGAGTTTTCCAATAGCGACTTGATGATTATGAACTTAAATTTCAAGAGATCAATCTCTAACTTGCTCAGCTTCAAGTGGAAGGTCAGAAGTCCTCCAACGACTACGACTTCCACACCGTCCAGTCACTTTCTCGGCATATTTTGGACCAACCGATCCCATCTCGATTCAAGATGCTTCAGGTGGAGCCATACGACAGATCAACCGATCCGATCGACTATCTTGAGAGCTACAAGGCTCTCATGACATTTAGGGGGCCACCGATGCCCTCTTATGCATCGACTTTTCGATAACTCTTCGGAAAGCTACTCGAGCCTAGTACTTCGGACTTCAGTCGGAAAGCATATATTCTTTCAGATAGCTAGAATATTCTTTCGTGGCTCACTTTGGCACCAGTCGAAGGTCACGTAACTTCTATAGTCTCTTCCCAATTAAACAAGGAGAGACTGAAACACTTCGAAATTTCATGGCTCGCTTTAATGCGGCCACACTTGAGGTCAAAGACTTCAATGAAAATATGGCTATCTCAGTCATGAAAAGAGATTTGAGGGGATCTCGATTCACATATTTACTGGATAAAACTCTCCCTCAGACTTATGCTGAACTTTGAAGAGTGCATACAAATATATACGTGCATGCAAATGAAGAGCTTCTGACCAGTGCCAGATAGAAAGCAAAAGTAGAAGAAGAAGAAGAAACAAAAGAAAGAAGGAGCTCCGACGAATCAAGTCGGCCACCATCCAATAAGCAGGCTTCACTCTGACGACAGAGTCCAAGTCGAGTTACGCAGGTATGACTCCTATACTCCTCTTTTCATCCTTGTGCATAGATTCTTATGAGATCGAAGGAGCAAATATCTACGACACCCCCCATCGATTAAGGCATTGTCGAGGAATCATGATCGAAAGAAGTATTGTCAGTTTCATTGTGATCACGGTCACGATATCGAACAATGCATTCAGCTCAGAGATGAGATAGAAGTCCTGATTCGATGAGCTACCTTAAAAATATCAGAGAGATCGCCGACTAACCTCCTACTGATCGACGACCTTAACTGCAAACTGAGGAGACTGTAAATAATCAACCGACTATAGAAGTGATCAACATGATTTCGGATGACTGGACAGGGGGGCAACTTTTGAAGATTAGTCGGCAAAGCGACGACAAGTCGATAATTTAATAACTTTTTTGGAAGAAATATTCGGAGAATTCAGACTCTCCATGATGATGCTGTTGTTGTTTCAGCAACAATAGCAAACTATGATGTAAAAAAATCTTTGTAGATAATGGAAGCTCGACTGATATTTTATTTTATTCGACTTTCTCTCGAATGCAACTATCGAATGACCAACTCAGAAAAATTTAACATCATTGGTCGGCTTCACAGGAGATGCTGTCACAGTGGAAGAAGAAATCTCTATCCCCTTAACTGCTAGGACCGAACCACAATAGAGTACTATTTTCATAATGTTTACAGTAGTTCGAGTACCTTTGGCTTATAACGCATACTCGGATGACCGAGCTTAATGCCCTGAGAGCAATAGTTTCGACATACCATCTGTTAGTCTGATTCTCAACAAGAATGGAGTCAAAAAATACGTGGAGATCAACAACTCACCAACGTTGCTTCTTGTCTCCACCCAAAATAACAAACATGAAGACTCTTTGCCTGTTGACAAATTAGACCAAAGAAAAATCAAGAGAGGGGTGAATCGGCTGAACAACTAGTTTTCATCCGTTAAAAGAAGAAGATCTTAGAAAATGATCCGAATTAGATCATAATTGCCTGACTCAGAGCGCAACAACTAATAAAATTCTCAGGACCAATACCGATATTTTTGCTTAGTCGACCACCGACATGCCCGAAATTTTTCAGAAATAATAACTCACGACTTAACATCAACCAAATGTGAAGCCGATGAGACAAAAAAATGATCTTTGCTCTGAAAGACAAAAGATCATTGATGAAAAAGTCGACAAACTCCTTGCAGCATGCTTCATCAGAGAAGCTACATATCCCGACTGACTTGTCAATGTGGTAATATGAGAAAAGCTAATGGAAATGGAGGATCTATATCGACTATACTGATTTGAATTAGCCTGTCCGAAGGACAGCTTTTTATTGCCAAAGATTGACCAATTGATCGATACAACTTTCGATCTCGACTTCTGAGTTTTATGGATGCCTTTGTCAGATATAACCAAATTCGTATAGCACCAGAAGATGAGGAGCACACAGTTTTGTGACCGATAAAGGCATATACTGCTACAAAGTAATACTTTCGTCTGAAAAATACCGACGCTACCTATCAACGGCTCGTCAACAAGATCTTCAAGATGCAGATCAGATGAACATGAAGTATATGTAGATGATATGCTGGTGAAGAGTCCCCAAACTTCAGATCATGTTGGACCTGGAGGAAGCTTTCAGCACACTCCGACGGTATCAGATGAAATTAAATCTGACTAAATGTGCATTTGGAGTAACCTCAAAAAATTCTTCAGATTTTTGTTTCACAAGAGGGATTAAGGCTAATCTCGAAAAGATCAAAGCTATCATCGATATGAAGCATCCGAGTTCAAAGAAAGAGATACAGTAACTCAACGAAAGGATTACCGCACTCAACCGATTTATTTTTAGGTCGGCCAAGAGATGCTTGCCATTTTTCAAAACTTTACGGTAAACGAAAGATTTCTTATGGTCAGATGAATGCCGGCAATCCTTCGAAGACTTGAAATAATACTTGGCTTCTCCACCTTTGCTCATAAAACCAAGGGTCGGAGAGACATTGTATCTCTACTTGACAACTTTAGTAGAAGCAGTTAGTTCGGTGCTCGTCCAGAGGATGAGAACTGAATTCATCGACCAATCTACTACACCAGCAAATACTTCACAATACCGAAGTTCGATACTCAAAGACAGAGAAAATGATCTACGTCTGATTATATCAGCACAATGACTTCGTCCATACTTTCAAGCCCATCAAATTGTAGTTTTGATAGATCAACCGCTGAAGGGTTCTTACATCGACCTGACACGTCAGGTCAGATAGTAAAGTGGGCAGTAAAGCTTGGTAATTCAACATTCAATATCCCCACGACCGTTCATAAAGACACAAGTCCTAGCTAATTTTATCGCCGAATATATCATATCTGACAATAAGCCAGAAGACACAGATGACAACACAATAAAGGAGGATACGACTCCCGATCCCGATCTAGGATCGATCTGGGTGCTGCACATTGACAGAGCATCTAATACACAGGGTAGTGGAGCCGGCCTTATACTCATAAATTTCGAAGGGTAGTCACCGAATACGCCCTTCGGTTCAATTTTAAAGCTTCAAATAACCAAGCCGAATATGAAGCATTTTTGGCCGTTTGAAGATAGCCAAAGAGTTCGAAATCGATAGTTTGAAGGTCTTCACTGACTCATAACTGATTACTGACAGGTCAAGGATGAATTTGAAGCTCGAGATCCTACTATGATGAAGTACCTTCAAAAGGTGAAAGATATTACACGAGCTTGAAACATTTCGAGATCTTTCACATCTCCAGAATCGAGAATGCTCAGGCTGATATACTTTTATGACTGGCTACTACTGCTTTCAACTCGTGGATCGAACATTTATTGAATATCTCGAGCAGTCGAGTATTGATAAAGTCGAGGAAGTATTGCAGCTTACTATCGAACCGAGCTGGATGGATCCGATCGTCCAATACTGACTGATGGAACCCTTCCTGTGGATTCCTCAGAGGCTAAATGACTTCAATGGATAGCCTCTCAATATGTGATGATAAATGGTCATCTATACAAAAATCTTTCTCTCTCCCTTTGCTGAAGTGTTTGGGATCTACAGATGTCGACTATGCACTTAGAGAAGTACACAAAGAAATTTATGAAAATCACTTGGGAGTATAAAAAATGATGTAGCTAAACTCGTCTGAAGATGTGAACCATGTCAAAAGTATGCGAATATACAACATCAACCGACTAGTCAACTGACATCGATTGTAGCACATGGCCTTCGTACAATGGGAGATTGACATACTTGATCCTTTTTCCTCCAGCATCTGATCAGAGAAAATTTATAGTGATTGCCATTAACTACTTTACCAAATGGATAGAAGCCGAACCTTTGGTGCAAATCATCGAAAGCAAGATGGAAGACTTTATTCAGAAGTTCATCATTTACAGATTTGATTTGCCACACACCATTATCATCGATAATGGTCGATAATTTGACAACCAAAATTTCAAAAAATTTTGCACGAAGTTTCATATTACGCACAAACTCACTTTGGTCGGCCATCCGTAATCAAATGGTGAAGTGAAAGTAACCAATTGGACAATCCTGCACGGACTGAAAATCCGACTGAATGAAGCCAAAGACCTCTGGATGGAAGAGCTATATCCAGTCTTATGGGCATATCAGACAACTCTCCACATACCGACAGAGAATCTTCCTTCAATTTAGCTTATGGAATAGAATCAATGATACCGCTCGAGATCGGATTACCATCAACAAGAATAGAACAATATTGTGAACCGAGCAACTTTGAATATCGAAGAATTATTTAGATCTTCTTCTAGAACTCCGACAGCAAGTTCAAATTTGGATGGCTGCATATCGGCAAAGAATAGCCCGGTATTATAATGCAAGAGTCAAGCCAAAGGTCTTTCGATCAGAAGATTTGGTCTTAAGAAAAGCAGAAGTATCAAAGCCTCTGGATCAAGAAAAACTATCTCCGAACTAGGAAGGACCTTACAGAATATTCAAGACTCTTAGACCGGGCGCATATCGATTGAAAACTCTCGAAGGGTCGGTGATTCTGTGAATGTAGAATGCTGATAATTTGAAGATGTATTATCAATAAAGTCGTTGATATGTACATTATTTGAAATACAATCAAATTTCAGAATCATAAATCTTTGATAAATTTTATCAACTACCAACTGAATGTCAGCTTTCATTCCCAAAGCTGAGTTATTTCTGTACTTAGACACAAAGAATTAACTGCTTTAGTGATAACTGTATGTCAGTTCTCCTGCAATAACTGATATCAACTACAAGTTTCACTACAAAAATTGAACTGCCGACTATACTTCAGTTCTCAATATCGCTTTCCATTACAAAAGCTGACTATAGTCAAAAGACTAATATGCCGATTTAGTTCCAATAAATGGAACAGAAAATACCAAAACGATCAAAGTCAGATTGAAATTATACCGACTAAGCTACGGTCAGTCGAAAGATATTCAGCTTGCCATCGATTATCAGATAATTTGACGTACAAGTTTGACCAAACGTCTGGCATAGGATATTCGACCTACAATCATTATCTTAATTTTGTTAAGTACGTCAAAATGATTATGTGACTAACGGATATTCTACAAGTCCTATGAATGATCGGACATCGATTAATGTTCGGTGATTATTCTACATCGCAGACATTGTAGGCATTATCAATAAGCAAAACAAGAGACAAAATTGAAAGAAGACGCTTTCATTCATTATCAAAATGAGTTACAAAATTAGACCGAAGTCTGACTACAAGTGTCAGATTACAAAAAGAGAAAGCAAAATACACCGACTAAGCTTCGTCATCATTCCTTTGTTCGGTGTAGTATCCCCGACTTGAATGATTTCGGGCTCAGTCGGTGCTTCTTCTTGAATCAGAGTGGTTCTTCTTCAGCAACTCCATCTTCCGATCTTGGAGGGATGATGCTATTCAAGTCGAGATCCTGATATAATTTTTCAACCGCATCTCGGCCGTCTTCATATCCGACACAATACGAAGTGAAGCCATTTTCATGGATCTCTTCTTGTATTCTTTCGAACTTCGAAAATCTTCAACTGCCCGACCAGTGCTTCTCTTGCTGACTCTACTTCTGCTTTGCCAAATCAGTATCAGCTCGAGCAGAGGACAGTTCTTCTTCGTTCATGCCAACCTTTCAGGCTAGCCCGATGACGTCCACATTCGACTTCGAGCTCTTCAATGCATCCGTCTCGCTCTTGTTGAAGCTGGTGGATAGAATGTTTCTTACTCTTGACCTATGATTCAAGAGCCAAAATAGCCTCGTGAGCCGACGCAAGTTCGGCCCCTGAGGATGCCAAGTCATCAATAAGTAAGAAAACTTTTGTTACTCCATGAATTGATTTTGATGATTACAACATATTTGAGGAGGTTACTAATGATTTTGGCTTGAAAAAAGATTTATTATATTTCAGGATAAAATCATAATTTTATTAATTCTGATTCGAAAGCCTCAAGAGCAAAATAGAAGATTTATGATCTATTAAGGTAATTTAATATTTTTGGATGGATATGTTGAAAAAATTCGAGTTTAAAGAATTAGATTGACCCTATGAGTCGACTCCTATCAAAAGGGCTGAACGTATGCTATTTTTGGCTGACACACCCAAAGGGATCGATCCCATGAGTCGATCTCTGTTGCTGTACAAGCCAAAGATATAGAACAGTGATTTTCTGTTCTGTGCCATAGAGGTCGACCCCATGAGTCGATCCTGTGCAGAGGTCGACTTATGGTCGACCTCTATGACGGAAATTTCATAACAATTAGTTTTTAGCTCTTTTTGACAGTATTTAATACTCTTTTAATGATCTCCAA
Source organism: Elaeis guineensis (assembly GCF_000442705.2). Lineage (NCBI taxonomy): Eukaryota > Viridiplantae > Streptophyta > Magnoliopsida > Arecales > Arecaceae > Elaeis > Elaeis guineensis. The sequence continues at coordinate 24,490,454 of NC_026000.2, forward strand.
CGGCTCTATTTTAGTCCAGATTTATCTCTACCATCTATTGAAGCTATAAAGGTACTTAAAGGAGAAAAAAGAAGCAAGATTGAAGAGATTCAAGCATTCATTTCAGTCCTAAGCAAAAAGACCTCTTCAAACAAAAGAAGCTTTCAATTCAAGTTCACCAACATCTTAAGAGCTCATTCAAGTCTTCAACCACCTTGAGAAAAATCACAAAAGCTTCCTTCTTATTGTGTAAAGTGCATTTAAAGTTTTATTTGCTCATTAAAAGGAGTTAAATTTGTATTTTCGTGTGATTAACTCACATACTCTGTTTTGCCTTGATCTTTAATTTTGGAAGGATTTCAAAACTTGAAAAGATTGGTTCGAACCTTGAATCGGTTGTATTAGATTGATTTGTACCTGAAAAATAAGTGTTCTAGCTTGAGATAGCTAGAGTCGGAGGTACCAACATTATTTTCTTGTTGAATACGGTTTAGTAGATTTGAATTTTCAAGTAGGAGCTTGGAGAGTGGATGTAGGTGCAAGGTTAGCACGAACCACTATAAATCTTGTTTGTTTATATTATGCTTACTTGCTCTCTTTCTAAATTTTTTTATCTTCTTGCATTCTTACATCTAATTTCTATATCTTGCTTAAATCACTCTCTACATATATCCTGCTCATTGTTATTTAATCTCATAGTTCTAAATTAATTTTAAAATTTTAAAAACTCAATTCACCCCCCTCTTGGGTTGCATAGCTGGACAACAAGTGGTATCAAGCTCGATGCTCTAGCCTACTTTGATTTAACCATCAAAGAGCTAAAGATCTATAGTAACTCAAGTTGGTGCTTCACTAGCCGAAGGACAGTCTACAAACCAACCTCCACTTTTCAATGGTTCAAACTACAATTGGAAAGCTCGGATGAAAATTTTTATTCAACATTTGATTATGATATGTGGAGTATCATAGTTAATAGACCACACATACCCACTAAGATAATTGATGGTGTAGAATCAATCAAACCAAAAGAGAATGGGATGAGGTTGACAAGAAAATGACTCAACTCAATGCTGAAGCCATGAATATTTTATATTGTGCTTTAGATGCTAATGAGTTTAATCACATTTCAATATGTATGTCAGCTAAAAAATATAGGATAGATTAGAAGTAACACATGAAGGCACTAATCAAGTTAAGGTATCAAAAATTAATATGCTTGTGCACAAATATGAACTCTTTAAAATGAAGTATGATGAATCAATAACTGAAATATTTACTCATTTTATGGATATTATTAATGGTCTAAAAATCTTGATAAGTCTTACTCTAACAGCGATCTTGTGAAAAGATTGTTAGATCTTTACCAAAGACGTGGAGACCAAAGTGACCACAATCTAAAAGCCAAAGATCTAAATATTTTATCCTTGGAGGAGCTTCTAGGATCGCTAATGACACACGAGCTAAGCATAAAAAACATCAAAAGAAGATGTCAAGAAAAGAGGACAATCGCCCTCAAGTCCACTGCTCAACTCGATGAGGAATCCGAAGAAACAAAAATGAAGAACAAGATGAAGAAATGGCCCTCATCACTAGAAAGTTTAAAAGATTTTTGAAGAAAAAAAAATAAGGGATGAGGAAGAGGCCACCTACCAAAGGGGAGCATAGCAAGGAGAAGGATAAGGAGCAACCTCTTATTTATTATGAATGTAAGAAGCGGGGCACTTTAGGTCCGAATGTCCATAACTTAAGAAGGCCCCAAGAAGTACAAGAAAAAGACTATGTGGCTACATGGAGTGATAGTGATGAGTCAAGCTCCGAAGAAGAAGATTCACATGAGCAAGCCAACTTATGCTTATGGTACATGAAAATGAGGTAAACGCTGAAACTCTTGATGACTTTACTTTCGAAGAACTTCAAGAAGTATTTTATGATCTAGTTGATGATCTAAAAAGTTAGGGTAAAGAACAAAGAATTAAAATCAAAGAATCAATCTTTACTAAAAGAAAATAAAATTATTTCAAATAAAAAATTGATCTTGACATAAGAAAATTTAAACTTGAAAAATGAAGTTGCTAAGATAAAACTATGGTAGAAAAGTCACTCTTAGTTCAACTAAACTTCAAATGATATTTGATACTCAAAAGGTCGTTTATGATAAAGTCGATCTTGGCTACAACCCTTTAAAGAAACAAAAATTTTTGAAAAACATCTATGCGAACTCATCAAGTAATAAGTTTTCAAATATTACTTGCTTTAAATGTGATAAAGTAGGACATAAATCCTATACTTGTTTCTCTAACAAATCTGAAAATTCTAATGTGAAGAAAATATGGGTTTCAAAATGAACCACTGTAACTAACCAAAAAGGATCTAAGAAAGCTTGGGTACTTAAAGTGAAAACTTAATTTTTGTATGCAGGTGTGTCTTGCATCCCAAGGAACAAATCGAAAATGGTATTTTGATAGTGGGTGCTCAAGAACATGATCGATGATGAATCCATTTTATCATACTTGATGCAAAAGATGGAGGATGATCATCTTGGAGATAATAGTAAAGAAAAGATCATCAGTATAGGTAACATTGGTATCACTCCCTCCAATATATTGAAAATATTTTATTAGTAGATAGTTTGAAACATAATCTATTTTATTAGTACAAAGTTATTTTTGAATTTTCATTATGCATAGTAACTAGTCCCAATGAAGAAGTCATTAAATTTGTTGGGCATAGATATGGTAATATTTATATGGTAGATTTGAATGATCTTTCCAATATAACTTGCAATGCCTAGTAGCTTTGAATGCAAAAATTAATAAGACTAGTTGATTTTGGCACCGTAAGCTTCCACATATTAGCATGCATTCACTTTCAAAATTTATTAAAAAGAATTGATTACCAGTTTATCTAAATTAAATTTTAAAAAGGATAAATTTATGATGCATGTCAACTAGGTAAACAAACAAAAGTATCATTCAAATTTAAAAATATTGTTTCAACTTCTAGGTCATTAGAATTATTGCACATGGATTTATTTGGACCCACTAGAACTACTAGTTTGGGTGGAAAATAATATAGTTTGTAATTATTAATGATTTCTCTCATTTTATATGATTTTTTTTTTAGCACATAAAATGAAACTTTTCATGTGTTCTCAAAATTTTATCGAAAAATTACTAATAAAAAGTTTTTCAATTCAACATATTCGAAGTGATCATGGAATCGAATTTGAAAATCATGATTTTGAAAAGTTTTGTGATGAAAAAGCATTGACTATAACTTTTCAGCACCTAGGACACCCCAACAAAATAGGATAGTAGAAAGAAAAAATAGAACCCTTGAAGAAATGGCCCGTACCATGCTATGTGAAAGCAACCTCCTAAGATACTTTTGGACGGAAGCAATTAACACGGTATGTTACATATTAAATCGTACTTTAATTAGACAATTCTAAAGAAAATACCTTATGAGCTTTGGAAAGGAAGAAAATAAAATATTGCATATTTACATGTTTTTGGTTGTCGATGTTTTATTTTGAACAATGGTAAAGAAAGATAAAAAAATTTGATGCAAAATCCGATGAAGCTATTTTTCTTGGTTATTCCTCTTCTAGCAAAGTTTTTAAAGTTTTCAACAAAAGAACTTTAGTAGTAGAGGAGTCAATAAATATTATTTTTGATGAGACTAATGATCTTTCTTCAAGAAAGAATGAAGGTATTGATGATGTAGATCCTCTTATAGAAAGGATGAAGGAGCTCACCCTAAAAGACTCAACAATTCAAAATAAAAAAGAACATGAAAACAAACAAGATGATGAAGGTGAAGAACAACAAGAATAACCTCAAGGTACAAATAATCTATCCAAAGAATAGAGATATGATCACAATCACCCTAAGAAACTAATCATTGATGATCCTACATATGGAGTAAGAACTCGTTCTTCACTTTGAGATGCATACAATCATTTTGCATTGTTTCTCATCTTGAACCTAAAACCATAAATGAAGCTGAAAAAGATTATAATTGGATAAATGCAATGCAAGAAAACTTAATCAATCTGAAAGAAATAATGTATGGACTTTAGTATCAAGACCTAAAAATTATTCAGTAATTGGTACAAAATGGGTATATAGAAATAAATTAGATGAACATGAAAATATAATTAGGAATAAAGCAAGATTGATTGCAAAAGGTTATAATCAAGAAGAGAGAATTGATTTTGATGAGACCTTTGCACCTGTTTTTAGATTAGAAGTAATTAGGCTTTTACTTGCATATGCATGCTCTATGAATTTTAAATTATTCCAAATGGATATCAAAATGCTTTTCTAAATGATTATATTGCTGAAGAAGCTTTTGTAGAACAACCTCCTGATTTTGAAAATCATGCTTTTCCTAATCATGTTTTTAAATTAAAGAAAGCTCTATATGGTCTAAAGCAAGTACCTAGGACTTGGTATGAAAGGTTAAGTAAATTCTTGCTTAACAATGATTTTTCAAGAGAAAATGTAGATACAACTCTTTTATTAAAAGAAATCATGATGATATCTTAGTTATACAAATATACGTTGATGATATTATTTTTGGGTCTACTAATGAAACTCTTTGTCAAGATTTTGCTAAGCTCATGCATGGAGATTCGAGATGAGTATGATGGAAGAACTTACATTTTTCTTCGGACTCTAAATCAAACAAACAAAGGAAGGGATCTCCATCATCCAAAGCAAGTACACAAGAGCACTACTCAAAAGATTTGAAATGGAGAGCTCCAAAGCAATTGATACACCCATGAGCCCATCATGCAAGCTTGATAAGGATGAAGGAGGTAAAAATATAGACTCAAAATTTTATAGAGGGATGTTTGGTTCTTTATTGTATTTAACTGTTAGTAGATCAGATATTATGTTTAGTATTTGTTTATGTGCACGTTTTCAATCAAATCCAAAAGAATCATACTTAAATGCAGTTAAAAGAATTTTTAAATATTTAAAAGGTACATAAATTCTAGGATTATGATATTCTAAGGACTCATCAATTGATTTAATAGGATATTCAGATGCCGATTTTGCTGGATGTAAATTATATAGAAAAAGTACTAGTGGAACTTGCCAATTTCTTGGAGTTAACTTAATATCTTAGTTTAGCAAGAAGTAAAATTTGGTAGCACTGTTTACAGTCGAGGTTGAATACATTGCAGCCGGAAGTTACTGTGTTCAAATCTTATGGATTAAGTAACAACTTGAGGACTTTGACATCAAACTCAATGAAACTCCCATAAGATGTGATAATACTAGTGCTATTAATCTAACTAAAAATTCAATTCAGCATTCTAGATCAAAATATATTAAAATTAGACATCATTTCATAAGAGAATATATCCAAAATAAAGATATAATTTTTTATTATATTTGTACGAAAAAATAATTAACTGATATCTTTACCAAAGCCTTAAGTGAAGTCAGATTTCGTAAAATTAGGAAAGAATTAGGAATCCTTGATCCTTCAGCTTGAGTATCTTTCTAATTCCAAGTTTAATTTGCCAAAAATTTATTGAACCAATTTAATTTTTAAGCTAGTTTCACATCTCTCCTTTCTTAAAAGCTCAAAACTATCCCTCAAATAATCAATCTCTCAAATAGACACCCTTCTTTCAAGTTTCAAGCTTTTTCAAAATTTCTCCATCATTTTTTTTTATTTTCGTTACCATGAGTCGACCCTAAGGTCGATCCTAGGATAAACTTATAATTTTTTTATTAAAATCAATCGGACGCTATTTTATTGGGATTTCACCGATTGCAAAGAGCTGACCCCTTTGCCATTCGTCTTCCCCATTCCACCAAACAATATCACCTCCCTCTCCACTCTCATCTCAAAATCCCTCTTCTCACCAAATTTTCTCCTTTAAATCGCCTCTTTAGGATTTAAATCTCTCTTCTCTTTCTTTTTTGTTTGGGTGGTTTTAGCGTACCCTAGCTTCAAACCCTCTTCTCCAAACCGACGGTCTATCTTCCCAAAATCTTTGCTTTTTCTCTAAAAATCCCTTCCACTCTACCACTCATCAACTCTCTTAAGCTATTTGCAAGTCTATTCTATCCAAAATGGCTCCCAAATTAAAGCTACTGCAGAGAAAAAAATCTATTCGAGGGTTAGAGAAAGATGTGCGCAGAAAATGAATGGATGCCGAGCCCTCTTCTGCTCCAACTCCAGTTCCAGATCCTACTCCAGCTTCTTCACAGTCTCCACTCAGTCCAAGCAAGGTATCTCTCTCCAATTGAAAAGTGGAATCCGGGAAGAATATAGATTTTAAATTTTTTGAAAAAAAAAGATTCTCTATTGGATCAAAGATTAAAAATCAAGGATGGGAGTTTCACTATTTATTAAAAGAAAATATTTATGTTGATTTGGTTAGGGAATTTTATTTGAATTTGAGTTATTGCAATGAAACAGTAAAATCCTTGGTGAAAGGGGTTAACATAGTTCTTGATCTATTGCACTTGGGATAAATCTTACACTTGCCTTGTGAAGGCTATACTCATATGGAACTCTCAATCAAAGAAGAAGGATTAAGTACTATTTTAGGGAGAGCATTTACTGAAAACTTGAATAAATTAGAAGCAAAAACTTTTTCAGTTGAAATGAGGCTTTTACATCACATGGTTACCAAACTTTTTGTCCCTAGGAGTGGCAGGCATGACCTCTTATCTGGTAGGAATATTTGCATCATGTATCATGTGATCACCCAGACCCCCTTGAACCTTCCTGCTTTGATATTTGAGGCCATGAGGGAGATCCTGAACAGGTCTAAGGCTCACTTGCCTTATGGTATGGCACTCACCCTGGTATTTAGGAGGTTCGGAGTCTGTTTTGAAAGGGAGGCAGTCACCAAATTGTCACACTCTGACACCATCAACCGCCACACACTGCACCACATGGATTTCTCAAAGATTGATGGTGGTTGGTCAAAGGATGTTGAGGAGAGAGCAGAAGAGAGAGCAGAGAAGGAGGGACCGTCTTTACCTCCTCATGATCATAGAGCATCTCCTAATATTCAGTTCGTATCTGATCACGAGACTGGTCCCTCAAAGTCAGTGAGGAGGCATGCTTCAATTCCACAGTCAGGGAGCATGGTACATCCTTCAGAGTTCAGACTTGTAGATGATCAGATTGAGTTGATGTCCAGCGTGTTGCCTCCATTTTATCTCAGCAGTTTGCCACCTCAGTTTTTGTTCAGAGGTCGACTTCTCAGACGGACTCAGATCAAACTTTGATCCCTCATATCTCCACTATCTTTCAAATGCTCACAGCTTAGTCCGTACGACTTAAGGAGCTTGAGGGATGTGTTCTGAGACTGACGAGTAGAGTTCTAGATTTACAGAGGTAGGTATTAGCCTTAGCCTATCTCCAGTCGCATGAGGATATCACAGAGGTCTCCAACCTGTCTGCAGAGGTGGCTAGACTTCGAGAAGTTTTGAAGGATGGATTTGACTTCTTGAGGAGACAGTTCAGTGACTCCAGTGAGACTGTCTCTATGCAGATTGGTGCCTTGATGCAGTCCATAATGAGAGCTTTGGAACAATTAGACACTATCAGACTTTCTCTCCGAGCACAGTCCATAGCTTCCCAGGCTCCAGGATCTTCTCGCCCTTCTGCTTGTACCGGTACTTCTACCCATGGTCGAGGCAGACGTGGTCGAAGACGTGCTCGTGGCTTTGATCCTGAAACTCCTCATCATATCTCTAACTCTTCAAATTCTAATCCCTCTAGCCATGATATCTATTAGATCTAGCATAGTTAGTCTTTGATGTCTAGGTTCTAGCTTATGACCTTTGTAATTGTTGGCTGATTGACTCATAGATAGTTGTATTTTTATCCATAATTTTTGTATGGCCTATGTACTTTGACTTGACTCATATGTATTGTGACACTTATGACATATTTTAGATATATACATATATATACTTTTAACTTCTATGAATATCTTTGAATTAATTTTTATGAATGGCATTAATTGAAATGTCTTAATATGATATGAAAAATACCTCATATATGTGTTATGAAATATTATGAATGGCAATATCTTCTATATGAGCAAATTGAAACGTCTTTTATGATTGCTATAGTGAGGGGGAGTCTCTTTTATTTTTTTTTTCTTCTTAAAAAGTGGGAGTAATAATCTTAATTGATGTTGTCAAAAAGAGAAAGTAGATAAACAAAATCGAATAATAAGTAAAATTATCTAAAATTGAGCAATAAGCAAACTTGTCTAAAATCGAGCAATAAGCAAAATTGTCAAAGCAAATTTGTCAAAAAAAATAATCTTATAAGCTATCTCAACACTAATCTACAAACTACTCATGATGTATTTTATTCAAATAATTGGCTATAATATTTAAGTGATGTATTTTCGTAAATTTAAAATTCTTGATTAATGTTTTATATATATGTTATGTTTTGCTTTTGCTCAAATATTTTGTCATCATCAAAAAGAAGGAGATTGTTACTCCATGAATTAATTTTGATGATTACAACACATTTGAGGAGGTTACTAATGATTTTGATTTGGAAAAAGATTTATTATATTTCAGAAGCAAAATCATAATTTTATCAAGTTCTGATTCAAAAGTCTCAAGAGTAAAAAGAAAAGATTTGTAATCTACTGAAGGCAATTTCATACTTTTTGGATAGATATATTGAGAAAAATTCGAGTTTAAAAAATTAGGTCGATCCTATAAGTCGACTCCTATCAAAAGGGGCTGAACGACATGCTATTTTTGGCTGGCATATCCAAAGGGGTCGATCCCATGAGTCGACCTCTGTTGTTGTGCAGGTCAAAGATACAGAACAGTGATTTTCTGTTCTGTACCACAGAGGTCGACCCCATGAGTCGACCTCTGTGCAGAGGTCAACCCCATGAGTCGACCTCCTGTGATGGAAACTTTCGTAACAATTAGTTTTTAGCTCTTTTTGATAACATTTAATATTCTTTTAATGATCTCCAACGGCTCTATTTCAGTTCAGATTTATCTCTACCATCTATTGAAGCTATAAAGGCACTTAAAGGAGAGAAAAAGAAGCAAGATTGAAGAGATTCAAGCATTCATTTCAGTCCTAAGCAAAAAGACCTCTTCAAGCAAAAGAAGCTTTCAATTCAAGTTCACCAACCTCTCAAGAGCTCATTCAAGTTTTCAACCACCTTGAGAAAAATCACAAAAGCTTCCTTCTTATTGTGTAAAGTGCATTTAAAGTTTTATTTGCTCATTAAAAGGAGCTAAATTTGTATTTTCGTGTAATTAACTCACATACTCTGTTTTGCCTTGATCTTTAGTTTTGGAACGATTCTAAAACTTGGAAAGGTTGGTCCGAACCTTGAATCGAATTGTATTGAGTTGGCTTGTACTCGAAAAATAAGTGTTCTAGCTTGAGATAGCTAGAGTCGGAGGTACCAACATTGTATTCTTGTTGAATACGTTTAGTGAATTTGAATTCCCAAGTAGAAGCTTGGAGAATGGATGTAGGTGAAAGGTTGGCACCGAACCACTATAAATCTTGTTTGTTTGTGTTGTGCTTACTTGCTCTCTTTCTAAATTTTCTTATCTTCTTGCATTCTTGCATCTAATTTCTATACCTTGCTTAAATCACTCTCTACATATATCCTGCTCATTATTATTTAATCCTCATAGTTCTAAATTAACTTTAAAATTTTAAAAATCTAATTCACCCCCCCTCTTGGGTTGCATAGCTGGGCAACAACTTCCTCCTGAAGTTTGGTTTCATGCTCCGCTACCGACTTGAGTTGTTCAAGTGCAGCCACTTTCTCAATATCGCGGCTGCCACCTTATTCTTCCACGCACTACGGATGTCGGCAAACTTCATGTAGCCGACCTCCAGATCAGACATGTCATGGATCAACTGCAGACAAAGGATAAGTCAGGTTAAAAAAAAAAAGAAAAGAAGAAAGAAAGTTTATCAAAGAGACTTATCCCGATAATGGTCAGGTAAAAGGATGAAAATATTTCGACTACCAACCGTTTCCTCTGACGCTCCCATTCGGTCAGAAGGAGAGTCGCCTGGCACAGTCGCTTGGTCAGTACAGAATTAGCCAAGGCCAAATCACCGACGAACACTTGGAGGTCGAAGTGCACCGTGTGACCCTCCAATACTGCATCATCCATCAATGCCACCAGAGCTTTCTCCCGATCTATTGTCGGCGGCCCATGTTTGAAAGCGAGGAGAAGCTTGAGCTTGACTGCACCCCGACTGAAGCAGCAACTGGCACAGCCGCGGATTGTTCGGGCTCTCTTACCTCAGCTCGAACCTCCTAAGATGGCGGGACTATCGATGTTGTTTCGGTAGTCCCTCTTGCCATCCTTTCCTCGGATGGTGTAGCAGGGAGCACTGTCGAAGTCGATAATGCCAGAATAGGTTCAGGAATCGATGCTGTTGGGGCATCAGGTTCCACTACCGACGCAGAAGCACCGACTGAAACTGATGCTCGATGCCTCTTCGACGGTCGTGAAGGCCCAGCTTCAGATGTTGCCCTCTTCTTGGCAGCATGCTGACGAATGTCGGTACTTGACAGCCACACCCTCTGCTGCATGGCTGCAAGTACAATAGAGATCAGTACAATCCAGTAAGTAAAAGAAAAATCAGAAATAACTGACCAGCTATACTATATCTAGACAAGGAACCGAACTAAGGTCGATATCATAAAGGGCCTATTCGGTTACAAGCTCTTTCTGCTTCGGCACCGACATGTCCTTTAGCCGGTGAAAGTTCTCCTGATCGTCGACGTCTATCCGACTGTTGTCGTTGGGGTCGATACGAAGATCATCCCAATGAGAAGGAAAACTCCAAAAAAGTGAAGAAGAAGCAAAGAAAAACTGGTTCTTCCATCCATGAATGGATGATGAAAGATCAGTGATAAAGGAAAGGCCTTTTCGAGGGTTGAAGAACCACCACCCTCGGACCTTCGGATGAGGTCGGAGGACCATGAAGGCTCGAAAAAGAGAAGGATAGGGCATGGTCGGCAACATCCGACACAAAGCTAATTATCAGCCAAACCGAGTTCGATGCCAGCTGAGTCAGGCAAAATCCATAATAATCCAAAATATTTCGGACAAACTCCAAAATCGAAAATCGAAGATCCGTCCGAAGATCTTCAACGTAGAAGGCCACCTGGTACGAAGGTGGGTTATTCACCCAACCATCGGCTCCAGGGGTGAAAAGTTGAAACTGCTCCGGGATACAAAACTGCTCTCGGAGCCATTTGACATTCGGTCCCGAAAGTGAAGAGGACTCCACATCTGGACTCGATTGAGACTCATTAGTCGGATTCTCTGATCGATCTTCCAATAAGAAGAAGCCCTAGCCATGAGAATTACTCTGAAGAAGACAGAAGACTTTAGAAGAAGGAAGAAAGACTCGAAAGAAAGGCAAAGTTGACCTAAAAGCTGGGAGCGATAACCTTGGGCGTTGGGGCAACAACCCGACAGAGTCCCAGCACCACTAAAGATAGTGAAAAGTAAAAATTTGGCTGAGAGCAACCCTATATATAGGATCCCTCAACGATCGAGATGAGAGCAGTCAAATCGAAGATCCACCAGATAACGATATGTGGCAACATCTGGACCGACCATTGGTCGGACGGTTCGATGCATCTGTTCCAGATTGAACCACATCACCCCTATCTCATGAATAATTCTGACTCAATAACATCCGGACACATGGAACAGATCTACTTGTTAGAATTATATCATTTGATGCCGAATCGACTTTTCGAAATGATGCTGACACTGACAACTAATACTGAATCGTCCGATCAATGTAACTGACAACTGTACCTGTCAATACGATAAAATAGCTGATCATCCATATCTCGGAGGAAACGACATCAAAATCGGAGCTCGATGTGATAGAACTCTCTTGTCTAATGTGATAAACCACGTGACAATTTACACGTTGGATCACTTTAGACTTGAGAGTGGGGGGCAATTATTGGGGTAAACCCACTGACCCGACTTTGATCTCCACGATTCTGACTCGACAATAGCCGACCAACCGAACGTATGACTCCGACTGATCAACTTCGATCCGAATATAGCCGACTGACCGAACGCACAACTTCGACGGAGCATCGATCAAATGATAACTCCGACTCTTCATCAATCGATTGAACAAATATCACCGACTTATGGCCAGTGACCAACGATACAGCAGAATCATCAACTGACGGCCATGCCTACTACCGACATACAGTCGGCTAATCTGCTCAATATGCCATAACCGCCACGAACGGTTATTGGCCGCACATCACGACGTCATAATTGAAAAATTAATGACCCACTACGTGATTATGGCCCGATGATTTAGCACCATAAAATACAGGACTAGTCCGACGGTTACAAGAACCTCGTCTATAAAAAAGGATAAAGAAAAGAGGGCTGGTAAGCCACTTCTGGCCAGAACTCTGCTACTTTGAATATTGACATCTACTGTTCACCAACTTCCTCTCTAACTTAAGTATTGGAGGATCTCCGTCGGACACAAATCTGGTCAGTGCGGATGTTGTCTTGCAGATGTTCGTTTTCGATGATAGATAACGAAAGTTGGCCGCAACACTCTCCAATTAGTTGGTTGGGATGCATAGCTCATAAAAGATAGATCCTTATCTTTTACAGCAAGTGTTATTATTGTTGAAGCAATTCTATCTAAAACTAGGATTCTCTGCGCATGCATTGCTTTGGAAAACTGGAAATGTGATAGATGGAGTCATGAAGCGAATAAAGTTCCAAAAAGAAAAACGCCTGGATTCTCAAGTTATTTCTTAGCTAATGACTTGTCCTTGTGATGATTTTTGCTAACTTTCAAGTCTGATTTGGAAGTCTGCATTATATAACAGCAGATTAATGGCAGATCTAGAGAGAGAGAACCTAAAAGGGGCATTTTAATTTTAAAAAAGTTAGTTCAAAATGTTAGCATGCTACTGTACATCATTTGAAAACTTAAATGCACGGTTTATTTAAAGAATTCTTGAAAATTAAAGAGGAGGAGGTTCATTTTCTTTTTATCTCAAACATGTAGACATCAAAGTTCACCTTTAGTAATTCTTGTTTCACTTCTATGAAATCATATGTATTTTATTATGCATTGTATTTTTGCAAGGAGCCAAGGTTGTATCTATTCATCTGATGATAGAATGGAGAGAATTTTCTATTTGAAGTTTGTGTTGCTTCTATATAGCATTTTATGATAATACATCTATTGGTTTTTTATGTTTGTTTTCATAGACTTAGCCCCTATTTGGTTAAGTTTTTAAAGTACCAAAAAGTACTTTCTGGCTCTCAAAAATATTTTTTAGTAGTACAATAATATTTAGTATAAAATTAGTAAGCTATTCTAGCTTTGTCAGAAAAGGTTCACTTGGGGAAAGTTCTATTTTTAATTTTTTTCCCAAAAGTACTTTCTGACTAATATAAAAAAGCTATTTTAATTTAAATAAAAATTTTTAATGACCAAAATATCCACTAACAATTCTCATAATTATATTATATTATATTATTATACTATAAATATAATATAATAATAAATTAATATTATGATATATTATAAATATATAATATAATCTATTATAGTATTATTATATTATTAAAATATAATTTGATATAATAATATTTATTTATAATATAATATTATTATAATAATATAATATAATCTATTATATTATAATTTATTATTAGATTAGATTATAATCCATTATATTATATTACATTATGTATTACATCATAATTATAATAATATTATATTATTATATATATTATGTTATATTATATTATTATATTACATTATATGATAATAATATTATATAATAAAATAATATTTTAAAATATAATAATATTTATGTTATAGATATATAATATAATCTATTATAATATTATTATATTATAATAATAAAATATATCATAAAAATATATTAATAATAATATAATATAATTATATTATAATATTATAATATATTATATTATATGCTAATCAATTATTACATTAGATTATAACTAATATATTATATTATATTATATTATTATATAATAATATTTAATATAATAATATTTAATATATAATAATATATTATATTATTCTTTAGTATAAAATACTATGTAATATCTTTTATTATCATTTTATCATATCAAAAATATTTTTTTATTTTAGTTATCAAATATATATTAAAGTTTCAAAGTACTTTATAAATATGATTACTAAATAGTAAATATTTTTTATAAAAATTTATTTTTAAAAACTCTGCTTTTCAAAAGTTCTATTTTCAAAAACTTCAAAAATTTTACTACTACTAGCAATTTCAAACAGGACCTTAATTTATTGTTCAATACAACTTTTGGCTCACAATAGAGGGTTTCAAGATTAGTGTTAATATACCCCAATTTGGTTAAAATCTGACCAAAACAGATCCTTATGATGGATTTGGTCTATATATTGAGGCTTTCTGAACATGTGGGGATGGATATTGATGGTGGGCAGAACCAACCAACCTAGCTTGTATATATGTCTCTTATTTTATTTTGCTTGAAATCCTAGCTTGTATGGATGCCTCTTATTTGTGTTTATTTAGTGGACAACATTTTTTTCTTCCTAGATGTTCTTTTGCTTCTTTGGATTTTCATAATAAACTAGCATATTTTTTCGAATATTTTTTTACTTTTTTTTACTTTAGAATATTTATTATTCAATTATTTATTTATTTATATGTACTTTTTATAATTTTATTATTTCTTCTTTTTAGACTATAGAGTTCAGTAGGCTACCACGCAACTTGAGGCATTTGAGTAGATAATCAAGTTTGGGTTCAAGAAAGATCCTAAACTGTTATTGGAATCTACTAGTAGTTCCTATTCAGCAGCATTGGGATGTCCTGGTTCTTTAATGTGACACCTTACTGAGAAGCAAGTTCAACATTTGATAACACAACAACATGACTAATAATGATTGGAGATATATCATGCGGTATGCTAGGAGGTCAGCCTTGAGGATTGAGATAGTTCGGATGAAGAAAACAATGCAAAAAGAGATGAGAAAAATAATTCATACTATGATATCGGAACTCAACCAATCACGTGCCTTTCGGTCTAGTCATGACCGTTTAAATGTATGATAACTCATTTCTATTTTATTTTGAGATATTATAAGAAAACCTAATGTAACATTTTATTGCTATGAGATAATTTAATTTTTATATTGTATTTATAGTTTTTAAGAAAAATATGATGCTGTGAATGAATGAATTTATTATAAATTAATATTAGCATTATATTTATTATGATTAGTTTTATATTTATTATGAGTGAATTAATAATTATTGAATGAATTAGTTGTACGCAAATATTTGAGTGGTTTATTCGAAATTTTAAGATTATTTTCAGAAAAAATAAATTTAATGGTGAATTATTGATGGATATCTAATGAAATTTTGTGATAAATTTGTGATAGAAATTTATGATGGATTTGTGAAGGATTTATTTTGAATATTGTGATGATTTTGTGAAGGATCGATGATGGAATTTGTGATGGATTTGTTTTGAATATTATGATAGATCAATGATGGAATGTTGTGAATTGTGACGGATAATTTGTCATAAATTTTCATCATAAATTTTTGTCAAAAATTTATTATAAATTCATCATAAATTTTTATCACAAATTTGTCATAAATCGATCACAATTTATAATGAATTTTGTTTTGAATATCGTTTACTATTTGTAACGAAATTTATGATAGAAATTTTCATCATAAATTTTTGTGATAAAAATTTTTATCACTTTTTTTTTTGTGACTAAGATTTCAGTGACGAATTTTTCCATCATTAAAATCATTTATGAATGATTTTTAAGCTTCAATGAGGGATTTTTCTGTCCCTAACATCTTGTTTTCTTGTAGTGTTTGTTATAATAATTGATAATCTAAGGGAACATAAAAGTGTGGATATGGAAAAGTTGTTTTTGAACCTCATTTCGATCACTCCACCGCTTCATTGAGCCGACATTACAATGATATGGCACGTTGTTATTCAACCACCATTAATTAATTAGTTCAACCCTCAAGCTGCACCAATCTCCCATACTAATGGGATAAGGGGAACTAATAGGATGACCAGGTGGAAGGCCACAAATTGCCCTGTATTCACCTAAACCTCAGCTCTAGTCTTTGGTTGAGTTGGACTTCGATTGGGTCCAAACTTGAATCGGTCCCCATGTCAAGTTCAAGGTGAGCAAGTCATACAAAGAAAAATTTAAAATTCAAAGCCACCAAAGAATGAGGGACGAAGAGAAGTCAAAAACTATTGTCAAGCCAAAATAAAGAACCTTATCCTTTGGATTTATTTCACCTTACCCATTATAAGTGCCTAAGAATATGCATGATTAAATTAAATATATATATATATACATTCTGTTAATTAATTCAAAATTGTATTTGTTGAGAAAGTATTGATATAGATTTTTGCGATGTGACTGTTACATGTATTTGTATTGACATACATGGAATATAATTAGAACTAGACGCATACATTTTGCATTCCAAAATGTATCCAAAAGTTCTGTAAGTTGGATTTTTTTTTTTTTTAATGAATTTCCGAGAAAAACATTTAAGACACAAATGCACTCCTATCCGCTAATACATCAACAGCAAAATTAGATTTGACCTTTTTGGTATGCAATAGGATTTGCCTAACAACATATTAAATATATCCAAGTTACCGCTGCTTTTATATTATCATAACGCAAACCATCATGAGCCTGCATTTGCATTTCTAAGCTTTCTTTATGATCTACTCCACTTTTGATGAAGGAAAATGGTCGGTAAACTATTTTATCACATAAATTCCATGCAATCACTGTTATGGCATATATCTTATTTCATTAGCGTATATTTCTTTCATAAGCAAGAAAAAAGAAAAAAAAGGTGCTAATCATAGAGTTGGTAAAGCTACAAATTTGGGTATCAATGAGCTTGGTTTGTGTCTTGTCTCCATCCTTATAGAATAGGTAGTATCTCATGAAAAATATATATATATATATATTATTTTTGATAAATCAGGCTGATATCATGTTCACCAAAGTTTGTTTGGATGCCCCAATAACAAATTCTTGGAATAACGCATTTACGGAAGAAGTTTTCTTCTTTTTTTTTTTCTTCTAATTCAAGAAAAGTGTCATACTTGCAATCCTAAAAAGAATGATAAATACCATAAATCATGTTTCAAGAGGAATGCAAAATCTCTCTCTCTCTCTCTCTCTCTCTGAGATTGTGCAATTTCGAATTTCTTATTTCATCCAATTGTCTTCTCGAACCGTGCTCTCCTTCTTAAATTTTTGTCATTCGTGCTTCATAGAATTGATTCATAAATAACTTAGTTGACCCTCTATAAAGGTGAAAATATACTATGTGGATCCATTTCGCATTCAAATATCTATTCGAATATAAATACAAATTTGAACATTCATCTAATATTCATATTGATATTTGTCAAATAAAGAAAAATTATATGGATATACATAAGCAACTATCCACTCCATATCTAAATATCTGATTTTATTTGCAATCATATTTAATCTTATATAGTACTTAAAAACTTTTGAGAAAAAAATGAATAACCAGATTTGTATGTTACTAACTTAATTTATCTTCTACTTGATGACATCTTTGAAAGGTTACAAAATTTAACCATTTAACTTATATCCCTATTGATATCCATATCTCCTTAAAGTAAATATAAATATGAATTTTTACATCTAATTAATATTAGCAACTTCATCCATATTCATAAAAAGAAAAAAATAGATACCAGTATGGATAATACTAACTTTTGATCCATGTTCAATCAATTTTCAATCTTGGCCCATCTAACTAGCTCAAAGTGCATGCTATATCAGTCATTCTATAAAACTTATACCCAAAAATAATTCCATTAGCATCATTGCTCTTATCTATCGTCGACTCTTTAAGAAAGATGGATGAGGTCTCATTGAACAAAAATCATACGGGCGGGCACCATAGAAGGAAATATGGTGCGAACTTCCTATTTTGCCATGTCTTCTTCAATGCTCATCTTAAAGCAGAAGTCCCAAAGTCAATGACTTCTACTAATAGAATCGTCGGTCCTATAATAAAAAAAATCAAAAAATAAAGATAATTATGTATAGTATCTTCTTTTTCTTGTTTATAAGATATACTATATACTGATGTATACTATATGGCCAAATAATGGCATCGAGCATTTTAGTCATTTAGCAAGCCAATATACATATCTCCATAAATCAATATATAGTTTCTACATCATGATGTTCATCAGTCGAGTATACTATCAAATGATACCAACCTAATACACATCTTCAAATAAATTGATACACAATTTTCTGGAATATCATGTTCACCGGTGCATACTATATGATCAGATGATATATACTCATCGACTTCTTGATACACACCGCTAGCTTCTTTAATATATGCCTAACAGTGATCTAATATATATCTACATATTAATCGATATATAATTTTCGAAACATGCTTTTTATATGGAGTTATATATTGAACCATTGTTTAATGTATATCAAAGAAATTTATAGTAAGTATCATAAGGTTGACAAATATCTGTAATCTAGTTATATAGTGTATACTAATGAATATGATATTTAGTAAACTATATAATAATTTGCCTGAAGGTATGCATTGAGCTATTACATGATCAATTTACCAAATGCATATTGTCTAGCTGTGTATCATGTATCGATTTATCTAAAAATATATATTAATTTATTCAGTATATATTATTTGATTATATAATATGTATCGGTAAAAAATATATTATAAAAATAAAAAAATTATTTTTTTTAATTTTTTATTATAATATAGGTGAGAAAATATGATAAAATTGGAAGCTAACTTTCTTTCTCTCGAGCCCGCCCCCACGTGATTTTTTGTTTGGTAGAAACGAGAAATTTTATTAATGATATATCAAAAAGTTATAGAGCCCCAAATTATAGGCCAGCTTGCCATTACACAGCAAGACAAAGCTGGCAAAAGTTAAAAGCACAAAGAGGACACTAAAATATACAAAACAAATATATACAAAAAGGGTACTAAGGTAACATAGGCAGACAAGAGAAGATATACATGTAAATGTACAAAAGTAAGATTCAGAAAATACAAAGAGACAGACAACCAAAAACACTTAAGGACGTAGCATCCTTTAGCAACATACTTGAGCAATGTGATTGGAGTAGAGGTGAAGACCAGATATCCAAGAACATCTCTGCAGTAGGTACCAATAGCAGAAGAGATAATAGATACAGCCATATAGCAGGAAAATTCTTAGTAATACAAGAACCATGTAACAGCAAGAATAAAGTAGAAATCTCCAAGGGTAATAATCATGGCTGATATCAAAAAAAGACTCTGAACAAAATGCATTAATGATTTGAATAAAGATGAGTATTACTTCTATTATCCAGAAGATAGATATCTTCTGGCTCACCTTTAACAATATGAACAGCTCATATATAATAGCACAGCTGTGTACATTGAGAAAAGTCAAAACCTTACTTAACTGATATACGGCAATGAAGGGACCTTCCCATCAATTACATTTAGATGCAATGAAACATCATTTGGAATGAAATAAGAATAGCAGCCAGGTCTGTGCAGGCAACAAGAACTACGAGAGGTATGCCCCACGTGCAATAATTGCCATTTGGTCTTTTCTGCATACAAATCGGGCATGTCCAGTTTAACGGCCATCCACACCGGTGTCCAAGACCGAAAGATCGGATGCTGGCCCAACAATCATGCTAAAACGATTGGCACTCCGTTACAACACGATCAATTGTTGGTTGGAGTGGGTCCAGCGTGTATGCCACCGCGAATCCTTCCGATCTCTTTTCGCCACATGTCTTAGAACTCGGTTGGTATTCTGATGGGCTTTGTTCATCATGTGTGAATAGAAGCCCCGAAGATTTTTTACCCATTTAGTATTATTTTTAAAATAATTTATCAAAATAATATTTTTTAAAAATTATATATCAAAATACTATTCAAAAAAAAGTCATCCTCTGGTAGGACGACTTTAGATGCCACCTGGATCCCTTTCCACATCATGTGGGAGGGTGAGTCACCAGAAAAATTGGCATTTGGAAGGACGACTATGAAAGTGCGACTATGAAAATCGCCCTTCCAAAGGGCGACGATGAAAGTCGCCATTCCAAACGCCGACTCTCAAAGGACTTAAGCAAAAAAACAACAGTCGGTCCCCCCTCCTCTCTGTGACACTCCGACGGTCGGTCCCCCCTCTTCCCTGCGACACTCGATCCCCCCTCCTCCCTGCGACACTCGATCCCCCCTCCTCCCCGCACGATCTCTTCCTCTCGGTCCCCTCCTCTCCGCGTGATCTCTCCCTCTTGGTCACGATCTCTCCCATTCGGTCCCCCCTCCTCCTCGTGCGATTCTCGTCGCTCGATCCCCCTCCTCCCCATGCGATCTCTCTCTCTCGATCCCGAGCTCCTCCCCGTGCGAACCCCACCACTCCTCTCAGTCCCTGGCGCAAACGCCCCCACCATTCCTCTCGATCCCCGGCACAAACACCCTTGCCTCAGTCTCCTGCGGCCGTCCCCCTCCTCTCCGGTGGCCCTCCCTCCTCTCGACATGAGAACCCTGGCCCCTCCCTGCTCGATCCTCGGTTCCCTCCTCCTCCCCGATGTACCTCCCCGTACTGCCACCGACTAAGGATAATTTTTTTATTTTTTTAATTTTTATGATTTATTTTTTTATTTGAATTATAAATTTATTTTTATAATATTTATTTATAATTTTATAACAGAAGATAATTTGTACAGCAGGAAAGTAATTTAACGTAAATATAATGTTTATTTATAAATAAATTATTAAAATAATTTTTATTTGAAATTATTTAGTTGGTTGGGCCCAAAATCCCATGAAATTCATGGCCCAACCATTAAGCCTATATTTTTTAAAAATTTTGCATTATATGGAACCATAGACCCATCTTTTGATTAATGTACATACTCTAAAATATCTATACAGTTATAATATTTTAGACAGATGGAAGAATTATAAATATTGATCAATTGATTGTCCAATTTAGACAGTTTAAAAATTATAATTAATTTTATTGATAATTATGGTAATCAACTGATGCGCAATAGGGGTCAAAAGAAATTTCGGACAGTATTTTTCTTTAGTTCTCCTCATATATTTTCAGCCGTGTGGAGAGAATTAAGGAGAAATACTGTCAAAAATTTTTTAACCTCTATTGCGTATCGATTGATTACTATAATTACCTATGAAATTAATACAATTTTTGAATAAGATAGAACCTAACTTTACCTAGTAGACAGCAATAGGATGCATTTATTATGTAAGTCATTGAAAATATTAAGTACTTCCTCCTAGTGAACATCTATTTATATGTTCATGCAGTTACTTCTCACAATAATTTTCAACAAAATGGATCCAAGTCTTATCACTGTTATCTTTCACTAGGATGAAAAGATCTGTCATAATGCTAATGGTGCATATTATAATAGTGGAAGAATCCAGATGACCACGATGAACCATAACGTAATATACCTAGAACTTGTGCGAGTCTACTATGCTGTCACCGAATGAAACTCCAATCACTGTGGAGTTTTTCTATTATGTAGATTTTTGATGCATATCATTGGACAGTATTTAACTGTACCTATTGAAGATGATCAGAACACGAACATCATCTTGGGCATCCCATCAAGGAGGTTTTTCAAGCGGTTGAAATTTTTATTGAACCGCAGTGGTAGGAGTTTCGGACGGTGGTGAACAGCATGTTAGTGTGTCTCAGACTGTATTTGCCCCACTTGTGCAGTCGGAGATGGGTGGTTCTCTACCTGATATAGCTCCAATGATTGATGAAACTGGATATCAGTACAAAGGCACCCCTGTATATACCATTGGTGGACCAGCAGCATCCATGACTAGTAGTCTTCAGTGCATAGTAGGTATAAAGTCTGCATATCAATATTCATATAACATCGTATTTGATAATACGGGTGCTGGTCCTAGTTATGTGGCAGCTACCGTTGAGCACGTAGAATGAATCTTACGATCCTGTAACACTTAATCAGCCACATACAACACGTATCGAACTAAGAGGATTGGAACTGTAATGGCGGAGACAACTTTATTTGAAAATAAGCCCTGTTAGTTATGATCTAATCCTACTGATGATGAAGATGAGGATGATGATGCAGAGTCTGATGGCAGTGATAGTGGAGAATTAGTACAAAAGAGGATATCCCATCACATAAGGCACCCCTTATTTTGAATTCGGGCTAGTTGATGGATCTGATGGAGCTTTGCCAGAATATCCATTATTTGATGGGAATAAAGATTTAAGAAAAGGAATGGTATTTGGGTCGAAAGAATAAGTCCAACGTGTCGTGAAACAATGTGCTATTCGCACCCACCATCCTTTCAAAGTCATCGAGTCAGATAGAGTTAAATGAAGCATCATGTGTAAACAGTCTGATATTTGTAGTTGGCATCTCCATGCATTCCTTCAGACCAAGACACAGTGATGGAAGATTACAGTATATAAAGGCCACACATATGCTTGAATATAGATGTGATGCGAGATCATCCATAGCTTGATGCACACATATTACCGATGTCATTAGAGGATCAATTAGAGCAGAGATATCTATATCTATATAGTTTGCTAGGCTTATATACGTGATGCATGGCAGTGTGAGGCATCATGCAGAAAGATTGGATAACTAAACAACTTGTTATGGAGAGCTTTTAGAGATTGGACAGAGTCCTATAATGCATTAGATCCTTGGCTAGCTACAGTTCATTATGCCAATGAAGGGATCGTGATAGATTTTGCAAAATTTCTTATAATAGAGACAAACATAAAGGTGTTCCATCAAGTTTTATGGACATTTGGTCTATGCATTCAGGGTTCCAGTTCTATCATCCACTGATTAGTATCGATGTAACGTATCTATACGATCGATATAAGGATACTCTCATGATAGCTATGGGAAGGGATGAAAATGGGAGTATCTATCCTCTAGCATTTGCATTTGTGAAGGCAGAATCATAGTAGTTAGTCATGATTTTTATAGCATTTGTGCTATTATGTGGCACGTGATCGTATGGAGATTGGCATAATTTTAGACCAGCATAAAGGAATATTAGCTGCTATTTCAGATCAATCTGTTGGATGGATAACACCATATGGGTATCATAGATTATTCTTAGACATATTGAGGCTAACCTAAATGATCGATTTCATGATGCTGTATTTTTAGCTTATTTTCATCAAACTGCAAAGCAAAATCAATCCTGAAAGTTTGATCGAAGCATGCAATACATTGAAAGAACATGACCCAATTGCTTTCAATATCTGAAAATATATCCACTTGATGATCTGAGTAAATGGGTGCTAGTGCATGACATAGGTGGATGTAGGTATGAAAAATGAATATCAATCTATCTGAAAGCTTCAATAAGTGTTGAAGGGGGCTCGATCATTGTCCATTACCGCTCTTGTTCGTCTTTTCTTCGAATGCTTGTCGAAGTGGTTCAGTATCAGATGTGCAATTGCAGCACGAAAAGGAAGGCTGGCAGGATATTCACAAATAAGATTAAACAAAAGTTAAATGGACAGCAGCTGAAGTTTAGGGAGCATTATGTGATTAAGTACAATAACCAACCGGTTTGTATGAGATTCAGTTGAGATGAAGGCATTACAGTCCTGATGAACTTGATTATATACAAAAATCGACTTAGGAGCATGCATATGTACATGTTGGAAGTGGCAGTTACTGCATTATCCATGCTCCCATCTGTTTGTTGTTTATACCAGCGAGAACTTAGACTGAAAGCAGTTCGTTGATGACTGTTATACTATTGCACATTATGAGCAGTCTATGCATTTACCTTCCATCCTTCAGAGAATCCATATTATTGGCCTGAGTGGACTGCACCAAGACTGATACTATACCCATCCACAAGAAGACAAGGAAATGGGCATCCACAATCAAGGAGGATTCGAAATGATATGAATGCAATGGAGCGTCAAAATATTGTACGGTGTGGATTGTGCAAGGAGATAGGGCATAATCGGCTTAGATGTCCTCAACAGTACTAATTTATCTTTACTTTTCATATGGTCTATCTTTATGTAATGCTTGTGTTCTTTTTAAACTATTTTGATTAAGTAATCATATTATATAAATGCTTGAAAAAATATACGAAATGATCATGTTATTAATATTGGCTATTTAATATTCTTACTATCTTTGTCGTACACTTATCTTTACATTTTGCACCTCAAACATGGCTAGTTCAGACTCTAACATGCATCCAGAGCCTATTGACCCTACCGTACTCTATCTTCAAACTCGACACCGTAGTGATAGTATATATTCTGGGGAGGATATGGGGCTCCTGTACTACAAACACAGAGGCTCCACCACGATGCGTGCCTAGCGGTCATATCAGAGGATTGTAGAGTATCTTCATGTGGCTGATTTTTATGGAGTTTTTAGAGTTTGTGACATATAACTTGATTAGACCCTCATTATAGCCATGATAGAGCGATGGCGTCAGGAGACTCACACTTTTCACCTCCGCATCAGAGAGGTGACGATCACGCTGCATAACGTTGTGTTCTCCTTGGATTATGAGTACATGGGCCTGCTATAATCGGTACTACATAGATCATTTGGTCAGATCACTGTAAGGAGTTGCTTGGGATTAGACCGTCAAAGACGATATTGTCGGGTCTTCATTGAGATTTCACTGGCTTCGCGATACGTTCCACCACTTGTCGGATGATGCAGAGATGAGACCGTATGGAGGCATTCATGGACATTTATTCTTTATCTTATCGATGGGCATATGTTCATCGATAAGTCTGATTTTTATGTGCAGTTATTGTACTTACCCCTGCTACGTGATCTCGATGCATGTGGGTAGTGGAGTTGGGGCAGTACTACGTTAGCCTTCTTGTATCGTGAGCTCTGTAGAGCCAGCAGACCAGATGCACGTGAGATAGTAGGGCCATTGGTGTCGCTTCAGCTTTGGGTCTGGGAGCATTTATATGTCGGACGGCCAATCGGGTGCTTCTCAGAGTACGAGCTCACCAACCGACAGCGGGAGGTGATGTAGCAGGATATCCTGTTAGATGTGGATGATGCTGGTTTTGAGGGTCCATTTGGTAGCGTACAGTATGATCAGGCTGATCTACTAGGATGTAGGTATATAACCGGTAGTACTGATTTTATATAATAAATGACTGCATGTTTTCACATAATAACATAGTGGCTTTGTTTTGGACAGGTGAAGGACTCGACTGATTGATGCTAGCAATCTGGTGCCGTACACAGTCATATATTATAGAAATCAGCTAGATCAGCAGCGTGATGATCAGATACTGTGGGTGCCTTACACATCAGAGATATTGCCGTATTGCTCGAGATATGTTGATTAGATCAGCATATATGGAGGATACGCGCACCTCTCATTTGCTTCAACATCGTGAAGATCTATTGTTCGGAGTGCGTGATGCAACAGTTTGGCATGCATCAGCATATCCCTCCATTATGTGACACTCAAAATGCTCTCTACCATTTGGATCGATGAGGGCGATATCGTCATGATTGGGTTTGAGAGCATCGGAAGTATATTGACGCATGGGAGTGGTGGAAGGATTTGATTGTGGCTGGTCCACCCATGTTTCCCATGATGGATTATTATGATCTATATCTGCAGTGGTACATGAGCATCACTAGGTGATTCATCTCGCCATTGATGAGTGAGTGTCTTGAGATGAGGTTCCATGCTTCGGGTGGCATGATGGACATGATCGTAAGTACATTTTATTTTTATCTCATTTTGTTATGTTGTTATTAGTATACTTATGAATAATATTTTTTTTCTTTTCATACCGACAGTTTTAGATGATCACGTCGCTATACCATATGGCAAGAAGCGGATTCCATTCGGTCACTGTTAGATGCAAGGATCGAGTACTTGCCGATATTATGGACGGCCTTGTTGATACTATGCGAGTTATCTTAGAGGATAGACGATTTCAGACTATGCCATCGGCGAATGATCAGAGTACTTCTTTATATGCCCAGCACATCTAATATCTTAGCTTTTTGGACTTCGACTCTCCGTAGATGATACATCTTTATCACAGAGAGTGAGCGAGCCTCCACCTCCCTCTCCACTGATCGATACCGCACCTGAACCATCGCGCCAGCAGTTAGAGATAACACGCATTTACGAGAATGGACGCGCAGGAGGCCTAGTTTCTTGATATATACACTTCTCGATAGTTATGATATTTGTACATTTTTTTTGCTAAAAAAATTTTGTAATCAACTATTGGGTTACACTATTTTGAAATTAATGTTATCAATTTTTTTCATCTGAAAGCACATATTACAATTTATGCTAGTTGCACAAAAAATTAATTATTGATCTTCATACAGGTTATATGGTTAGTGTTTGGGATTGTCCAACATTTCTAATATATTATAATAATATAATAATATATAATAATATAATATAATATAATATTATATATAATTATATCATATAATATATATTTTATTATATTAATATAAAATATTGATATAATATAATAATTAATATCATATCTATTATATTATTATAATGTATAACAGTAAAATAACATCATATATTATATTACAAATTGATATAATACTATAATAATATCATAATAAAGTATGATATATTATAATATATTACCTATTAATATCTATAATATATTATAATATATAATAACATAATATTATATGATATAATATTATAATAATAAAATAATATATTATACTATTATTCTATAATATAATATCATAAATAATAATATAATAATAAAATATATGATAAAATAATTATATAATATATGATATTATATGATACTATATATGATATTATAATATATAATATTATATTATAATTATATAATATATAATAATAAAATATAATAGTATATAATATATTATAATCATATAATATATTTTTAGGGGTGGAGAGAAACTTTGTGAGTCACCTT
This sequence comes from Elaeis guineensis, assembly GCF_000442705.2. Taxonomy (NCBI): domain Eukaryota; kingdom Viridiplantae; phylum Streptophyta; class Magnoliopsida; order Arecales; family Arecaceae; genus Elaeis; species Elaeis guineensis. The sequence goes on from NC_026000.2 coordinate 24,517,582, forward strand.
TTGGCAGGGCGACTCACAAAGTTGCTCTGCAAAAGAGATCGCTTCTGCTGATTTACATGGTGTAAGAGTGGATCAGTTGGTATTTAAAGTCATTTTATGGTAGAATAATTTTTTTCTCAGATAGTACTTCCGTAAATATTTTTTAAAAAATATTATTTTTATAAATTATTTTAAAATTAATAATAAAATAATAAAAAAATCTCTGATCGCCGGGATGCCACTTCAACTGTTCATTAACGAGAAGGGTAGTTTGGGAACCACGACTCTGATCCACCAGTGACAGTTCTCTATCCCGATCCCAAATAAATAACACCGCCTTTGGCCGTCTCCCTCCAACCAACTCGTTTGACCCCTCTCTCACTCTCGATGGCCGCGCTCTCTTATTCCTCCCATCTTCTCGCATGGACCCTCTCGGCCAGCGGAACTATTGAAGCGGCCCAGAAGAAACCCTAGATCATAGTGTGCATCGGTTCTCTCGGCGGCAATGGTGGGCATCTCCATCAGTTTTTTCATTCCCTCGCGGTGGGAGATCGAGGTCACCGTCGCCGTGGCGCTTTTCGTGATCGCCGTCCACACCGTCTTCGAGCGGTTCTCCTCCGGTGGCCCGGGGATTGAGGTCAATCGTTTGTCTGGCGGCGACGAGCCTCTAACGGCGAACAAGCGTCTTCTTGAGGATAAGGAAAAGGTTAGTTTTTTGGATTTGCTTTTTCTTTCTTTTTTTTCCCTTTTTGGAAATATCAATTTTCGAGGAACTTGGAATTCAAGTCGGGTATTTGATCGAGAAAACAACAATTTTTGGACATCCAGATTATTTAGTATCCTGTGAATTTGGTGGTGCCATCGGTACAAGATGATTAGGAGAGTCAACAGTCATGGTTGAAAATTCCAAGGCTTTCTTTTTAAAGAGAAAAGGCAAATTTTGAGTTTTTTAACTGTTAGATTCATTAAAACAATGACATGGAATAGGCTTTCCTAGTGCTTTTGTTTATTTAGCTGCAATTTTCCATTTTCTTGATTATACTGTTGGATATATACAAATTTTTGGTACCATCTGAATACCTGTACTTGGGTGGATGGAGTTTACCACAAAGGTTATTGAGTAGACACATATGGCACAAAATATTCCAGTTCACATTGATCTCCCCCCAATCTTTGTTGGATGATACTGGGAAAACATGTTATATGTCAGCATTGGTGATATTGATCAGCAACCATCAGTTACAGTGTGATGTAAATCAAACAACTCTACTATGACACAGAATGCATATAGCTTTCGGAAATGAGATAAATGCCTTGTAATTTATCTTCAAAATGCTTGTTTATGATTCTTTACAATTGGCACTGTGTCAGTCACCAAAAGGTAGTGAGGACATAACTGCAAGACTTTTGAAATTTTTATTTCCTATTCTAACTGGGACAAGTTTTATTTAGAAAGGATGGGTAATAACATAATTTTGGGCAAGGACTGAGAAATTGAGAAGCAAAAAGGAAAAATGACTTATTTAACATAGAAAAAGATAATAAAGTTGGAATACTGGAAATAACTAAGGACTGAGGTAATGGAGGGTAGACAAATCCAGGCTGACTTGGTTTGTAAAGGTTTGTAAAGATGATGCCTTTTCCTTTTCTTTTGAGTAGATGGTTAATATATGCTAAAGGTTAGCCGTACCAGTGCATATTGCTTTGTACCAGATATACCATACATTGAACTGGGGGGGGGGGGGTGGTACCAAGTTTTGAACTAGACCTGTGCTAGGCATACCAACATTGTACTGGCATGGTAGCAATATGAGGTCTGGTATTGAGATGATAAACTTTGGCTGAAAAAATTCTTAGCATATTTATTATTGCGGCTTGTTTCTGGTTGACGCCAGAAGACAAGGAGGTGCAGCGCTGGAGCAATCTGAAAAAAAGTCCGGATCGGAGAATTGTGCTCTGGCGAGGACCCTCCGACGCTCAAGTCAGAATGCGCAAACAAAGAAGCAGAGTTTTTAGCTCTCTGAGATGGATTACTTACTTGGGTCCTTGGAGTTTGAGTATTTATAGAGGAGACGGTTGTGTAACCATTTTTGGAAGATAGGCTGATCGAATCTGGTACGATTATTTGGTTGTGATTCTCAAGATCAAGCGATTGCATCTACAAGATTCTCAGGATCAGACGGTTGCACCCAGATAGGATTGATAGCTGTAATCAGTTAGTGCCTGCCTTTGAATCTGAGCCTGATCAATCTGTTTTCGAGGAGAGATTAGAGAGTGTGGTGTGCCGACTAAGGCTCGGAGCCAGTTGCCGGCCGATTAGGAGTTGGACGAGTCATAATCAATCATGTGACTGCATTGCTTAAGGTGTGTACTCCGACTAGCTCTTTTAGATCAGAAGTCAGATCAAGAATATGTTGATGAAGGGTCGGACAGAATAGCCTCCGACCAAGGGTCGGGATAGATATTTGTCGATTAGAGATCGGACAAACCACAATAATTAGGCCGCTTGAGATGCGCTGATATAGACCCGATGGGTCATAATAGGCTTGAATTTTCATACATCATCGATCCATTCCAAATTACTCTTAACAGATATCCCCTACTCCCTAGTCCAAGCTCTGGTCGGGCTATGGGAGTATTTATTTTGGTATTTTGAATGGCCGGAGATGTGAAGAGCTTTTTTTAAATCAAATGTCTGTGCGTGATTTTTCAGATGAAAAAATTATCGAACTAATGATGAAATTTTCGAAATGTACGCAGACGCCACTCTTCTCCGCTGAGACGCATTAAATATGGTGACTGTCGGCCAGTTTTGAACTAATGAAAGCTTGACGCGTGGTTCATTTTAGGAATTCGTTCCGACTTGATGTCCTCCGAGAGACCTGTGTAGGGATGGCAATAGGTAGGGTTTGGATCAGATAATGTACCACCCATCCTCAAACTCAAACTTAATACCCTATACCCAAATCCTATCCGATACTCGATCGGATAAGAAAAAAATATCCATCTCGATACCTAATGTGTTCGGAGATACCCACGGGTAATCATTTTTTCATACCCAATCATATCCGTCCCATATCCATCCCATATCCAAAAAAATAAACAATCAAAATAATTTTATGCATATTATCAACCAAAACAGAATTACCAATTCAACATAGAACATAATTTATAATCCAAATTTATAAAAATCAAACATAGAAATAGAATTATAATTCAACATAGAAATATAAACTGCATATTATCAACCGAAATAGAATTACCAAAATAGAATTATAAACATATATATTCGGATATAGATTCGGGTATTACCCATACCTGTAGGTTCAGATCGGATTCGCATTCGGGTTTGGGTAGAAAACAGCACTACCCATACCCTACCCATATCCGTGCTACAGTTTTCGGGTTTTACCCAAACCCGGTCAAATCCTATTTTTTGAGTTTGACTGGATTTGGGCATGGTGCATACCCATCAGGTCGGATCGATTTTGCTATCCCTAGACGTGTGTCCTTTTATTTAAAGAGGCGGCTTCTTTTGTTTTATTTCCCCTTATCCTGCTGACTCCTGCAAAAATTTTCTTCCTTTGCCACTTTTTTGCTTCAAAGCTTCCATAGCCAGTTTTTCTTCCTTCTCCACCGTGTGAAGGGCTTTTTTCCCATCGTCTCTCTCTTCTCCATCATGTGAAGGGCTCTCGAAAGATAGTCGTTTCCTCTTGATCCTTTACTCGAAGGTAAGTCCCTCTTACCTTCTTCTAGATTTTTCTTCTTTTCATTGTCCTTTAGGTTTCTGTCTCCATGGCGGGTTCCGAAAGCTCTGTGAGTGAGAGATCTGTGTGAGAGAAAACGAAGGATCCAAAAAACCCTAAGTTCAAAACCAACCCTTTGATCGGATCCGGTGAGATCCAATCTGAGTTGACCTTAAGTGACCTGGAGTTGCTCCGAGCCCAATACTCTATTCCAGACGAATTCTATCTTGAACTTCCTGATTCCGTTGCTCGAGTTCACAGTCCACCTCCAGTCCGATTAGCGGTGTACAAGGAAAATCTTCGGATAGGTCTTAGATTTTTCATTTTTTCCTTCATCTTTGAGCTTTTAGGTTCTAAGGGATTGCTTTCTGTGCTGTATCCCAAAATTTCTTTAAATATATCATAGGGTTTCTTGTTCTTTGCTCTCGGATGGAAGTCTGACCTTCGATTCCTCTTTTTCGAGCTCTCTTCATACTGAAGAAACATCCATACATCGATTGGTTGTATGTTTCCTCTCAAAGGGGTGTCACTTCCCTGGTCTCTGACGCTCCCTCGTCCATTCATGGATGGAAGAGCCGTTTCTTTTTTGTTTCTTGTGCTTTGATAGATGATGGGAGCTTTTGGACTAGGATCGGATAGAAGCTTCATCCTTGAAGTCCGTAGAGTTGAGTGTCGAGAAAAAGAAAGGGCTTAGGGATCTCCTGGATCGCAACGCTCCTCATCTGGATGAGCTTTTGTCTGATGAATTTTTTTTCTCGACAGGGCTTTCCTCTAGCGAATCTAGGAGTGAGTGGGGTCGTTTATGCTTTCTTTTTTTTTATATATATATTTATATAGCTCTCTAACTTTGTTGAACAACTGTAGAAATAGAACCTTCGACAAAGGATATTACGAAGACCTCTCTTCCACAGAAGAGGACTCGAGCCATTCGGATCGAGAGGAAGAAAAAGTTGAAATCTGCGAGTTCAGCCAGAGTCTGTTACTACCGACCAAGCACTTTCTTTCGAGGTCGAAATAGTTTTGGCGACACCTGTACCTACTCCTACCCTGACCACCAACTCTCGAGAAGGGATCGTCGAGCGACCTCAGCCTTCCAAGATCTCTGCTCGAGCAAGATCTTCTAAGAAGGCCGATGATGGTGAGGCCTTTCCCGACGACATTCTGGAGGGTCTATTTTTTTAAGACTAGAAGGCAGTCCGAAAAATTGTCGAAAACTCTGTTATTCTGGAGAGATGGAGCAGATAGACAAGATGAGCGTTTCCAGTCTGAGAAAGCTGTCCTTGATCGTTGGCCATCAGGTATAGCATTTATCCTATTACCTCTCTTTTCTTTTTTAATCATCATATTTTCTCTGACTTAGTCGATTTGAAATGTAGCTGCTCCAAGTTCTTGTCAACCTGTCAGACAGCTCGGCCAGGGAGGCACAAGTGCGAGAGGCCGAGAAGAAAGCCGAGATGGATGCCCAGATAGCTCGGATGAAAATTAAGGAACTAGAGGCTGAGGCCAAGCATCTCCAGGGGGCCCTCGGGCAGGTGGAGTCCGATCTCGCCCTCGTCCTGAAGAGGGATAAAGAGATGGAGAGAAGGACTGAAGAGTGCATTCAAGATGCCAAGTGCTCCTCCATCGAGGAATTCAAGGCATCATCTGCCTTCGCTGAGGAGATGGCTCGAGCGGTTGAGGTATTTAAGGCGTCTGAAGAATACCATGACAGTCATTTGGCCTTCAGTAAGAAGATTTTTCATCAGACTCACAAAGAAGGCTGGATCGATTGCCGAAAGTTGATAGAGGAGGAGCATCCGGAGCTTGATCTCGCCTTTTGGACTATGAAGATGAAGATGAAGATGGCGAGGAGTTCACACTGCCTCCGAGCTCCCCATTTTCGAGAAGGAAAAGTTGCTGAGCCACCCTTCCTCTATCTGTTGCGGCTTGTTTCTGATTGACGTCGGAAGACAAGGAGGTGCAGTGCTGGAGCAAACTGCAAAAAAATTCGAACTGGAGGATTGTGCTTCGGCGAGGATCCTCCGACGCTCAAATCAGAACGCACAAACAGAAAAGCAGAGTTTTTAGCTCTGTGAGATGGATTACTTACCTGAGTTCTCGGAGTTTGAGTATTTATAGAGGAGACGGCTGTGTAACCATTCTTGAAAGATAGGCTGGCCGAATTTGGTACGGTTATTTGGTTGGATTCTCAGGATCAAGCGGTTGCACTTGCAAAATTCTCAAGATTAGGCGATTGCACCCAGATAGGATTAACAGCTGTGGTTAGTTGGTGTCTGCCTTTTGAACTTGAGACTGGTCAATTTGCTTCCGAAGAGAGATTAGAGAGTGTGGTGTGCCGACTAGAGCTCGGAGCCAGTTGCCGGCCAACTAGGAGTTGGACGAGTCATAATCAATCATGCGACTGCACTGCTTAAGGTGTGCACTCCGACTAGCTCTTTTAGATCAAAAGTCGGATCAAGAACATGATGACGAAGGATCGGACAGAATAGCCTCCGACCAAGGATCGGGACAGATATTTGCCGATTAGGGGTCGGGCAAACCACAACAATTAGGCCGCTTGAGAGGTGCTGAGATGGACCTGATGGTCATAATGGACTTGAATCTTCATACATCATCGATCCATTCTAAATTACTCCTAACATTTATTATTATTGTCATCATCATCTACATCAAGTCAATTTGTTGATGGGGTAATTTTTATGTAAAGCGTTTGTCTAGTCAATAATTTTTTTGGTATTTTTGTTGTGCAACTGTTGGATTGGGCATGACACTTGTACTAATTTATTGTGAGCAGCAACATCGTAATCTATGTGATTACATTGGGATGTATTCCTTCCTTTTATACCACAAGCGTGCACATAATGCATATATGTATTACCACAGCCATTTTTCCACATACAACTAACATGTCAAGTTAGGGATGTCAAGGGGATGTTTCTGGGCAATGCATACTCAGAATTTTGATAGGCCTGACAGAATGTCCCAGTTCAAACTAATATGAAATTAAGGTGCAGGATGTGCTGTTGGTTTTCCTACATAAAATCCCGAATTCCTGATAGACCATACATAGAGTATTGTAACAGCATTTTCTGATTGCTTCTGCAGCATGATTCTTTATGATGAACTTCATGATTAATTATTGTGCTGAAATTAGGGAAGCTGACTATTTTCTCTATTGCACTGGCATTAGAATAAATCGAAAACCAATACTGTAGTGTTTTTGTTCAGTGCATTATTGGATTACTAGCTAGCAAGGTTGCATTTAAATTGTTAAAACATTTTTGTGTAGTGAGGTTCCACAGCAGAGTGTTTCCTTGGTTGTTTCTGGTGCATTTGAGATGGAGGAGTCCATCCTTTAATTTTTATGCCCAACCCTTCCTTTTTGCTACACTCATGATAATAAGAGAAGGCATGCTGGAGGCTTACAGTTTTGAAGAGCATCAACTCCTTTCTATTTAGAACTATTTTAAAGGTCATCTGCTTAACCCATTCTACCTCAATGTCTTGATTCAAGAGAGGGGCATGTACAGAGCTCTCAGGAGATGCGGATATTATAAGTTCGGGGCAACTAGTGGATTGATATGTAACTAATCCATTTTATTGGAGGACAATATCTCTCTTGTATTATCTCCCCAGGCGATGCCGAAATGTTGATTCTTTGGTGCCTTTGAGGCACTCGTGTTAGGAACAGTTTGGTTATCAAGACAATGACCATGATGCTCTGGTGTTCACAATCTGTTTCTACTTAGCGTTCTTAAACTGATCTGGAATTTTTCTATTTCTATGTGGTCATTGGTTATTTTTATATTTTTAACTCTCGTGTAATATTTTACAGCAGTGTTCAAACATTGTGGAAGCTCAGTAGTTTACCAAATATATATGTAGACATGCATACTGTCCAAAGGAAAATGGAAAAAGATATGATGAACAGATGAAGCATATGATAAGTGTACAACTGCTTATGTCATTGTTTTCTTACATTGCTACTTGCAAAAGTCGGAATTTCATTGACTGCAGTCGTCTAAGTCCCGTCTTTACTCTGGTGTATAAGGAGCCGTTACAGTCAGGTATTAATTTCACAGCTAAAGTATTTGCTGTTCTAGTCCAGTAATCACGATTAAACTTTGTTAATGCATTCTTGAGGTAGTTGATGGGAAGAAAGAAAGGAAAAAGTTTGAAACAATAATGGTCCAAATGGAGGCTTTGTAACAGCAGTCGATGTTGGAGAAGTTACCATACCATTATAAACTTAAAGATATTTACCATATCATTATAAGCTTAAATTGAGTTCTATGAGTGTTTTGAACTGCAATTTTTTGTTATAAATTGATCTGTATGTCTGTCCATCTGATTCTGTGTATGCATGTACATATGCACACATGTTTATATAATTGTGCACACTAGGCATTTACATATGTATGTATGCATGTGTTATTGGTCAGTGGTTGGGAGGGAGTGGTCATGTGCTTATTTTTAAATTGTTTTCCTTTTGGCACTTGCTTGAATATTAAATAAGTTTTTAAAACTTTCTGAATTTTGCAGTGCTAAGTTCTTGCATTTATTAACTTCCTGTTGTAGCTTTAAGTAGATTATGATTTATGAACATGTTTTATATTCACTGTTGTTAGCTCACCTCTCAAGGGCTTAAGTGGATGTATGTGTCTTGTTTCGTTGTTTTACCTTATTTTGTTTCTACAACTTGATGTTAATTTGAGGTCATATTCGTATATGTTTTTATCTGAGCTTTATCGTTTTTGATGTAAAAAAAAAAAAAAAGGAGTTTTATGGACTCAATTGGTAACTTTACTCATTTTCTGTTCCATGAAATAATTCTTCCATTTGTTTGACATGCAGTTTTCCACTTATTTTGTAGTTGAGCCAATTTAATGGAGATTCTCGAGGCATTTCTGCATATTTGATCAAGGTATTTCATGTTGGGTAATGCTAATCTCATGGATGAGAAAGAGCTTTTGATCTCTGGAGTCTGCAAATATCACGACTTGCTTTCTCCATTTAATTTAGATTTTGTTGTGGTACATAGATCATACAATTATACTATTTATTTGATTCTGTTGTGATGGTCAGTTTTTTTTTTTTTCCTTATTTCAGTTGGAATTGTTGGCTGCCAAGAACCTAATTGGTGCAAATTTGAATGGCACATCAGATCCTTATGCAATAATTACTTGTGGTGAACAAAAGCGGTTTAGGTGACTATATCAACCTTTTTTTTCCATTGATGATATTTGAAATACTTTACACTAGGGGCTAGTTTGTCTTGAGTTAATTCTGTCCACTGGGTATGTTTGTAAATTCTTCGAACTGTTTATTTTTACTAGAAAAGCACCCTTAAATTACTCTTTTAAAAGATTGAATTTGCAGCACCTTCTTTGCTAAATATTTGGTACTTAGTCATTACCGAGTGATCTTGATTGGTCATTAGATATGGAGGAAAAATGTTTGAATGACCCGTTCTCACCCCGTGAATTTTTAAGCAGTTGATGGATAAAAAGGTGCCTAGGATTTTCTGTTGCCATGTTTAGTGTTGGTATTTCTTTGGAGCTACCTTTACATAGAGTGTGGGCGATGATTAAGTTAAATAGTGGAGATTGTGGTTATTACAAGGTTAAGCTGATCCCTCATTTTGACACCGTTAAATAATGGAACAAGTATTGGAGTAGCATACCCTGCACTGCAGTATTAGCGAGGACAAAAGTGGGTCTGCAGAAAATGATATATGTCTGGAAAGATGGGGAAGAAAAGTTGTTATGAATGCACCACCACCATGTAACCTGATCTGGGGCATCATTGTCTTCCTTTCTTTGATAAAATATCTAAGTTTTTCTGTTGCACGGTTGCCCCAGACAAATAGTTTCTTGTTTGGTGTATAAATTTACTAATGATTCTTTGGCAGATAGCCCACTTTTCTCATGAAATGGTCTACTCTATTACACTTAAGGAGCAAGTAGCAGAGCAGCTTAATGTGGATCTGTGAATGGCTGGGAGAAAAACAAAAACATGCTCCAACAATCGTCCATATCCCTTGCCCATGATGGTCATGCACTTGGTACACAAACTACCATTTTTTTGATATATCATGATAAGCTAATAAACCATTGCTCTGTTTTGTGTCCATGTTCGATCTTTTGAGCATTATGAGGTATGATGGTCGTTTATTTATTTTTAGTTTTTACACTTTCATTCTCTAGTTTGTTGAGGTGTTCTTTTCCTTTTTGATGTGTTTCTACCACTTAAATTTATTTTGCATTTCTGATACTATGGAGCTCAGAAGTGCAATAGGCTTATGTATTCTGGTGATATAATTTGATCAAGTTTCAATGAAATACAATGTCATGGGTACCTTCTTGTTGGCCTTTTTTTTTTTTTTTTTTGTTAAAGAGTCTAAAAATTATTCTGGAATGTGCACCTAAATACAATCTTTGCTATCATCATCTTCATGCAGCTCCATGGTGCTGGGCTCAAGAAACCCAATGTGGGGTGAGGAGTTCGATTTTATTGTTGATGTTCTTCCTGTTCAGGTTATTTCATGTCCGAGTATGCCTAATTCATATTAGTTTGTTTATTTAGACCACTAGAAATAGGTCATTAGATAACATTATATGATGAAATGGAAACATTGTCTGAAGGATTTTTGAATTTGCTCTTCACCATTTTTATTAAACGGTTTGTCTCCCATAATTCATGAGTGTTAATTTCACCCATTTTATGTTCTATTGGGACAATTAATTTTAACTCCTGACTTTGTTGATGCTATAATAAAGTGCCAGAAGATTGTAATTTCATAATGTGCTAATCTTTTCTTGCCTTGTATGTTGTGTCTAGCAGTGCATACACATTATTTCATGTTATGTTAATGCATCATGAAGTGTTTTGCATGGTATACTTGACACATAATTTATGATATCCTCAATATATGGTAGTGTAAGAAGCACTGAATGTGGTCGTGCATCAAGAAATAATCATATCACACTTGGGATGCTATTTATATAATGTCAAACATAAATATAATTGTATTCTTTTGCTCATCCTCATATTCAGCAATTTTCCATCCTTCAATGAACCAACAAAGTTTTATTGCACAACTTTCTGTGACGTACTAATCATGACATAGTTCATTGCTCATTGATCTGAGACAGAATCCACTGGCTATTTTCTGAACAGGTAAGGTTCATATTGTGGCTCATGATGCCTATATCATCATAGGTTGCCTTGTACATGCATACTTCGATGAAGATATATGCAGCTTAGAATATGTAAATAGTTCACAATGATACACTTGAAGACCTATTTCCCTAATAAACTACTTTTTGACAACCAAAACTTAAGCCTTGTTTCCTTCCAAGCTATCTTAAATGATGTGATTTAGGCGAAGAGAACTAAATGGGAAAAGAGATGCATTAAGAAGTCTCAAAGAGTGTGGTATCTTGCTTTAGTTTTTTAGAAGTGAGAAATTAAATCATGGAATGTACCGATTTGTCCCAATTAGTGCTAGGAATGGGCTCATGGCTGACTGGGCCAGGCTTTGGGCCTGACCCAAAATGATTTGGATCAGGTTTGGTCCTAAAATTCATGGCGCGAATAAATTTTGGATGGGTTCCAGCTAGCCCTTGGCTTGGCCTGGGCTTAGTCCGAAGCTTCAAGCCTATAGCCTAGCTCGAAGCCTAAACTGAAGCCTAGCTAAAGATTGATGAAGAATATATAGTATATAATTTTTCATGTAGCTATTAGTTTTAGTGATGATTCATTGTATGAATGCATATCGCCTCATGCTGAGCGTAATGTATGTGTTGGTATCAAGGATTTAGGTCCCAGCAAGACGTCCCATGGAACACAGGGATGGGGTACCATCCTATATATCGGGATAGAACCGTCTCGCCCTGTCCTAGTTTCGATTGGGATGTCCCCTATCCCAAGTGTTGGGATGGGGAGGGATCTCATTCCATGGAAAAACCAGGATAGATCTGTCCTATGGAATTTAAAACTTTGTTGGTATCGAACTAACCTCCATATCAGTTGCATAGACACTGTACGTGCATGGTACTAATATGAGGTCTGCTATCGAGACGGTGAACCACATAGTTTTAGTTGATTTAGTATTACCTTTTCATCAAAGTGATTTAATACTACTACCTCGAAGACCCAAGTACAAGTAAAATTGGGTCGCCCTTGTTGGTAACGGTTGGAACCAACAAGTATTGGTATGTCGGTACCAATTGGTACTAGTTGAGATGGGAAAGAAAAAGGCACTTGAGCTTTTTTTTTGCCTTTTTGCTTTGTAGATAGAGATGGATGAGCCAAGGAATCCTTCAAGGCCATTTGAATTCCTAGCACAAGCAAGGGTGCATGACATGGATGATGGGGTAGAGTAGATTTTGCTTGCAGGTCAAGCTGACTAAAGGTGGTTGGTACATGATATCATGTCATATAAAGAGGATGCTTCAGAGTTCAGGTATTTGGCTGTAGGTGTGGCACTCAGGCATCGATGGTTAGTTAGGGCACGAGAAAGAGCCAAGGAGCTAGGGCCAGTCAGGAGACAAGGGCTAGTTGGGCCTCAAGAGAGGTGGTGTTAACCAGGCCAGCAAGGCTTTTATGGTGTCCGCTAGAGAGTTGGTCAGGTTGGGAGCAAGAGGTCCAAGTTAAAGTTTGCTGTGCTAGTTGATCTAGTAGAAGCTGTTGACAACTTATTAATATGGGACGACAAGTAAGATTCTTGAACCCTGGATCTTGGCATATCTAGATCATTTTAGGATACTGGCAACAAGAATAATGTCATAGATTTTCAATCCATTTACCTATGAGGCATAGTTTGGCCATGCGACCTAGGATCAAGAGCATGCGACTAGTAATAGACATGAGGCAAAGTTAAGGTCATTTTGGAGGAGATATAATATTGTTTGATCATGCGATCCATTGACTAATGATGTCGCAAGGCGAGTGTATCAAAGCGGATCCAAGGTTGGGGCATTGGTGGATGCAAGAGAGAAAATGTGGGGTCAATTGACCCCACAAAAAAAATTGACCCCATATATATATACACACACACTAGATTGCTAGTAGGAAAAGCCATATTGACTAGCGAAAAAAAACAAAATCGACCTTACAATATTAGGCATATATATATATATACTAATAGGAAAAGACCAAATTGGCCCTACTAATTTTATGAATTGACTCCATATCTCATATAAAATTTTGAAGAAATAAAGGATAAAAAAGGTTATATCAAAAGAGTAATTATGATCTATATTCTCTTATTTTAATGACTCATATGTCCTACCTCTCTCTTTCTCTCTCTTCTCTCACACCACTTTAATCTCTCTCCCTCTTTCTTCTTCTTTCTTTTTCTCTATTAATTACTTCTTTATTTATCTTTTAATATCCCACCCCAACCCCATTCATCCACCTCTTATATTTAAATCCCACATTAATTTATTTTTTATATTCTAAAAGGATCACATCAAAAGATGAAAAGAATAATTATGATCTACACTCTCTCTCTTTAGTGACTCACATATCCCACCTCTATCTTCCTCTCTCATGCCACTTTGACCTTTCCCCTTTTCTCTTATTTTTTTTTCTTTATTTATTACTTTCTATTTATCTTTTAATGCCCCACCCTAACCCCATGGTTCCATTGTCCATTCCTTACATTTAAACTCCACATCAATTTATTTTTTATACCCTAATCAATCCAAATGCAATAGAAAACTGTATGCTCTTATTTCTTTTCTCAATCTAAATTAGGTATGCCTCTTTTAGCTTCTTTTTTTTGTAACATTCTTTTAGTTTTTTCTGTCTTCTCCTTTTTTTTCACTCATATCAAATATATATGATTAGAATAATTTTTGGTTTGTCATTATAATTTTAATATTTTATAACATCTAGGATTTTGCTATGGTGCTTCTTGATAATATTTTATTATATGGGTATTTAAGGTATTACACATTATCATTTTTTTATATATTTTATTATTTTCAAAAAAATAATATTTTATTATTATTATTTATTGGATAGAGTCGATATTCTCTTCGTGAATATCTCCAATATTCTCTCCCAGATTATCTCTTTACCATGTTGGATAGAGCTGATATTTTTTTCTTGAATATCTCCAATATTCTCTCCAGAATATCCCTTTACTATATTGGATAGAGCCGATATTCTCTCCTTGAATATCTTCGATATTCTCTCCCATAATATCTCTTTTTGAATTCTAAATTTTTGATTCTTTCCTTATGTAATATGTAATTATTTCTTTTGATTTATTTTCTTAAATATGGAGATTTGAACCATTGAATGGTTAATCTCTCATTTATATATTGTATTATCTATAATCAATCAGCAATATACACAATATACAGATTTCTCAACATGGTATTAGAGTGGGCTCATCATCCTAACCTACTCATCATAAATGGCCTTCATTGCTGATCGCTATTGTCAGCCTTCATTGCCGAGTAGTCGACTGCCCTGGTCGACCTTTATTGTCTTCCCCTTTATTATCTTCAAAGAGTGGGATCATCATCCTAACCTACTCATCATAAATGGCCTTCATTGCTGATCGCTATTGTCAGCCTTCATTGCCGAGTAGTCAACTGCCCTACTCGACCTTTATTGTCGACCCCTTTATTATCTTCAAAGAGATTTGGCTTGTTCATAGTCAATCTATTCTTTTGTGTGCTTGACCTTCATTGTTAAGTACACAAATCCTTTGGTTTGGTGATTTATTTTTCAATCCATGGTAGAAGATGTCAGAAGTTTCCAACACTTCCAATCCAATTGGGTCTACCTTCGATCATCCTCCTAATGGATCGAGTGAGAAACTTCAGAGTATGAATTCTTCTTATCGCCTCGATGGGAAGAATTACCACCAATGGTCACAAATAGTGAAGGCATTTCTGAAGGGAAAAGACAAGCTAAGTCATCTGAATGGTATGGATTCTAGCCAAGAGGATCCAAAGTTTCAAGCATGGGATGAAGAAGATTCCATGATCATGTTATGGTTGTGGAATTCGATGTTATTTGAAATTAGCAGAAACTGTATGTTTCTTTCAACTGCCAAAGATATTTGGGAAACAGTCAGGCAGACACACTCAAAGAAGCAGGATGCAGCAATGCTTTTTGAATTGAGGATCAAATCTTGGCCACTAAACAAGGTACTCTCTCTGTTACGGAGTACTATAATCTATTAAATGGTCTATGGCTGGAATTGACCACTATTAGGGTCTAAAAATGAAATATGTTGATGATACATAAACACTCCTGAATTTTGTTGAAAATATAGGATTTTTGAGTTCTTAGTAGGTTTGAATGTTGAGTTTGATCTAGTAAGAGTCCAAATTTTAGGCAAGGAGGGACTGCCATCTCTTAATGAGGTATTCTTTATTGTTTGGGCTGAGGAAAATAGAAGAATGGTGATGCTTGAGTCATGACCTATTGGAGGATTAGCATTGCTCTCTACAAAGACAACTGATGGTGGAAATAAACATGCAGGAAATCAGAAACAACAAGCTAATAAAGGGTCCAATAAAGGTGGCCTTTGGTGCACATATTGCAAAAAGCCACAGCATGCAAGAGAAACATATTTTAAATGCACGGAAAGGAACAAGTCTTGAGTCGAATGGGAGGCTTTAAGGGACAAAGAAGCCAGGCTCACTTAGCAAACCAAGATGGAGGCTCTTAAGAGGTTTCGATTTCCACTGATAATGATGTCCGAGTCTTTAATAAAGAAGAAATTGAAAAGCTACGAGGTTTATACGAATCCCTTTCTAAATCTTCTAGTACATGCTCACTTGTTTAGGATGGTAAGTGCCTTATTTCTGATTCTATTAATGCCTTAGATACAGTACATTCAAACTCATGAATTGTTGATTTAGGGGCAACAGACCATATGACCTATAGCCCTACAAAATTTGTTACTTATAAATCGAGCCCTGGAATCCACAAAATAACATTGGTCAATGGATCACCAATCACAGTTGCTGGTCAAGGAAATATCTGACTAACACCCTCTCTCCCATTGCAAAATGTCTTATATGTTCCCAAATTGTCTGCCAACCTGATCTCCATTCATCAAATCACAAAAAATTTGAACTACCTAATCACTTTCTTTGACACTCATTGTGTGTTTTAGAACCGAACTACGGGGAGGACGATTGGAGTTGCTAGAGAAAAGAATGGCTCTACTATCTAGAAGACATGAAGGGAATCATAGAGAAAGAAAATCGACTGATGCTATCTCATTCACAAGATGCCCTTACCAATAATCTTGTCACTTCAAATAAATCAGAAATTTGGATTCAGCGCTATCGTTATGGTCATCCTCCTTTTAGTTTACTTAAGTTTATGTTTCCACCATTGTTTGAAAATGTTTCTGTTGAAAACTTCATTGTGATGTTTGTGTACTTGCCAAGCACCATAAAGTGCCCTTTCCTTTAAGTTCAATAAAGTCTGTTGAGCTCTTGTCTTTGATTCATTCAGGTGTTTGGGGACCTTCAAAAATTCCTAATATAACTGGGGCAAAATTGTTTGTGATATTTATTGATGATTGTACCCGAACAACTTGGTTGTTTCTAATGAGAAAAAAATCAAAGGCGACAAACATCTTTTTAAACTTTCATAAAATAATTAATACTCAGTTTGGTGTTGGAATAAAGAGAATTAGAACAAATAATGCTAAGAAATATTTTAATCAAACTCTTACTGCCTTTTTCCAACGAGAGGGAATCTTACATGCATCCTTATGTGTGGACACACCCTAACAAAATGGGATAGCTGAATACAAAAATAGGCATCTACTTAATGTTACGCGTTTTCTGTCATTCCAAACTCATGTCCCTAAAGGATTTTAGGGAGAAGCTATTTTGACAGTTGCTCATCTCATAAATGACATACCTTTTCGTACCTTAGGAAATAAGAGTTCGATACAAAAATTGTCTGAATTTTATCCAAAAATTCATGTCACAAGTAATCTTCCATCTAAGGTGTTCAGATGCGCAATGTTTGTCCACATTCACAAATAATTCAGAAGTAAACTTTATCCTAGAGCGATGAAGTGCATTTTTATAGGCTATTCAAATAGCAAAAAGGGCTACAAATATTATCACCCTCAAATCAAAAAATTTTCATCTTAATGGATGTGACATTAATGAAGTAGAACCATGGTTCGCCGTATCGGACGAACCGTCCGGTACGTGGCATACCGAGTCGGACCGGTGCCTTACCGGTCCGGTTTGGACCTTTTTTTCGAAAAATCCCTCCGAACTGCATCGAACCGCCCGGTTCGGTCCGGTTCGCATCCATACGTCCAAAATCGGGTGGTATGGTCAGTTCGGTATCGGTTCGATGTGAACCGAACCGTGCGACATCCCACACGTGGAAAAAGTGGGGAGAGGGAGGAGGTGGGGTCGGAGAGTTTTTAAATGGCTGAGAGACATTAGAGTTCTCTGAGAAGTTTCAGAGAACTCCCGAAGCGTATGGTCTCAACGAAACCGTTGAGACCTCCGAAAAATTAGAAAAAAAGAAAAAAATCCGTCAAATTACAGAAGTGGTTCGAGGAGAGGCTGATCTTTGATCGGAGGTAAGATAATGTGTTATTTTTTAGTAAATATTTTTTTTATTTTTATTGTTAAAACTAGGATAAGAATGAGAAAGAATGAAAATAAGAGAAAATCATGTCAAAATCTTATGATTTTGATATGATTTAATTATACGTGATAGATCTTTGAAAGATCTATACGATGACACCAAAATTGTTAATTTTCATTAATTATATATTTTTTAAATATTTTTATATATTTATTCATTTAAAAATTAATAAAAAATAAATTTTAGAAAAAAATCAGAGTTTGAGAATCATGTTTAGAATGATTCAAGCTACTTAAATCTAATTTTAAATTTTTTTCAAATATTTGAAATTAAAAAATTATTTTTTAACTATTTAAATTAAAAATTTAATTATAAAATAAAAAAATATATATAAATATGTTATATTTTAGTTAATTTAAAAATATTATTTGAAGCATATAACATATTTATTTTGAATTTATAAATTTTAAAATAATTATTAAAATTATTTTAAAATTATATATAATTATTTTAATTATCATTAAACTATCGTGTTTTGTTATACTTGCATATATTTATAAGAAAAAAATTTAGAGCATGAGTTCTTCACTTTAATTAATCAGCTATTTTATAGTATATATTTATTTATATAAAAATTATTAAAAAAATAAAAAATAAAAAATCAGTGTTAGTTTTGAAATTAAGAATAATATTTAGAATGATTCAAAATAATTGAAATATTTGAATCTAACTTGAGATTTTTTGAAATTTTTTTGTAAATATTTAAATAGTAAAAAATATTATCAAATAAAAAATATATGTAATTAGTGTTATATTACAGTTAATTTGAAATAATTAGTATTTTGTTATACCTGCAGAAATGAGTAAGAAGAAAGATCCAGAGCGTGACATTGGTTGGGATCATGGTGAGATACTCTCAGTTCGGCATCATTGGAGATGCAAATGGTGCAACACAGAGTTCAAGGGAGGAGGAGTTACTAGGTTAAAGTAGCATCTGGCTGGTGGTTATCCTGATATGTCCATGTGTTGGAAATATCCGCAAGAAGTCCGACAATTGATGAAAAATACTTTGTTGATTTGAAAGCAGCGAAGGAAAGGGCAAAGCAGAAAAAGACGAAGTAGACCGTTGAGCTGTAGAGCCACATTCTTATCACTCTAGAGAGTCAGAGGAGGCTTCTGTTCCAGATGATGAGGGGCACAGATTGAGGCTGCCATTCAGACGAGCTTGGCGGATCAGTACCAGCAGGAGATGGTCTGGTACAGAGAGCGATTCGGACCATCATGCTACGAATCAGGATCTGGATCAGCGATTGGTGGGGAGAATTCGAGTTAAGAGGACTACCTCAGTCAGAGAGCCTAGTGATAGAGGGAGCAGACGCAGCATGTTTCTTTGTTGGGAGCTTTTGGCAGTAGGAAGAGATCCTCCAGAGATATTCCAGGAGGAGCCAGCATTCAGGATTTGAATCCACTTGCTTTGCCCAACAAGGATTCAAAGTAGTAGAGAATTGACAGTATACTGAAAAAAGATAAGAAGGATATGTGGAGAGCTATTGGATCATGGTTTCATTTCAGCCATATTCCAGCAAATGCAACAGCCAATCTTTAATACCGATCTGCTATTTCAGCCATAGAGGCTGCCGGTCAGGGTGTAGATGCTCCAGGACCTAAGAACATCTATGGTCAGCTTCTTGACAGCAACAAGAGAATCTGCAGAGATGGATTGCTTTTTACAAAAATAAATGGCCTACATACGGTCTGACAGTGATGTGTGATGGTTGACAGGTCCTACTAGACGGAGCATCATTAATTTTTTGACATACTGTGATGAAAAAATATTTTTTCACAAATCAATTGATACTTCAGATAAGATGCACGATGCCACATATATCCTTGGTCTGATGGAGGAGGTGATTGATTCAATCGGTGAGCAGCATGTCGTGCAGATCATCACAGATAACGGATCACAATATAAGGCTGCCGGAGAGTTGCTGATGGAGCAGCGATCGCAGATATACTGGATCCCATGTGCTGTACATTGCATTGATTTTATATTGATGGATATCAAGAAGATTCGCAGGGTGCAGCAGGTAGTGGAGATTGCTCAGATCATTACTAGATTCATCTACAACCATACATGGATTCTTTCATTGATGTGGACGTATACTGGGGAAAGATCTTACGACTGGGTATCACACGGTTTGCTACCAACTACATAGCACTTGATAGTCTTCTTCAGAAGATAGCAGCCCTACGTCAGATGTTTGTCAATGCTGAGTGGCAGGAGAGCAGATATGCGAGGGCCGGCACTGATGGAAGTCATGTGGAGAACTTGGTGATGAGTCAGTCATTTTGGCAGCGGGCTGAGAAGGTAGTGAAGGCTATCAAGCCTTTATATGAGGTGCTTCACGCTGTGGACAGTGAAAGATACCCCATGTGAGCTTCTTATATTACATGATGGAGAGGGCAAAGAAATATATCAGTAAGAGTGATCCCAAGCATGCTCAAGAATTCATTAACATCATTGAACACTGTTGAGACTATTAGATGGGCAGAGATTTGCATCTAGCTGGTAAGTTTGGATTCAAGAATGTTTAAAAATATTTTTTCGAAGCATGAAAATAAAAGTGTACTTAATCAGTCTTGAAATTTATCTGCAGCTTATTACTTGAATCCGAGATTTCAGTATACTATTCGAGGATAGATATGGACAACGAATTTCTTGCTGCTCTTCGTAATGTCATATATAAGATGGTGCTCGATCCAGAAATCGCGTCGTTGTGTCTGCAAGAGGTATGCTAGTTTAAAACAGATGTAATTATTCAACTAAATTCGATTTGATATATTTATAAATAATAAATATATTTTGTTTCAGACGAAACAGTTTAGAGAGGGATCAGACAGTTTTGGAGTCCCATCAGCTGTCGTAAGCAAAAAGCAGATGAATCCAGATAAATTACATATCAATAATGAGCAATATAGATTGATATGTAATTTTGCTTAATAATATCATCAAATTTGATATGTAATTTTGCTTTTGTAGCTGAATGATGGATTTATTTTGGAACGTCAGCAGAAAATTTGAAACATATAGCTGTCCGTATTCTTTCTTAGATGGTCTCTGCTAGTGGCTGTGAGCGTAATTGGTCCACTTTCGTCCTTATCCACAGCAAACAGAGAAATCGTCTGACACAAAAATGCCTCGACGATCTTGTATATGTTCACTACAATCTGAGGTTGAGACTAAAATGTATTCAGGAGAAAGTTCAGTTGAAGTACACTGATCCGATGCTGGATGATTATGCCGACGAGGATGACGATCCGATCATCGGATGGCTTGCAGGTCAGCAGCAGGAGCCAGAGCTTGATGAGCTAGGATCTCCTCCACGACCAGTCAGTGTAGTGGCGAGGGAGATCAGGGTGGATCCAGGGCAATGGGCAGAAAAAATATTCACATAGGGTTCCAGCTGATCAGCCACAGCCTGAGGGAACACAAGGGACTCATTCATCACATGAGTCGTCCGATACATCTTTTCAGAGATTCGAGCGAGAGATGTATGGACGATCCTCCCGGCAGCCAGCAAAAAGGCATCCATCCTCCCAATCACAGGAAACTCAGTCACAGAGGGGCATAAGGGGAGGAAAGAAAAAGACAGTTGTACGTGCACCACTCTCGGAGTACAGAAGCTATCTGGTTCAAATATGGATACTAGGGAGAGTGATGATGATATTGGTAGTAGTAGCCATGGATCTGATGATCAGGGAGGAACTGAAGGACAGGAGACCACCGTTTATGAGACAGCCACAGGATGATATTCGATTCATCGGTGAGTCTCAGTTTACGCATATCACACAGGATAGGGATCATGGTGGACGAGTCGATAGAGATCATGGGAAGCCGATTTCATATAGACGACGGGCTCCTAGAGATCGTCCAGCACATGATGCAGCTACGGACGATCTTGCACGTAGAGTAGGATCCATGGATGTATCTGGATCATCTTCGTATTATAGATCCTATTATCCACAGCCACCTTATGATCCATATGCATATGGTGCATCCGAGACATCATCTTCTAGTGGTTACTACCTGTGCAATGTGGAGCATCTTACGGATCAGATTTTGCTACTGGCATATTTGGATGGGTTCCTCCACAAGCGTACCATCATCCTGAGGATATTTTTCAGAGTCAGAGTTTTAGCGAGAGGTCTGAAATGTCTTACAATCCAGAGAGGATGCCTTATGGGATGATGAATATTTGAGAGTACGGTGCAGCTTGGCTAGAGGGTTGACTGATGTCCATTCAGACTATGTTGATGATCCAGACATCTACGAGTGTCATAGACACTCGACAAGAAATTAAATGCAGAGTACATCTTAAGGTTCGTATATCAGTTATTGCGCTTTGTACTTAAATATTTAGATACATTTTAATGCATATTTTATATATATATTTTTTTAGTTTTAAGATGACATAGTTGAAATATGATGTAAATAAATATATGTTTGAAATTTTGGATCAAGAGTCTTTGTACCGCAACTTAACTCCAAATTGAATCCAAATATGTCAATAATATGCAAAATAATACCATTTTGAGGTTGTATTTATCAATTATTAACTTCAAAAACCCCCAAAAAAATTGAAAATCGAAAAAAAAATTATGTACCGATATCGGACCGATAGTCTTGGCGTACCGTGTGTCGGTATGGTACGGTACCGATACCATACCGGTTCGGCACCGGCACGCCGTCCGGTATCGGTACGGAGAATCCTTGAGTAGAACCCTTCTTTTTATCTTTAGATCCT
Organism: Elaeis guineensis; assembly: GCF_000442705.2. Taxonomy (NCBI): domain Eukaryota; kingdom Viridiplantae; phylum Streptophyta; class Magnoliopsida; order Arecales; family Arecaceae; genus Elaeis; species Elaeis guineensis. The sequence goes on from NC_026000.2 coordinate 24,539,714, forward strand.
CATCTTTAGGAGGAGAAAATTGTGCAGAGAGAAGATGAGGGCATGTGACAGTTTTTTCTTGACTCTGCACCATACGAATCTATTCATCCTTCATTTGAATCTGTTCAATCTCTATCATCCGAATCTATCCAGCCTTCATTTGAATCTGTTCAACCTGTGACTGTTTTATCTCCTATTGTCCCATCTTCACCTGTTGAACCATCACTTGTTTTGGTTCAACAAGATCAGCAGCAGACCGCTCGATAAGATCAGCAATAGAGCGATCCCATCTCCATTCGACTTCCAGACCATCTCCGAAACAGGTCTACACCAAAAGAGAGAAGCCCATTTTGGATCAGAAGCAAATTCAAGAATTCTACCTGATACAAGGTACAGAAACCTCTCACTCTTTCTCTACAAGTAATTCTAATTTGTATGATCTTAATTTACCTATTACCTTGAGAAAAGGGATCAGAAAATGTACTCAACATTTCATATCTCAGTTTGTGTCTTCTTATAGATTATCCTCACAGCACAAAAGTTTTCTTGCCTCCCTGGATTCTATTGACGTTCCAAAAACTGTACATGAGGTATTAAATGATAGGAATTGGGTAAATGCCATGAAGAAAGAAATGAGTGCACTTGAGAAGAATGGGACATGGAAAATGGTTCCTCAGCCTAAAGGGAAGAAAGCAATGGGGAGATAGATGGGTTTATACCTTAAAGTACAAAGTTGATGAGACATTGGAGAGGTATAAGGCAAGGCTAGTCGCAAAGGATTATATACAGACTTATGGAGTAGATTATCAAGAGCCGTTTGCTTCTGTGGCAAAGATGAATACAGTAAGGGTCTTGTTGTCATTGGCAGCCTACTTCGACTAGGATTTGCAGTACTTTGATGTGAAGAATGCATTTCTATATGGAGATTTGCAAGAGAAAGTATTTATGGAGCCACCACATGGATTTGACATGAACTTTGGTCCGAACAAGATTTGTCGCTTAAAAAAGGCTCTTTATAGATTGAAGCAGTCCTCGAGAGCTTGGTTTGGAAGGTTTACAGGAGTTGTGTTAAGGATGGGGTATAAGCAAAGTCAAGGAGACCGCACTTTATTTACTAAACATTCGAAAGAGGATAAGCTCATGCTCTTTTAGTCTACGTGGATGACATTATTGTAACAGGAGATGATATAGTCGAAAGAGAATGCTTGAAAAGGCAATTGAAGTAAGAATTTGAAATAAATGATCTCGGAAAGCTTAAGTACTTCCTTGGAATTAAAGTGGCCTACTCCAAACAAGGGATATTTGTATCCCAACGAAAATATGTGCTTGATTTACTTAAAGAAACAGAAAAACTTGGGATTAAAGCATCGAGCATTCCAATTGACCCGAATCATAAGCTATGCAAAAAGGAAGGAGGACAATTGATAAGAGCAGATATCAAAGACTTGTGCGAAGACATATTTATCTATCTCATATGAGGCCAGATGTTGCTTATGCAGTTGGGTTAGTTAGTTAGTTTATGCATGATCCGAAAGTAGAGCATCTAAATGCAGTTTATAAGATTCTTCAATATCTTAAAGCTACACCTGGAAGAGAAATTCTATTCAAGAAGGGTAGTGAGTTAACAATGGAAGCTTATATTGATGCAGACTTTGTAGGGTCATTGATTGATAGGAGATCTACCACAGGTTATTGTATGTTCCTAGGCGGTAACCTAATAACATGGAGAAGTAAGAAACAATTGGTGGTTGCTAGATCCATTGCATAGGCATAATTTAGAGCAATGGCATATGGAATTTGTGAACTCTTATGGTTGAAAATAATTCTAAGTGATCTCAGAATCGGAAGAGAAGACCCATGAAACTATATTGTGACAATAAGTCAGCCATTAGTATTGCTCATAATTTAGTTCAGCATGATCGGACTAAACACATTGAGATAGATAGGCATTTCATAAAAGAAAATTGGAGAATGGTCTAATTACAATTCTCTATGAGTCTTCAAGTAATCAGCTAGTTGATATACTAACTAAGGGGCTGCCTACAGCACGATTTCAAGAAATCACATGGAAGCTGGGAATGGAAAACACCCACTCTCCAACTTGAGGTGGAGTGTTGGATAGAGCCAATAATCTCTTCTTGAATATCTCCAATATTCTCTTTCAGAATATTTCTTTACCATGTTGGATAGAGCCGATATTCTCTCCCAGAATATCTCTTTACCATGTTGGATAGAGCCGATATTTTCTCCTTGAATATCTTTGATATTCTCTCCCAGAATATCTCTTTTTGAATTTTAAATTTCTGATTCTTTCCTTGTGTAATCTTGTAATTATTTTTTTGATTTATTTTCTTAAATATAAGGATTTGAACCATTAGAATGGTTAATCTCTCATCTATATATTGTATTATCTGTAATCAATCAATAATATACACAATATACAAATTTCTCAACATTATTTTTCTTTCTTCTTTCTCTCCCCGCCGCTCCATTGCTTCTTTTATTATATGGACCCCACAAAGTAAAATTCCTGGATTCGCCATTGGTTGTGGGGCATGTGACCTGCCATATCCAAGGGGACTTGAGATTTTTTACATGAGGCAATGTTGAGTTTATTTTGGAGGAGATATACTATAGTTTGAGCATGCAAACCACTGACTAATGTTGTCGCATGGTGAGTGGATCAACAAGGATCCAAAGTTGCCTGGGCATGTGAACCATTAGATCAAAGCGAGCTTGAGATTGTTGGAGCATGCAACCCATCCAATGATATCGAGGATATCACACGTCATGTGTGCCTCTTGAACATGTTAGGATTTGATTGATGCTTGTGTTCTTATGTGTCAGATCTATCAACGAGTTAAACACCCAAAGTGGGCTTTTTGACTTCACTTCGACGTATGACCCACAAATATGGACATAATCTGGGAGTACATTCTTCCATAGCTCTGGCCTTCTTATGGGCATTACATTTTGAAATCAGAGTATATTGGTGCCATCTATTTCCTGGAGCTGGGATGGTTGGGCCGATATCAAACCTACTGCTCGGGACAATGTCAACAATAGTATGAGCAGTCGGGTGCAAAACAATATCCAGCTGGCATCTTACTTGGGGTTTTATCTATGTTGATGTTTATGAGGCCTACATAATTCTAGAAGGAACTAGAAGTGAGTTGGATGTTGTTTGTTTGCTCTCTTTAAGGTGTTTACAACTTCTTTAAAATGTTTACTCCATGGATCTATGTAGCATTTATATTTTAAACAAACATATAAAAAGGGGATAAAATGCCAAATTGATGTAGCCGTGTAGATAATGGTAATGGCACCATAGTCCAATTATGGGCTCATAAACATCCTATAATCCTAAATTATGACCTAAACAAACCTTAAAGACCTTTTAATAACCATTAAAAATTACAAGGCGGCCTAGTGATCAAGATGTCATGTCGTCCCAAGTATCTTGAATCTTGATATTGTATTGGCCTAGTCCATGGTTGATAATGGGCTTGGACCCGGTTTTTGAAACCTTGCTTTGGAAACCTCAAGAGATTATGCATGATTGCTTTATGGTGTTAGCCATTGGTTTTAATTGTCTGGTCTATGATGATGCAAGTAATGAGACTACTAGACCCAATGTTTTTTATTTTAATTTATCTTCAAGATAGTGGTGAACTAGACAGGTAGAACTACCCACTCGAGGAGGCATGCCTTGGAGTGGCTGACTGATTGAGGATCCCATTTGATTTTTAGAAGAGCTTGTGTATTTCTAATACATGTAGAGAATGTTACTTGGAGACAAGACATGGGGGAGTGTCCATAATTTCTAGACATAGGAAACCTCAAAATATTGGACACAAGGAATTCCCATACTACGTAGATGTGTTTGTTTATGCAATGAGTAATTTGTTAAACAAATTACATTCTGTTTCGATAGAATTAGCCAAATGTTATAGACTTGTAAATTTCTAGGTGTAAGTGTCAAAAGTTGACAGGTAATGTAATAATTATGATTTGGTAATTTGAGGTGTCAAGGAGTATCATAAAATAGTTAGGTTTCCAGGCATGTCAAATCCAAGTTTTGAACTGTCCAAGTGACGTTGCATATGGTTGCATGTTTGTGCTTGCAATGTTGGTAATTCTCAACTGGAACTTGCCAACTTGCTTGAGTTTATTATGAAGAAAGCAGACTAGGTAAATATTATGTTTGGCATAGTTTGCTTGACCATATATGGACCCAATCATGAATGGGTTGGACTTTTGGATTTGGTGTTCTTATAAGTGGGTTAAATCCTAATCCTTGTCCCTTCCCTTTTCTTGGCCTGCCTCTTTTACGCTTTGGGGATTTTGCAAGTGGTCTGTTAACTGGGTATTATTGGGGTTAATGTTGTGGTCAGCATGGTGGAAGTTCTAGCTGGATGGTAGTTTTGATGGTGCTAATGACAAGGTAAGATTTAAAGTCAGACTTGTGAGGAGGTTGGATGAGTCAAAGGAATAGAGGCTAAGGGACTTAGGGTCATAGATGGTGCATGGTGAACCTTCTCAAGGAGAATATAAATGATGCCAAGGATGGAGGAGATGGTGTTGGTATTTGAAGGTGAATAAGGGATGGAGACATGGAGGGAGTTGACATGGATCATAATGTTTCTATAGCTTCCAACTGATGGGGGTTAATGTGGTGATACCCCAAGTTGGTGAAGATGGGCTTCTGGAACTACATGTCTGTAAAGAAGATGGAGGGCTTGGTCAGGTAGGTATGGAGCCACAGAGGGAGATAGACATAAGTTGGGAGGGAATGAAGAGGGAGACAGAATCTGTCTTAAGGAACAGGGGTGGAGGGTTTTCATGGGGGAGATGGAAATAAGATTGCTTAAGTAGTTGGAAGGGAAGTAGAGGGAATAAAGAAGAGGTGCCTGTAGTGCTTTTTCTTTTTTGGTTGGGGGGTGGGGGGTCAGGTGGGGAGGTGGACTTCATCCAAAAAGGCAAGCCAGGAAGTTATTATTTTGGTTCCTTGGCCTTGTATAAGTAGCCAAAATATACCCATCACACCTGATTTTGGACTTAAAAAAAGGCCCACACGTGTCCTTACATACTCCCATTGTTTGAGCCTTGGCATCCTTGCCAGGCTAAGGATCCAATCTAGTTAAATCCAATTATAAAAACGACATGATCAGCCTGTGATTAGCTCTAAAAGGGCCCATGTTGTAGGGTTCACTAGTCCTAATAGGCCGTTGGTTGGGCCCACTCTGATATCATTTGTAACGATCTATGATCTCACCAAAAAAGACTAGCCAATAGATATTATTTGGATTCTTTGGCCTTGTATAAGAACCCAAGATATCCTTGGTGCACACCTAATTTGGGACTAAACACATGCCACACAGGTCCTCGCATTGCTTTTGCCTTCCTAGCCTATATTATTGCTAGTTTACTTACCATAATTATCCTTAGTTAGATTTGTTATTTGGTAAGTCTAGCTTGTGTCTAGCAATTTTTTTTTTTACTTTGCATTCTTTCTTTGTCCTTGTTCCATCTTAGTGGTTTAACCATCACCTTTGTAATTTAAACTTTGAGGTTTTGTTACCATATGGTGCCTAGTTACAAAAGAGTGGCATTTTTTCTGCATTATATCATCATCTCATTAGTGCATCTATTAAATCAGCGTACCATGTTGCGAGTGACCTCTTTATTGTGATCGAGCATTATCAAATGTCTTTGCAGCTCAACCCTGGAATTCGCAATTTGGCCTTTGATCGCTCATGTAGGCTACAATTCTCTCTAACTTTGTTTTTGTTCTTTCCTTGTTTTTCTTCTATTTTGTCATTCTATTGTCAAGTTCTTGATGGGATTTTAGTTTATAGTTTAGATGTAAGTGTTAAATTATACAATTGCTTTTTATTGTGTACATATTTTAACTTTTATAAGCTAATATTTTACTTAAGATGCTTTTAATTCATAGTATTTATCCATACCTAGTTGTGCAGTTGAAGTTTCTGCATTTTGCACTTGTTATTTAATGTCTTACTTTCTCCATAATTGGGCATAGGTTTTGCCATCTATATCTATTGACCACATGCCCTGATGAGATAGTGATCTCATGCCCATATTTGCCTCGGGGATATGGGGGTTTGATTGTCAAATCTCCTATTCAAGATGAATTGATCGAGAGATGTATGTATCTACCAGTTTAGTTAAATAGTAAATTTTATAATGTCTCATGATCTAATGTTAGAGTTTGGATGTTCATTGAGAATTTTATTTTAAAGAAACTGAGGTTTCTTTTTTGTGATTTATGAGATAATTGGTTGAAAACTGCTACTTGTGATTGTCTTTTCATGGCCAGAATCTTTACAATGCTTTTTATTGGTTAACATCATTAGGACTGTAGCTTTAAGCTCATTATTCCATATGTATTATAAGCCTTATTAATTGAGAAGCATGCTTGAAATGGGCTAGGGTTATTCTAGTCCTAGTTGAAATACAAACCATGGTCACAAACCAACTTACTGTCATGATAATTGTGTTATAGAACAAGGTTTTAAATACCAGTACCAGATATAGTACCATTTTTTTGCCAAAATGGTACAGTATTGGTATTGACACAAGGCATGTGATGTAGCCCCATCTCACCACACTATGTACTGGTGACAGAAGCCTGCAAAATGGTATGGTACCTTTAGCACCAGGGTTTTCCGTACTGTGCCGAACCGATCGGTACACCCTGTATTGTATCGAACTGCAGGAAATCGGCACGGTTTGGCTGATAAATTCGGTACACCAACGGTACCAGGAGGGAAAGAGAGGAAAAGTGAGAAAGAGAGAGAGAGGAGGAGAGGGAAGGAGGCGGGAGCCTTGGAGGCCGGCGGTGGTCCGCTGCGGCTGTTGGAGGGTTTCGAGCCCCATATCGTCCGATAGGACTTTCAATAGAGCGAGGAAGAGAGAGATAGTGCTTGGGGGGGTGGGGACGACTTACCGGACGGATGTCGCCTCCATCACGAGGCCCTCGATGGCCGGTGAGCCCACGTCGATGGGCCTAAGGGCGATCAAGCAGGAGGAGGGTCTCCGCAGCTCCGTCGGTCCGTCTCCTTCAAAACAACACAAGACTCGTGGAGTTTTTTTTTTTTTTTTGATTTAAAGACGTGAAGTTGGCAACCTAGTTGCTGACTTTACGATTTTAAAAAAAAAAATAGTGAAGTCGACAACTGGTTGCCGACTTCACCTGTTCATGGGTTTTTTAAAAAAACCTGTGAAATAGGGGCCGATGCCCCTGTTTCACACCCGCGCGGACTGCGCCATCGGGCGACCATCGTAGCCAGCCGGACGCTGTCCGACGGCCCCGTCCCCTCCTTCCCCTCCCTCCTTTTCTTTCTTCCTCCTTCTCTCTCTCTATTCTTCTCTCTTTCTCTCTTTTTCTTCTCTAGATCGGCTCCTGTTTCCTTCATCGGTTCGCCTCGGTTCAGCACAGTAAAAATCATACCGAACCGTACCGCTAGCCAATTGATACGGCCGGCGGTATCGGTTCAGCAAATCTTGTTTAGCACCATCCCGTTCTAGTGATATTTGAAACCTTGTTATACATAATGTCAAGCTTACCTTGGAATAGTACAATGCCAAGACCCACACCAAGTAGATTTGAAAAGTGAACTAACCAATTAAAAACTTGGGCTAAATTAGGAAAGGATGTCTTGATATGCCTTTCATATGTTTCAGTCTGTACTCTGTCCTATTATGGTTTTTGCTTTGTATATTCACATGCATGTGCAGGTAAGGACTGTCAGTTGCACTCACACTTTTTACTGGCTGATCTAATTAAACAACCATGCTATTTTTACGTTTCTTGTCAACAAGTTAGTAGTACAACATAGTGTCATCTACAGCTAATTTTTTTCCTTAAAAAATACTTGGAATTATATAATTACATGTTAATAGATGACTGAAAAATACAATGATTATCAACATGCATGCTCCGTGATATGTAGAAATGAACAAGACTTACCCAAAATTTTGTCGTAAATTGACACAAATTTCACCCTGATGCTTACAGAAATAATTGGTTATTTAACATTCTGGTACATTGATGACATATATGCGGAGTACATTTACATGCATTATATTATGCTATAATTGTGTCTTATTTGCTTACACAACCCTCAAGATCCGTGTCCACACAGATGACATGCATGTTCAGTTTGGTACACATATTATTTAGTTGTTTACTTTTCAGTGTATTTTTTTGCTATTCTAATCATATTGGATTTTATTTTCAATTATTTTTTGTAGATTAACGTGACAATATATGACTGGGACATAATATGGAAAAGCACAGTTCTTGGGTCTGTAACAGTTCCAGTTGAAAGTGAAGGCCAAACTGGAGTCATCTGGTACACTTTGGATAGCACGTCAGGACAGGTATGATTACTTGACAATTGATACATAAACTATATCATGTGCTTGGGGCTTTGCATGGTTTATTGTGAACTTAAAGGATGTTTTTTTCCAGGTTTGTCTACATATTAAAACAATAAAGCTTCCTGCAAGTACTTCCAGGTGATTTCTTGTTTTGGCTTTGGCCTACTGGCTGTTTCCCTTTCGCTAGCATTTTATTCGTTTTCTATATAGTATGAAAGTATTTCACCTGAATTCTAGTCAATAAATTCTTTTGCTCATGTAACCTGCTTAATTCTAGAAGCCTTAATGTGCTATTTATACACACATAATTATTCTTATCGTGCTTTTGGCCAAAGAGGAAAACAAGAATTTCAGAGACACAACTGTAGATTTTATTACTGATATTTATTTTTTATATTTTTTTGTACATGGAGGGGTTTATCTGTGAGTGTGTGTGCGTGGAGGCTGTTGGGCTGGGGATTATGCCTTGGCTGGTGGTTTTGGGCAACTGGAGTGCTTTACGGTTGCACTCCTATACTTGTTGTGTTATGTTTGAAGTTCCATAGATGCTAATGACTAATTTTGTCAATATGCACAAGCTCTTCTCTGTTCAAGATACTTGATCCATCTTGTGCAGTTTATCATATTTCTATATCTGCTCGCATTTCATATCAATCCTGTATTTCTTGGATATTCGCGAACAATTTCTCTTGATGCTTGTGGTTCATTGCCATGTTGAACATATGGGGTTAATTGACATAGTTCCATCTACTGAATGCAACTTTGAATAATAATGACAAGGTGTTGAGTCTTTTGACTGAGCTTTGTAGTATTCTTTGTAAAGTTAAAGATGGCATAAGTTGATTATGACAGACTGAAGGCTTGCAGGGTAAGCACACGAAAAGTTATATATTAAGCCTACCAATCGCTGGCTTTGTTCATGGACTACAGTATGCTGAAGTTATGCCCTCTGATCCACTAGCCCCCAAGTAACTGTGGCCATGTAGTTGGTTCTAAAAGACTGAAGCTGTACCCTGAGAATGTGAACAATTTTTTAGACTGAATGAAGTGATTATATATGTGGCAAAGTTCACTGAGATTATGTTCATGGAGCCACAAGTTATCATGACTTAGTAGTTCTGCATGTATTGTGGTATATGCCATATATTGTATTATCAAGGTTTAAAGTGATGGTCCTATGTCATATCTATGATTCGTATTGTATTAGTAGGTTTGGACACAGTCTGAGGCTTCATACCACTGTATCATCTGTGTTCATCTATTGGTATCATTTGGTTGTGTCATTGCATGATCCATCCAATACAGCAAGGTTGATGTGTAGCATTCTGCATTTCAAAATCCTAGAATGCCATGAATATTATCATCTTTTTTTTTCAACTTTCTAGATAGCAGATGCAGTATGTGGGCAGCTGGTACATTGTGTAGTGTCTCAAACAAGGGGCGAGGAGAAGAAAGAGGCGACCAAGGTGGAGTGTGAGGGGGTGGAGAAGATGGAGGTGAAGGGAAGGATGAGGAAGGGAAGGAGAAGGTGAGATTAGAGGAAAAGGGAAGAGGAGGGGAAGGAGAACAAGGAAGAGAGTTTTTTTTTTTTTTTTTGGAGGGGGTGGGGGATTAAGAGCAGGTTGGAGAAGGTGGGTACTAAGATTTATGGTCCTCAGTTATGTGAGGTGAAAAATATATTTCCATGTGTAGAAGAGGTCATTTACTAAGATTTGTGAGCTTCTGGAAAAAAAATGATATATTAGACCAAAAAGAAGAACCAGTGATTGGAGAGAAAAAAGGGTCAAGAAAGAGAAATTTTGAAGTTAGAGTCTAGTTCATAAAATAGAAACACAATAAATGACTTATAGGAACAATGACACCTAGTGCCCCACCAGCCACACCTTTATGAATCTAGGCCTCGCTTCTAGGTTTTTGCAAGCCTCGTGCTTAATATATGGAATCAGACCACAGAGAATAGAGAAAAACATTTTTATTTCATTTCTTTCATTCATCAAGAACCACCCATTCATTATTTGAACTTACACCTTTCTCCAGGTTTAATAGCTTCTTCAGCCCATAACATGGGAAAATCCAGTAGATTAAGAAGTTGAGAAAGGAATGAAAAAAGATGAATAAAGGAAGAAGAACATCTGTGCAAATGCTTTTAGAACTTGAAATTCTCCATTGTCTTGAATATTTGTTAACGTATCATCCTTATGCGCATCATCATCCATAATGTTGAAATCCTTGGTTGGTGATCATCCTTGGCTGGAGAAGTGTGATTTTTGATTGAATACTTGATTGTAGATTCTTTCCATATTTAGTAGTACCTTTGATTGAATGCCTTTTGCCACAAATAAGCCCATTTTTTCTTTTCTTCCTTCTCAGTGAACCTCCCTATCTCTTGCTTGTTAAGAATCAATTTCAATTGCCTCGTGGCAACTTATCAGATTTGCAAAAAACCTCCATCTAGTTAAATCCTTCCAATAAGGTCTTTCAGTGATCAAAAACAATAAATTAAAAGGGTCATGATCAATCAAGCTCCAATCATGCTTAAGATGTTCCTGGCATCACTAGTTATGAATGCGTAGTATCACCATTGGTTTTGTGTCAGCCCATGGAAGTTCTTTTTTTCTTTTGTTACGTAGAAGTGAGGCCTCTGCAGCATTATGTGCTGTGCTTTTGACTACAAATTCGAATAACATGTTAAGATAGATTGACCACAGATACAGAAAGGTGGATCCAGATGCTTTACTAAAATCCACTTGATGTTTTTTTCCTCATGCTGTCTGGATCACATTGCTAGGTGTGAGATTCTCATTAATTCTATTTTTCTTTTTGGTTTTTTGAAATATGTACTTTGTATTATTTTTTTAAAAATCTTGTATCTTAGTCAAAAGCAAAGTCAAAGAGTGTCTATTTTTTATCCTTTTTCCCAAAAAAATCTGATATCTAGGGCTTTAAATGGCTTTGCTGGTGCTGATGCTCGAAGAAGGATTTCTTTAGATAAACAAGGCCCTACAGTGGTTCATCAAAAGCCTGGGCCGTTACAGACCATATTTGATCTTCCTCCAGATGAGGTAAGTTCCCCTATATCATGAAAATTGAGCTCACTTATGTGCATGCGATCCATGTATATAGTTTAGTGTTCAGAAATTGCAGCCCGTTATAACTGGTGATCTAGTTAGGGTTGTATTGTTTCAGGTTGCTGATCATACTTATTCATGTGCGCTTGAGAGGTCCTTTTTGTACCATGGGCGCATGTATGTCTCTGCATGGCACATTTGCTTCCATTCTAATGTATTTTCTAAGCAAATAAAGGTTAGCTTCTTCTACCTATCTGTAAGGTTTACTACTTGTTTCAGATGCATTTGTTCTTGTATTAATCTTAAAACAAATATCTATATAACTATGGGATGACCCATGTTGAGTCAACTTGATCACATTTGATTTGGTTTATCGATTAGTTTAGTTTTAAAATTTTTCTCTTTTTTTTTTTTTTTCTTTTGTGAGAATTGCTTCATGTTGATATCATACATATTTGGTGGCATACAGTTTTCGGTTGTGGATTTGGCAGGTTAGACTATTATGTCTCCTGAATCATGTGAAATGTTTTCCAGTGCAAAACTAAATTTCGCATGAGCGCAACAAACCAACATTGAGAAAGTTCCTCTAATTTTTACCTTATATTATTTTCATCTAAATGTAAAATTAGTTGCTTGCTTTAAATTTTTTTATAGTTTATTATCATCTATGGAGAGCAATATGAAATTCCTTTGAAATAGGTGAATTTTTTTAGTGTAAATAGTCTAATTATATGTTCAGCATTAATCCTTTGTTTTACTATTTTCTTACTATGGATATAAATCAGTTCATTTGTTTTATGCATTTAAGGCCTCTTGCCATATGTTTCATGTGGATATGTTGTTAGATTAGGACAACAAGGATGACTATTTGAATGTAGTATTATTGTTTGTGTTGGTTTTAGGGTTCAATGGAAAGGTTATTTCATGCTAGCAGAGGAATATGCTTTGTGTGAATTTTGAAGATGTTTGGTCAAATTGATGACCAAAACTACCTTGTGCCAATCCTTTTGTGAATAACTCTTAGTTTTATTTCATATATCCTGCAAGATAGCTAACGAAGTTCTGATTTGAATTGAAGTTTGTGATTGATGTACTGTAGATGTGCCTTCAGTGTTTTCTCTTCAAGGTAGCATGGTTTCATGAAAATTTTGAAACACTCGAAGAGTGGGATGGCAATAAGTAGTCTTGAAACACTAACGCTGCATTTGATTTGAGAATAAGATAAAGTGGAATAGACATTCTTATTTCAATTTTTGTTTGGCTGAAATTTTTATTCCAACTGGATTAACTCTTCGGACCGAGGGTATTCTTTTTTCCATATTACAGATGGCTTCTTTAGGAATAATGTTGTTTCAGCTTTGTCCTGGATTCTAGGAGAGGAATATGGGGTTCCTCTAATGCCTAAAGATGATGGAGAGGGATGTAACATAAAATATTCAAAATGTAACACCAGGAAAAAATTATGCAACTTAAAACTGAAAAATTAGTAAATCAAGCAGGAGTTACTGCTACTTGAAGCAGCAATGGTGTCAATTGGAGGATGCAACAGAGAAATCTCATTGACGTAGGACAAGTTAGGGATGGCCTATGCATGTGTAGTTGGACCTAAAGGATTATGTAAACTAGGTATGAGTGCTGAATTCACTTAGCTGCCCAATCGCAGGAAACAAGACAATTTATTGTTTTAGTGATTACAAATGTTTAAGGGTCAGAAAACATTATGAGGTATTAATAGGAGCATCTGTCCTCACTAAAGGGATCTAGGGTTGACTAGGTGAGTGGAGATGTTTAAGCTTTTGAGAGGAGGATTTGCCCAAGCTAATAAACCCATGTGGCACCCATTTTATTAGTCAATGTAGGACTAAAGATACTCTCCTCTACCCAATCTTGTGATGCTCTCATCACGTTTGGCTCCTAGTTGAGAGATAGGGGTCCACTCATGGCCTGAGTGCTACTTGACCCTAATGTGTTCTCCACAACCTTGGAATCACCCAATGAGGGGCCCACATGACTAATAAAGGTGGTAATGCACAATGAGTCTGGCTCTGATACCATTTGTCACTGGCTCACAGCTTAAAAACTTAAGCTGTTGAGAGGAGGACTGGCCTAAGCTAATAAACCCATGTGGCATCCCTTCTATTAGTCAATGTGGGACTATGATAGTGGTTAATTGTTGATTGTGAGTCCAGGTTTTGTATACTTATGTCATTGGCATTTAAGCACTGAAAAAAAGAGTGGATCTTATGAGGTGAAAGAGTACCAATTCGTTGAAAGTTTAAAAAAACTAATTTCAATCTCTATAATATGATCAGAAACAAAGAAATGGCAGAAATGTAATAAATTAGCACATGAGAGAAAACAGTACTCGGGTGAGAGATTAAATGGGGATGGATAGGAGAGTTAGGAGATGAAAGAAATAACATTGTCAGGGGATTTTGTTGTGGAGGGGGGGGGGGTGAAAGCTGACTTCATTCTTCTCTTCAATTTCTTCTTGAAACCAGCATACAGTACCCATTTACTACTAGCTGACACCCTGCACTTGCCAAATTTTAGTCCTTGACTGAGAAAAAACGAATATGTTAAACTTGAAATAGCGTAAGAAGGGCCAGCTGATGGACCCCTTGTAAGGCCTAGGTGGGTGCATAGCCAATTAGATGGCTACCTAGGGAGGAAAAGCCTAGAAAGCTGCAAAAGATACAAGCCATGCTTATGTATAGGGAATATGTTTTTAAACAAACCCCTTTCACAGGATGTATGGTGCATGAAATCTGTTTTTCAATTTCAAAACAATCCAAATGTCATCAAATTTTAGAAAAGATAATAAAATATTGATGGAAAACATAGATGACATGATTTCATTGATAATAAGTTTGAGATAGCATAACATAGGCACATAATATTGTAGCTGGTAGCAAATATCAGCCAACCATGTAACCCAAAATGGTCAGTTGTAATGACCCAACACAAAATGAGCATGGATCATAGTCATGGTTTTCAAAAAGATTTAGAAGTATTAATCATAGTGAGTAGTTCGGAAAATACATGCCACAAAATAGGATACCTCTTCAGCAATGCAAAGTAAAACCAAAAGTTCTAAACTCTAAGTCTATAATGAAAACAAAATGTCTATAGAAACTAAAATTTGATTGTTTTCAACATCATATCTCTGTCTACAGACTACAGATAGAAGCGTAAGTGATTGGAGGAGGAGAAAAAGAATGAAGATTAGGAGGAGAAGCTGGCTGCCAGTCGCTAGTGTGAGTCGGATTGCTAGAAAAGTGCATTGATCAGGGAAAAAGGGAAAATTGGGGAAAAACCATAGGAACAGGTCCCTGCTTGCATTTTTTTAGGAAATACAGCAAAAAATAATTTAGATGGGCAGTTGGCATGTAGCAGGAGGAGAAGCTAGCAGAAAACAGGGGAAAAGTCAAGAAAAGGGGGATGGAGAAATAGGGCACTAGAATTGACATCTACAACAACAGGAAGAAGAGGAATAAGAAGGAGAACTAGAAGAAAAGGAGCAGGAGAAAGAAGGATAACATACTTCGCACAACTAGTGGCTACCATGTCATCTGTGCTGCTTTCTGCTGTTCATGGCACCATATGGGGTCGGTAAGCCTCCTACCATAGTTGCTAGGTCAGTGGCACATTGTTTCCTGGTTAGTAACTGGAAAGAAACGAAAAGACAAACAGCCAACAAGAGATAACGTGCAATATGGGGAACTTGGGAAAGGTGGGAATGCTAAGTAGCTTAGGTCTAGGTGGGCTAGCTGATTAAAATGCCTAGGCTCATAGGTAGGGCAGCAAACTCTAGTGGGTTGGGTCAAGGGCAAGCGGATCTCAGTTTGGGATTTGTTTAATCCAAATGTATTTTAAGCTAAAGGCCCCATTTGGGATTGCTCTTGGAGGGGCTAAAAGCACTTCTAGATGATACGACGGTGTTTGGTAAAAAATCTGGAATAGCTTTCCGATCCTCCCAAAAGCTATAAAACATCTAGTTGGGAAAAACTCCAATTTGGTATTTCCAAAAGTGCTTTCTGAAATTTGCTAGGAAGCCATTTGTATGACTAAAATACCCCCAGACTTTGTAGTTGTTACATTGGTTATTCTAATATTTAGAGTTAAATAAAAAATATAAAGTGTATATTAACAATATTTTCACCATATTATATTAATATAAGAATAATATTATAATATAATACTATTATAATAATATACTAAAATAATAATATCACATTTATATTTCATAAATATATGCAATAATAATAATAAATGTAATACTTTATAAATATATATTATAATTATTAACTGATGATAGATACATTATATTTACATTACATTACGTTATATTATATTATGTTTTACTAATATTTTGATGATGCATTGGTACTATCATTATTATATCATAATAATCATATTTTAATGGTGTAATATTATATTATTATACCACATTATCATACTATTTTAATATTATACTATTTAAAACAAGGTTTTATGTTCTGGTGGGATGGAGAGCGGTCCTAGCCATCCCATTTTATTCCTGTGAGAAAATGGGATTAAGATAGATTCAGGACTCTGAAACCCATCCATGCAGGGAAAGAAGATGAAAGAGGAAAGAAAGAAAGAAAAGAAGTTGAAACGTAAAAAGTGATAGGAAAGAAGAAGAAGAAAATGAAAAGTAAAAATTGAAAAGAAAGAAGAAGAAAAATGAAAGAAAGAAAGGAAGGGAAAAGAAAAAGAAAGAAACGACAGAAGGAAGAAAGAAAAAAGAAAGAAGAAGAAAAAGGAAAAAAAGAAAGAAAGGAAGGGATAAGAAAAAGAAAAAAGGAAAGATAGAAAGGTAGAAGAAAAGAAAAAGAAAGAAAGAAAGAAAAGAAGAAAGAGAGAGATATGAAGGATATCTATCGGATGCATGACCAGAACAACTACTGGCACGGGATAGGATGGGACAGCGGGGCGTCCTGTTCCATAGAGATATTATGACACTTCCGTCCCATGGGATTTAAAATTTTATTCAACATAAATAATTTATAAATTAAGAATAGTTTATAATAACAATTCTTGATAGTATGAAAGAATTAAAAAGTTGAAAGCATTATGCAATGTCCTTTGTTGTCATTTTCTTGTACTCAAAGCACATTCTCATTTTAGTTACCAAACAGATGTTCAAGTTTCACAGCACTTTATAAATGTAGTAACAAAATAGTAAACTGCTTTTTATTAAAAGCTCTACTAGCAAAAGCTCTACCAACAAAAGCTTTACCAGGTTGGGTTACGTTGGGAACGTTAGTTGCCTTAGATTGGAATGAGTAGGAGTTTTAGGATGGGGGATAGGTTTGTAACATTTTTGCCGGATTGATATTTGTTGGGCTGAGACTTCACCTGTTCTTGAATTTCAATGGTATATTTACACATATTTAACAAGACTAGAGATATGACAATATATAACTAACTTATATGAAACATAAGTATGAAGTGAAAGCATATACATGAACTATATTGGATTGGTTCAAATTGGCCAGATTTGGGTTGGATCAAGGTTTGTAGTACTGGTGCAGGCCTCCCTAAACTGAGTATACCTTACTGTACCGATACCAAGCCTATACTCCGCACAAGGTTCAGTATGTTTGAATTGACCCCCACCCCGCATACCAACACCAAACCAACATGATACCGGTATGGATCCGGATTTTGAGATCGCAAACCTTGGATTAGATTAAGGTCAAATATGGTTGGATATAAGCTCAACCTGAACCCAACCCAACCTGCGGTTAGGATGGATTTGTGAGCCCAAGGCTAGCCTAAATTTATAAGACCTCATTCCAGCCCCACCAAGTGAGCGGGTTGTGTAGGTAGGTTGGGGGTGAGCCCAATCCCAATTGCACCCCTATGCCTATGTACCTAGGTCAGGACACCTTTAAAAACACTACGGGACCCATCACAAAAATGGTGCGTAAAAACTCATCCTGGCAGCTAATACTACGAGAATCTAATTTCCTTAGTTGCACAACAATATAGCTCCATCTTTTTTCCAAAATGTTCGGCTGCAAGAGAAACTAATGTGTTGGCTAGATCAGCTTGAAATACCAGAAACTGAATGATGATTATAGGTCTAAAGCATGTTGTTGTTGTTCTTAAGGATTGGACATGGACGAAATATGCTATGATCCTTTCCTGATTTCATGATCTGAACTCTCTGTTGCACCAAAATGCTGATCCTCATGCTTTCAGGACTGATGCATGCAGCCAGTCTGACCTCCTTTGACATTGTGTTCTGATCCACAATTAATGGGGATGTATATCTTGGACTCTGCTTGAAGTCATAATGATGATCCTACGTCTCTGGTGTACTTAAAATTCTAACCCATGCAAGTGACTGTTTTGCTGTTGTCAAGTAGATCCTTCATGGCACTTTAAAAAAAATATATATTTATGAACCTGTCATTTCTGATTTGGTTATTGAGGAGTCAGAAACAAATGATGGAGAATGACAATAAGTGAATAAATATTCATGAAGCCTCTTAGCAACTAGTAATATGACTTATCCATTGCTTTTGACAAAAAATGTGCATTCATACTGGTCTGTAATGAAGCTTTCCTTATTTTAATCTTAAATTTGATTTTAGAAGTTATGGCATTCGAAATATTTTTCTAGAAGTCGTGGCATTCGATATTCTTTTTTTTATCGAAATGTCACACTAATAAAAACAATGTTTTTTGAATAGCACTGAAATTGCATCTTTAAATATTTTCATGAAGTTATGAAATCAGTTAATTGTAACTATACGGTGTCCTTAAAAGGCTATCGCATATGGGTTAGAAGAATGGCTTTCCCTTTTTCAGCACACTTTATAATGATTGTTAATGCTTTATCAATTATTTGCTTGTTTCCACTGTACTTGTTTATTTCTTTAAAATTGTTTTGGCAGAAAAAAAGTTTTCTTGCCAATGATGGAAAATTTTTCTAGAAAAAGAAATCACTTGCATTGAGTTGTAGTCATATATTCATAGAGTGGTTTCCATAGATTGCTTCACTAATAGCAATTTATTTTATTTGATAGGTGGTTATTCCCTTAGGAGATATCCATGAGGTTTGTTGATTATGTTCTTTCTGCTTACTTCTTAGTTTCGTATCAAAATTTTATCATATGCTTATTGATATGAGTGCATTAATTTGCATTTTTTATTCGCAATGCAGATAGGGCAAAGCCAACACGCATTTATCAACCCTGCAATTATGATAATTCTTCGCATGGGTGCTGGAGGGCATGGTGTTCCTCTTGGAAGCCCAGATGGTCAGTGTTATATGTAATATTGTGAATCTGCTTCCATGTCCTATTTTACGTCTCATATAATAAGATGCTTATAATAGGTTTGTTACATTATATAGAATTACAGTGGTAATTGCAATTAACAAATAATTTTCTCTTGATATTAAGTTGGTGTTTGGTTGTTTTTTGAGGACATGTCTGGAAACTGTAAATGATTCGGCAATAATTGCACAAAATATATCAATTTTACCTCTTAAATTACTTTCTATCTCCGTAGATATGTTTTAGTAATTTCAAAAAATGGGAAAAAAACACACTAGAAGCATGATATATTTTTATTTCTAAAGTAGTATGGGAGGGAAATCCTACAACACGAATATTAACAAAAAATCCTTGGTTGCTTTTTGTGGTAAAATACAATATTTACTATAGGTGGTTCAAAGTTCACAAACTTAATTATTAAAACAGATATGTCGAAGTTTGATTAATGAAAAGGAATTAGTGCACCACAACAAGTGTAGAACCTACTCAACCTAGAAACGTAGAATTTGTGGTGGACCTAACAAAATAATTGGCTGAAGAAATATTGCTAAGATAAGGTGTTTGCGAAATTGAGGGAAAGAAATGCTTAAGTACATTATATAGTGTTATTCGCTAGAGAAGGCTTTTTTATTTTTTCCTTCCCTTAGGTTGCCTGCAAGAAGCAATTCTTAGCTATTTCAATCCGATCAGGACTTTCATTACGGACACCACACACATGGTGCACAACTTGCTAGATTGTTCATGTTAATCCTTTCTTACTATTTCGTAACTTGCTATTTCACTTAAATGACGTCAGCAAAAAAATAAAAGGTTGATCAAAACAGGGGCGACTCGCCCTTGTTTTGATCCGAAGGAGGGCAGGGAGGGAGATCCTATCATCCGAGGGCCTCCTTAGCCATTGTCGGCCTCCCCGCCTCCTCTCTCTCTCTCTCTCTCTCTCTCTCTCTCCAAAGGAGGGCAGAGCTCCGATAGCCTTGGTGGCCCTTTGATGGCCTCCCTGGCCTTTCCCCCTCCTTCACTCTCCCTTCTCTCTATTTTTCTCTCTTTCCTTCTCCTCCCCCCATCCTCGCTAGTATCTCATTTCGGATGCTGGACCCTTCTCAATCGACCGTTCGTATAGTTCGGCATGCTCTAAAGCGGGCAGTTCGGCATGCTCTAAAGCGGGCAGTTCGGGACAATTCCGCTGTCCATGGGGATGGGAATGCTTAACCATTTAACCGGTCTAACTTGATTCCACCCATTATAGTTTAGGACAAGTTACATAGTTAATGAAATAGTCTGATTGAAGTCTAGATTTTTGACCTATTTAATAAATAGGCTAGGTTTGTGTTGACAAACTTTTGATCTATTTTGTATCTGACCCGATCCGACCTGATCGCCACCCATATTTCACAACAATCATCAGTTTTTCCATGCTATTGCAGCAATAACCATCCCACTTCAAGTTAATAACCATCCCATACTGATTCTTTTGCTTTTTTTTTTTTAGTTATACAATCATAACCATAACATAATGCGACCATAGTACTTGTTCAAAATCACTAATGTTCCATGAGTTTAAACCAAGGTTTTTCTGTACCAACTCTATTGACTGTATTATTGCAATGTACCAACATCCTATTGAGTTCAGTTTAGTATGTGAACTGAAACAGTTTGTACTAGTCTAAGCTATACGGAACTGCTCTATACTACCTTGTACCAACCTGTGCCACACGGTTTTGGGCGATACCATGGTTAAGAGTGAAAAAAGATGTTGAGAGCTAGTCTAAGTATGAGGTGCATAACATACCATATCGATCATACTGGTAACTTACTGGTATTTTTCCTAGTACCAATTTTATGGGCCTTGGCTTAAACCATTGAATAAGGACCAAAGTATTGCCTTTTGTTGTTATGTCACACCCCAAATCCATCTGCCAGTTAAGGGTCAGTATAGCATGCATAACATGTTATACCTTATCTATGGTTGGAACTAGATCATTCATCTGGTCAGGTCGGGTTCAAGCCTGGTTTGAAGTTTATATCAAAGGCCAACATGCTAGAATGAACTTGGCCTTTCCCAACCTAGGGCCTACATTCTTGGGTGAGTCCAATGGCCACAATGGAGAGATGTGGGAAGGTAGAGAAAAGGATGGGCCATTGGCTAAGGGGGGGGGGAGAGAGAGAGAGAGAGAGAGAGAACATACCTAGAGGAGGGGGAGGAGCAGCACCTGGTTTCCACTAAGGTGGGCTAAGGAGATGGGTGGAGAGAGAGAGAGAGAGAGATGACATACCTAGAGGAGGGGGAGGAGCAGCACCTGGTTTCCGTTAAGGTGGGGAGAGAGTGGGAGAGAGAGAGGCTGAGACTTAACAGGATCTCTAATACTCCAAATCCATGAGGAAAGAGAGTGGGTGAGGAAGAGGAGGGAGGAGGTGGGAGGTCGAACTGAGGGAGATGGACCGATGTGGAAGGAGGTGGGGAAATTAAGAGATGGACTAGAAAAGGGAAAGGTAGCTCTGTATTATGTTTTTTTATATTTAAAACTAATATATTTATATATTTTGTAACACTATAAATGTAAGTAATATATTTTATTGTATTTATAAATTTTTGTGCAAGGCCTGTCTAGTTTTGAGCCCGACTCAGCCCAAATTTCCATGGGCTTGAAATTCTTGGCTTGAGCCTGGTCAGGTGGGCCGAAATTCCTGCTCAAGCCTACCAAATCTGGGCCATGCCAAGCCAAAAATGCTTTGATTGGCATTATAAATTATCCCAATACCTGTAGTAAATTCTAATTGCCATTTGCACTTAATAATTTTAAATTATTTTTAACACAAACTAACATTGCATAACTGTTTCTCACACATGAAGAAGTGTGTGACAATCTTAAAATTCAAGGTACAAAGTACAAACTATAATGTGACATATAACTAAGGAAAAATACTTATTTAGTGTACATATATAAACTGTTGGCCGTATGAACAAGAAATACACCATGGAGTATGAATTTCTGAAAATGAATATTCCATATCTTAAGGTGCACAACCCCACATTGGATGGTATGTGCCCATCAGATATGGGGTTCGCTACTTTGCATCACAGGTGTTGTACTAGTACTAGTACTACTGTGAGACGCTTGCATATTGATTCTACCGTCAGGCTTGGAAATTCTTGTCTGTGCATTCAAAAACAATCTTCCTCCAATTATTGTGCCTTATTTTGGACTTGCATCTGAGTACAATTAGAGTTCGCACATTGATTGCATGCTCTTATTTATGCATAGATGTCTTTTCTTTTAGCCTCTTAATGATGTGAGAGTTCTGATAGCCACATTTGGAAATTTCAATTCTTTCTTCTGTGAATGTTTGTTTTAAAAATTCATTCATTCTAGTGTGATTGCACATGCATCAATGTTCACAAACTAGTATGTATAGTGGTGCAAAAACCTTGCATAACTTGAAATATATATTTCAATAATTAATCAATTTTGTGATCAGAGTGAAAGAAAAGAAACCATGTATAGCATATATGTTAGTCCTTTTTATCACTCTCATTCACTAGCTAATCTGTGTTTAAATAAACAAGTATGCATTTTTTTTGAAAAAAAAATGGTCTTATGAAAATAGCTGCTGAAACAGCTGGTAGTGCACTCTGCTTTGGACAAATTCTTCCACAATCCAGTTTGAGATGTTAAATGCATTGTGTTTTCCTATTCTGCTTTACAGGAAGAGTTAGGTACAAATTCGCGTCTTTTTGGAACAGAAATCATACGCTGAGAATTTTGCAATGCCAAGCAAAGAACTTCCGTGCAATGTTAGAAGCTGAGAAGCAGGTGTTCTTAGAAATTGGTCTAGTGTTTTGTCTTTCTATTACTATTAGACCACTATTTTTTTTCTCCCAAGTAGCAGGCACTAAATTACTTTGTTGGTGTGTTTATTATACTCTATATACAGAGACTTCATTAAATTCTTATCATGAATTAGATTATTTTTTACTTGATATTACCATATTATGTCATGGCTTGGAAAACTGGTAGATAATTATCAGCTTTTGAATCTTTTTACTGGAATGTCAATATTAATTTTAAATATTCTTGCAATTATTATTCTGATGCACTTTATAAATTTCTATTAGTATTTTATTGCAACTTTAATGATCCTGCTGTCATTGCTCTAATTCAATGTATAAATTTCTTTCAGTATTATTCAATAAATTTATCTTTAATTTTGACTGTTGAAATTAAATTTCATTTGTGTTCTATGACATGTATGTATCTAAGAAGCTTGAGGATATTCTCCTTTTGGGTTCCAACAGAGGTTGCTGCTTTTTATGATCCAAGTTTGGTTTTAATTATCTTTTATAGGTCTGGTCTTTATTTCTTACCCGATATTTTATTGGGAATGTTCTAGAATTCAGATACATCATTGCACCTCCTTTTTCTCCCTGGTTATGCCTGCATTCTTCCCAATTGGTCCATTAATAAAGACCAGTATTTATGCATAGTTAGGTTTTAACCCTCATTCTGTTAAGTCTCGATATCCTGAAATGAAATAATCCAGTGGCATGATCTTGCCTTCAGCCTTGTTGTGTTGATCGGGTTTGTTATATCCAGGTCAACCTGAACATGTCTCTGAAAGATGCTCTGTGCTCACTCCTGTAACAAGATTTCCTGCATCAGTTTTATATCTGGCAGATTCTGTTATATTCTGTTTGCTTTTCATATGGTACCTGCACAATTGGTTTAGATTTGTGAGCCCTGAACTATGATTGTGTCTTCTGACTTTTAGTTCTTTTTTATTTGAGATTCTTTACATATGTAGTACTTGAACAGAGAAATTTTAACACTTATTCATTGGGAAATGCAGGAGTCGGCACAGTCAGCATTACGTGCACACAGTAGCTCTGTCAGAGGTAGTAGAAAACAGATTGAAATTCTAGAATATGATGTTGTCCAGACAGGAAAGTTCCAATCTTTCATCAAAGAAGAAGTTCTAGTTGGCATATTCAACGTATGCATCAGACTCATCATCCACAAGAGATGCTTGATTTCAGAAATTTATTAATTTTTAACTAATTAGTTCACTAATCTTATCCCAGGATAATTTTCCATGCACAGCTGAGCACTTTTTTAATGTGCTATTGAGTGATGACTCAAAGTTTATTGAGGAATATCGGAGTGCACGAAAGGATACAAATCTCAATGTAATGTGTTGGCATGTGATGATTATCACTCTCATTATGGTCCTTTAAGTCTTCTGTCTCAAGTTCATTAGCTTTTGACTGTGTTCTCATTGATATAGATTGCTGTTACATGATTGGCTTGTAATTTTTCTTTGTTTCCTTTTTGTTCTTGTGTGTGCGCGCGCGCGCGCGCGCGCATGTGCATGGCAAGCTTCATGCAATTGCTTGAGCTTGCCATTCAGTGTTGTAACCCAATTGGTGATGACTTTTGGTTAGATGAAGGCATGTATCCTTATATTCTGAGCAGAAATGATGCTTTCTATGTAGTGCTATTGTGGAAAAGTGGTGGTGTTATCATCTTTTCCCTCATTCCACATGTCCTGTGGGCAAATACATCGTATACGATTATATGACTCCAATGTGGGATGCCCCTCACAAGGGGGGCCACTCTGCTGACACAGAAATGTACGGATATGTTATGTCATCTTCCTAACGCCTGTTTTATTGTATGCTCTGGCAATTTCATGGCTAGTTGCATGTTTGTTTATGTTTTGTTTGTGTACTATTATTATCGGTTTCTCTGTACTCTATAAAATATAGTATAAAAATGCTCTATAAAATAAAAATAAATAAAGTACTATAATATAAAAAGGGGAAAGTAGTAGTGATGCCACTTTTCATCTGTCCAAAGACGAGAAATGGAAGTGATGTTCTATGTGGAATAGCTTAGATGAGACCATAGTATTAGTTTATTCCTAGTTCTTTATAATCACCATCACATTTGTGTTCTGTACAGTTCGGCCAATGGCATGCTGCTGGTGAATATGATGGTCAAGTCAGAAAAATAACCTTCAGATCATTATGTCATAGTCCCATGTGTCCTCCAGACACAGCCATGACGGAGTGGCAGCATGCAGTTCTTTCATCTGATAAAACAAGCTTGGTGAGTTCTTTCATCAGATAAAACAACCTTAGTGTGATTTGTTGACTCAAAAACCAGATGTGGAAGATGTTTTCCATTATATTATTGTGACTTGTTGAAATTCTTCATTGCCTTTTGCTCCTGGAATCTCCTCTGATGCATATTTTTCATTTAATTCACAATATTTCTATGTATCAGGTTTTTGAGACTGTGCAACAGGCACATGATGTTCCATTCGGTTCCTGCTTTGAGGTATTAAACAAAAATTTCTGTTTTATTCTTCGTCAAACGGTATAATTATATGGATTTTGATGAGTTTTTATCCTGCTCACTTGCATTTGTACTGAGCTGTAATGTCCACTATGTGTTGCATCATCTAGATGGCTTGAAGACTTGTGTGGCTGCTTTCTGTCTATTCATTCTATTCATCTTGATCTATTATAAGGTTTTTTTGTAATTTTGTACATATGTAAAATGAGGTGGAAGACTATTTTTTTCAGGAGAATGATGTTATTAAAATCACCAGGTACATTGCAGATGGTCGTTGAAAACAAACTCTGAGTCTTCTTGTACGCTTGATATAAGAGCTGGTGAGTTATTTATTCAATCTTTTACTCCCTTTTCCCTTGTTGTCTATCTGCTTCTGTATTCTTCCAGTTTTAGACATTGGTCTTGCTCATTTCTATGCTAGCATTATCTGCTTCTGATTCAAAGAATTCAAACAAAATTCGGATATTTTGCAGGTGCTCATTTTAAGAAATGGTGCATTATGCAGTCTAAGATAAAGACTGAATCTGTCGATGAGGTTTTCTTTTGCATTTTCATTTCTCCTGTCCACTTTCCTTCCAACATATTCTGTGCTAGTTCTATTCTCATTGGTTGTGTTTGAGTACCAGCAGAATAAGATATGTTGTGGACTGTAGTAGATTTACCCTGTTCAACAGGGCAGACATGAACACCTGCCCATGTCATGGCACTGAAGTTGCAGGAACCTTCCACCAGCAAACATGAACACCTGATCATAGACATGGTCGCTCAAGTTGCAGGAACTTTCCACTTTAGGTGGCCATGTTGACGTCACCTCACTTCTACTCTTCCCTATGCTTCCTGATGTCTTAAAGCTTTCTTGAATTGTTTCAAAAAAATTCAATATACTTTCACTTTTGCCTTAAATACCTGAGTATTTTTTTTATGTATGCACATTAATACCTTGATTTTCCAAAATCTCTTTTAAAAGATCCATAAACACAATTTTCTGACAAATATATCAGTATATTTATTGTTTTATACCAACACATGGGCGTTCTTCCATCCCTATTTATGACAGTTATTTTGTTCTCATAACTAGCATTGATGGGTTCATCAACAAAGCAGTTCATTGTCTATCTGTTTTGTGTGTACTAGTTTTGAAGTTGTGCAATCTGTTTTATTTTGTCACATGTAAATAGAGTATTTGAGTAAATGCATATGACCTTTAAGGACATCCATTTTTTTATTGATAGAATCAGCTCACAACTCTCTGACATGTGAAATCATAGTGTTGCTTACAAAACTCCATTCTTTCTAAATAGTGCAGCCTGCGAAGGCCTTCTCTTATACATAAGAAATCACGACCATTTATTCCTAAAGCTGTGGTTATTCAAATGGTAGCCATCCCCTATTTTTTTTTAATTTTTTTTATTTTTTGTTTTTTTTTTTAAATTCAACTGAAGCCAATTATGCTGGATACAACAAAAGCCCACCTGCCCACACCTCAGTAAGGTCAAACGGCTGGTATGAGTGAATTCAAACACGTGATATAGCTATGCATTATCTTAATACTCTTTTATCAGGTTAAGTGGCCCCATCTTTACCTTCCTATTTAGCTCATTTTGGCCCTAGTCTTCAGGGTTTATCTCCTTGTTGTGCACAGCTATCTCATACAAATTATGCCATCCTTACACTACCCTTGCTGCTAGGAGCATGCCATTTTGAGCCTCACAGCGCTTTCAGAGTCCCCAGGTCGTTCCATTAGTCTCTTGTTCGAAAAGGGATTCTTTCTACCTATTCCGTTATCTTTTGGGAGGCCTATGCCCCATAGAAACTGTCTACCTGAGACTGTCCCTTGGCCCGTAGGTCTTGACACAAGGTTAGAATTCTAGCTCTTCCAGAATAATATCTCACTGATGGCTCGAGCCCCCCCAGAAGGAGGCCATGTTGCACCCTAGTTGAAGCAGCAAATGCTGTTCTGCAACCTTAAGTTCCAAAAAACCTGGATATATGTCAAAGGGACAGATACTATATGATAAGCCAAGCCTCAGTTGCAATTCCTTCATCGGCCAAGCCTTGGTTGCCGTTCCTTGATTTTCAGATGGAGCCAGCGTTTCAAATACCATATGTCAAGAATTTTTTTGTTTATTATTATTCTTTATGAAAATCGGGAGGGTCGACCACCCTTCTTTTATTTAAAATTCACTATTTACTTTTTTTCTTTATTATTGTGTGTGCCCCATTCTGTGCCTTCTCTTCTGTTGCACATGCTATATCATATCCTTGAACACACTTGGTCCCAACATTATATTTATTGATTCTTTATTGCCATTTTATCTTGCATATCTTTTCACATGTACATGCTAACAAGTGCTTCAGAATACCGGAATATGCTAGCTGGACCTTTTATGCTCTTAACTTGGAGGCATTCAGAAATAATCATAACCTTGATTAACAATTTAATATGATGCTTCATCATATTACTGGGGACATTAGCAAATGGCAAAGTAGCTGTGATTTGTTAATGCTTTTGATACTTCCATGTGTCTGTTATTATATGATGCTATTCAAATTCAATGTGATAAGTCCTAACTGGAGATTCTGATGTTCTAGGGTAGTTATATACCATATTGTTTTATAAAACCATGTAGTGTGGTGTATGAAAAATAACCTAATTACATGATGTAGCATTTTATGCATGCATCTAAATGACAGTTGGTTTCATACTTTGTTGTCTTTGTTCTTTTTCTATGGACAGTACAAGAAAGAGGTGAGTCTGATGTTAGAAGTGGCACGCTCGTACCTTCTCAAGGCCAAGGCTTCGAACCAAGGGCCTGATCAGGCATCAGGAACTCCATCTGCTCAAGGTAGTTGAAGTCCACAGCATTATCGTATGAAGCCTGCCTTCTCGGCACCCTCATTTGTCACACCATCGGGGACTCGATGAAGTTCCATCTCTCAAGCCACTCGTAATCTGCTCTGTGTTACACCTGTCGGCCTGCGCTAGTTTTTTGCTGTATTCTCACCCTGCCTTCATACAGGAGAATTTTGTGGTGTGTGCATATATCTGTCTGTATCATTCTCTCTTACGTATCATTAAAACAGGCTATTCAAAGTGTACACAACTTGTCAAATATATCCCGTCAAAAAAAACTTGTCAAATGTGAAGTACTCGACTCTTTCTTATATAGGATCTCACTTTTTTCTGGGAAGCATACATGATTTCCTTTGTATGCATTTTCTCTTTCTTTTTGCTCATTAATATTATGGTTGGTTGTAGTAATTTTCAGTGTTACAAGAGTTCTGATAGGACTCGCTAAGACACAAACTTGGTCCAGTCTAAGCCTCAGGTATTTGCTAAGTTGTGCATAGCCACATTATTGTTCTTTGGATCACGAATATGTTCATTGTCTCTCTTCGGCCTTTGAGTTGCCATATTTTTCTGCCATGTAGTGGAAAATGATAAAAAAGGCTAGTTTTGCTTTTGTTTTGGGTCATCAAGCAGGAAAACAGAAAACAGAGGAGAAGGCTTCGTTGACCGCTGCCTCTGCAAGGAAAGTAATCATCTTAATTTAATCTAAAACATTTCATCTCCTAGGACAAGGAAACTACCTCTTTTGAGGATCTAAAATATTTTATAGCCTAAATTTGGTAATCCACCGTACACTACTGGTTGAAATCTAGAGCTTTTTTCTAAATAATATAAAAAAAAAATTTAATTATCAAAATAATTTAAGTTGGAACTTATTTATCGATTTGATGCAGAAATGATAAAATATTATTTTGAATGGCATTTTATCATGCCGCGTCACCTTCCTATTCCCCCCATTTTTCACGTGGACTAGGCCCCATTTTTCACGTGGATTAGGTGGGAAAAAAAAAAAAAAAGAAACGCCGTTTGAAAGGATGTTTTTAAAAACGTCATTCTAAAAAAACGCCATTCCAAACGGCGTTTTTAAATACGCCATATCATTTCGCGCTTTTAATTATTCCCCCCAAAAAGAAAAAAAATAAAAAAAATAGTAAAAAATTTAAAATTAAAATTTTAAATTTATAAAAAAAATAAAAATTATTATTTTGATAAAAAAAATTATCATTTCAAATTAGTATCCTCATTTCAAATTATCTTTTAAAAAAATTAAAAAAATAATTATAAAAAAAATTAAAAATATTATAAAAAGCATTGAAAAGGAGATTATAATTTTGAAATAATCACATCTTTTGAATTGTTTCAACCCACGGAAGCTAATCAAATAAATTAACTCCGCCACCAACACCCCCCCCCCCCCAATAAAAAAAAAAAAAAGGGGGGAGTTTTCTACTGCCTGTCACGTATTACTTAAATTTTATAGGTTAAAAAAATTTAAAAAATTCTTTGTATACCACAATCGGCATAAAAAAAAATATATCATCCCATCTGATTGAGCTATATAGCTATCATTTTCTAATATATATTTAATATTTATAATTTTTTTTTAATTTAAATTTTTGAATGACGAAAATATTTCTTCTCTTCTGAAAAAAATTGTGACATCCAGTGGCTATATTATGACATCTTGCAGTCAAATTATTACTTTCTGTATAGAAAATTATAATTTGACTATAAGATATCATAATATTTTTAGAAGAGAATGGATATTTTTATTATTCAAAATTTTAAATAAAAAAGTAGAACTGCATACATTAAATGTGTATTGGAAAGTAATAGTTACGTGGCCCAATCAGGATGTCGTAAGGAAGGAGGGATATTTTTATCATTTAAAAATTTTATAAATTTTTAATAATGAAAATGCTCTTCATTCTTTATAATTTTTAGAAGAAAAATTATGACATCCTGTGTAAAAAGTCATAATTTGATCGTACGATATCACGAGATCACATAATGTCATAATTTTTTCAGAAAGAGAAAGATATTTTCATCGTTCAAAATTTTAAATAAAAAAATAAAACTACATGCATTAAATACGTATTGAAAAGCATCATAAATTTTGAATAATTAAAATATTTTTTTAATATTTTTTTAAAAAATTATGATATTTTATATAAAAAATTATAATCTAATCATAAAATATCATAATCATAAAATATTATAATATATGATTACAAATTATCATAAATTTTTTTTAAAAAAATTATTATTTAAAATTTTAAATAAAAATATAAATTATAAATATAAAATATATATTAAAAAATAATGATTGTGCAATCCAATCAGCCAGAGCAGTGTTACTGGATGCGATGCATAAATAATTTCTCAAAAAAATTTTACTGTCCGCTGCACATACCTTGAATTTAGAGGAATATTTTGTGCATCATGGGCACCGCATGCACCGTGATTGATTTTTGTACGGAGTTGTTGAAAAAAAAAATATTGTGCCCCCACCCCCACCCACCCCCCCGGGCGTTCCTTAAATTTAGAATTATAATTTATATTTCTTTTAAATTTTTTTATAATATTTTTATTTTTTTTCAATAATTTTTTTCTGATATTTTTTTAAAAAGATATTTTGAAATGAGAAAAGTAATTTGAAATGATGGTTTTTATTTGAATTAAAATTAAAATTTAATTAAAATTAAATGAAAAAAATAATTTAAATTTATTTTTTATTTTAATTAAAATTAAAATTTTTATTTTTAAAAATTTATTCAAAATTATAATTTTTATTTTTTCTTATTTTTTTAATAATTTTTTAATTTTTTTATGATATTTTTAAAAAAATTAATTTCAAAAGGAGATTGTAATTTGAAATGATGATTTTTATTTGAATTAAAATTAAAATTTTTATTTTTTTAATATTTTGAATTATAATTTTATTTCTTTTCAATACTTTTTTATGATATTTTTAATTTTTTTTATAATTATTTTTTTATTTTTTTAAAAGATAATTTGAAATGAGAATACTAATTTGAAATGATAAATTTTTTTTATCAAAATAATAATTTTTATTTTTTTATAAATTTAAAATTTAAAATTTAAATTTTTTACTATTTTTTTTATTTTTTTTCTTTTTGGGGGAGAATAATTAAAAGCGCCAAATGATATGGCGTTTTTAAAAACATCGTTTGGAATGGCATTTTTATTCTATTTTTTTTTTCCCCCGTAACGTGGCATGATAAAACGTCATTCAAAATGACATTTTATCATTTCTGCATCAAATTGATAAATAAATTCAAACTTAAATTATTTTGATAATTAAATTTTTTTTATATTATTTAAAAAAAAACTTTTGAAATCTATATACACGACTTCCCTCCCCTACTCTTAAGGTACGTGACTATCACAACCTCAAAATACGGAAGAATCTCTGAACGAACGTTGAAGTCACTCAGCATCTCTCTCCTCGTCTTCCACGCCAACCTGTGTATGAATCTTTACGCTCCTATCCATTATGAACATAGACTTCTACTGCCATAATACCCTCTGGTTACAAATATGATCCTTCTTAGTGCCCATCACTATGTTTCTAACCCTTCATCTACATTGGCTATTTTGTATTATTAATTTTCTTTGGCATCTCAAATTAATTAATTGTCATGGTTTGGCTTTGACATTAAGACCTAGATATGAAAACTCCGAACTTTAAACCGGACCGGAATTTTCTTTAAGAAAAAAAATGATGCACACACAGAAAAAGTGAAAATAACACTTACCCACCTCAAATACACACGCACACATAGAGCTAGTCTGTAACATGTTAAAAAGAGTGTTGATGATTTTTTGGGTCTATCAAATTTGTCCATGGATGAAATATTATTTGATTCGTAGAATTATTGCGGTAATACAATCATCAACATGAATTATTTAGGAATGAAAAATATGCATAATATAACTAATCTTAATTTTTTATTTTGATTTCACATTCATATTTGATAACATTTTATGGCAACCCCAAATTTCTCTTATCTCTATGTATATATTTAACCTCTCTGTATCTCACAAACTTATTTTCGCTGTATCTCTCTGTCTCTCTAACAACCTTATCTACCTCCAATCTCTATCTCTTATTATTTAAAATCATGACACTTATTTGCTATTGTTTTATCTGGTTTTTAGTTTTATTAAATGCACATTGTGCACACTTGTATGCAAGTATTAGGACAACATGTCAGGTTCGTGTCCGTAATAAATGTACCAAGTTGGTATGGATGATGATTTCGGAATTCTGACAAATGATTTTCTAACAATATGTCACTAAAAATATCATGCATTTGGGTGGTGTTAGAGAAGGTCATCACAGAATTAATAATTTTCAGATTTTCTTTCATAATTTTCTTTGAGGGAAAGGTAGTGTTTAACCAATAATTTCATATTTTGCTTGAGCAAATGAAAAGGACGGGCTGGTTGATTAAAAAGAAAGGCTGATACATCCTTGAGAAACTTTAAAAAGTAACCAACTAGAACCAATTTTGGTCACTCCAATTAAAAGCTATCTTGAGTCCCCATGCTAACCCATAGGATTGTGGACATATCAAGCTATTCATGGACATGTTGGGCTCCGACCCATGCAGGGAAACCGAATAAAGAAGAAATCAAGGGAATATCCATTCATCAAGCATAGATTAGCCATCCTTAATGCATCACGTCCGAATTGCTATCATGTGGGGAGGAGTAGGCCAAATGATGTGGAAAGTGACACGGTCTTATGGCAAATCTTCCATCCATAATGATGGTGCCTTTAAAAATGTATGTACTAGATAGGCCTTAATCATACTTGTAAGTATATATATCTTGCAGAAATCATTTTTGGAAATCAGTAACATATAATTACTTATTTATCTCTCGGATATGCTGATCCTTAAAATAGATGGAAAAGATTGTCATAGGGATCATTTCATGATGTGATTTAATTTTTTTCAGGAAAAAAAAAAAGTCCCTTCACTCAACTTCCAAGCCCATTTGTCTCCTACCTGTTTCTCTATTGACATGTTATATGTTGGGCTACATGTCCCCCCCCCCCCCGCAGATGTTCTTCTTCATTGCTGGAGATTTCAACTGTATGTCACTCTCCTTTGCTGCTCTTCTAGTGCCAAGAAAGCTTTGATCTGCCACCTTTGTTTAAGATCCTTAACCCTCTGGTCTGCAATTCTTTGTCAAAAAGTGTTAGCACTCAAAGGACAAAATTATAAGATCCATCAAAGAGGTTCCTAGGTCAAATCATCGCTCATGGGTCAATTTCTTGTGCTTCACATTCAATAGGATCCCACCTTCTAAGGTGGCTCATTGGCAGGTTACTACTTGCATGAATTGCACTACTCTGTATAAGGATGGAAGCCTCCTCCTTGAACTTTAAGCTGCCATTAGAGTCTTAGACAAACTCTTGGTATCTTTTGTTGTTAACCACTAAATATAAATATATATCCTCCAGTGGTGTTTCCATGCATCCAAGTGAAACAAAGAAGGATAGGCTGTCAGTGTGTTCGTTAACAAAGAAAGAAGAAGAGTGAGGAAAGGCCAAGTATCCAATTTCAGCAGTTGAAATCTTAATTTAATCTTTTATGAGATATCTATCAGACGATAAATATATACCAACCATGAGTAATGGCAATAATTAATCCATTGACAAAGAGACCATATGGACGACTGGAGATAATAGCTTTAGAGTGGGACACAGGTCGATAATGGAAATGATGATCTACAAGAGTAGTTACGAACAACCCTGGTATATAGGTACCTTGATTTGGATAAGAGAACCACCCCACTTTGTTGGCATTTACGCCTCATTTGTTTTGAGTAGCTTATAAGCAAGATTCCAAACGGTGTCTTTTCTAGTTTGTCCCTAAGCTATCCAACTCACTCTCCCTCCCTCCCTCCCCCTCCAGTTTGTTACTTTAAGGATGCAAAGTTCTCGCTCTCTCTCTCTCTGCCCCTCTCTAGTCTGTCACTTTAAGGATGCAAAGAGCGGTGAATCTACAAGAACCCAAGAAGAAGCAAGTCATGTTTCTAGACAAAGTAATTTCTATTATAACAACCACATAAACTTGCATGCCCAGTAAAGGGTGACACTTTCCCCTTTTAGTACCATGCAAGCCCACCATATATTAAAATAACCACACAATGTGTAACCCCCACATTTCCTTAACTAATGCCAGTTACATCAATAAAAGCACTCCCAAGGCTAACACATAATAGATTGTTTGTGGCCTTTCATGGGTTTCAGGTACGGTTTGAGACCCATATAATGGATGGCCAGCTCAGACTCTCAGAGGCACAAGCTCTAAGTGCAAGGCAATAATGCAATAAATGTTAGGCCTGTATATTTGTGTTAATATCCCGTACCAGCTTTACTATTTCTCTAAGTGACCGTTGCTTTACATTCCTAGTATTGCAATGTTACTGTTCCTCCAAATGCCTCTGCTGCCTCAGAAGGCTTGGTAGTCAAGTAAAGTAGGTTGGGGTGTCATGGAGTGAGAAAGTGGCCACCCTCCTTATCATCAATCTAAAAGAGAACTATAAGACTCTCTACTCACAAAAAAGTTGAAAAGGAAAGAGAGAAAAGGGATCTCAATCCCTGCAAGGAAGAACCAGATGCCAAGTTACTTGTATGAGAAAAAAACAAACAAATGATATATATGTTTGGGATAATGAAGCATAGGAGCAATTGGTTTGGGATGACTGGAAGTTACCAAGTTCAATTCATGTCTTCAACTCCTCCTCCAGTACATTAGGATTAGCTCTGGAGGTAGTTCTGGGAGTCTGGCCAAGGTACCAGCTATGCAGTTCTGTTTAATTCTCTTAGTGTTATGAGCATTCCATTGTATGCGTTGTTCAGAAATGGTTAAAGTTTTTCATGAGGTTTTTTTCTTCCTCCTGAGGGAATTCAACGTACTAAAGTTTAACTGAAGGAACAAAATTAGAGAACTATAAGGTCTTTCTTCAACAGATTCTGGTGTTGCTCCATTGTTGAATTGGTCCAGAAATCTTGTATTCCCTGCCGTTTTCTGCTATTTGTATCATTCAAATGATATTACTTTGGACAGGTATTTTGGAAGTTGGGGGATGAGTTTAGTGTTTCTTGATGAGCATTGAAATTTATGGGTTAGAATGAAAAGAACCCTCCGAGACTGATGAGATTTTTTTTTTTTATTCTTCTATTATATATCAGAAGTTTTGTACAATTTTGAGATTAACGATTACATATAGCCGCATAAACCATCCCATCTTATCAAATTTTCTCAGCTTTTCTTTTTAATATTTCATGATGTTCTATGAACAAGAAAACTGGACATTACATGACTTAAAAGAGTAGCTGGAATGATCAAAACCTATATTTTATACCAAGGAACTTCTTCTAATGGAACTAGATATTAGGAAGTGCACGGCTTTTACACATAAATATTTTGCCATAATGCAAAGAGTTAACTGTTTTAAGATTTCCAGGTAGTGTAGTCAGGTTATATCATGTAAAGATTGCTCGAGATTTTCTTCAGAAAAAGTATCACTTTCTGTCTTTAATTTTCTCAATGTGAACGATTTTCATGAAGAAAGATATTGGCTGCTCCATTTTTATGTTTGAATATTGTATGATCGTCATGCAGCCAATATTTTTGCTGTCATAACATTTGTTATTGTAAGCAGCATTTGCATTTATTCTAAAGTGTCAAAATGCTTCGCAAACAGAACAAGTACAGAAAGTCTCAGAGATGTTGGCAACTTGATCTCTAGTTTAAATATAAGAGGGCACTTCTATGAAATTTAATGGATATTTAGAATTAGAAGGAACAGTATTTACAATTTGGGAATTGTAGTCTCTTGCAAAGAGGTGGGTCCAAACAGATTAGAGGGACTGCATTAGCTCTATGTATTAATTGGATTTATGTCTTTTTGAGGAAAAAACAAATGGATCTATGTTGGAACCACATATAAGATAAACCTCCATATGTTCACCTTGCATCACTTTGAAGATTCTTATATCCTTTTATAATTGATATTTAAAGCCAACAGCTCCCAATTGCATTTATCAATCCGCCCTGCAGTTATCTTCAGTTCAATTAGTAAATTTTCTTTCTTTCCTTGTTTTCCTAAGAAGAAGAAGCAGAAGAAGAAGAAGAACTAATAGTTAGGGAGGTGAGGAAATGACCTTCCGAAGTAACTAAGGAAGCTACATCTTATCTTCATTGGTGTTGATATCTGGGTTAGCTCTGAAGGTGGTTTTTCTCTAAGCTTCCAGGTGGAGGAAATGATCATAATCTTATTATTTTAATTGACATTATTCAGAGAACCTTTTACTTACTACTAGATTGTATGTATGTATGAGGTACTGTACCAGTGCCACATGTTTTATGGAGGTAAAATGCATGCAGATTAATCTCAAAGCTTGATCAATACTAATGTACATATAAATATGCAAAGCAAAATTAGTGCTGTGCTTACCCTTGTTTCATTCTTGTCAGGCTTATGAGGTGAGACTGGTAATGCCAAGGAGATGGGGAAAAAGGGGAACTGGTTTACGGCTCTCAAAAGGGCATTCTTTTCAAGCTCTAAAGATAAAGATAAGCCGACCGATGTAAGTATTCAGATGAAAGCAGAACTTACTGGATTTAAAGATTTATCAACAGCACTACCAAAGTCTGCAAATATAGATGATTCAATTGACATTCCTCAGGAAGCCCACATCCATGGAAGGTTCAATCATAAATTCCTAATTTACTTTTAAAGGATTGACATTCTAGCTTCAACTAAACTTTCTCATCATATCAAAACCTCAACCAGGCAGGCTAAGAAATCCATATGGCAATAATTTGGTTAGAGAAAAGAGTTTTATATTTAGCTAGCCTAGACACTACATTTTAGAAATATGGAAAAAGATAGGGAAAAAAATCACATACTAGTAAATAGTTCCAACATCTAGCTTACAATTCAATATATTTCATCTGTATCAGACAAGGAAACTGCTGCTTTGCATATCTGTAATTTGTATGATCTGCAAAACCACAAAGGTTCTTAAATTGGACCCTTGTTTGAGCAGTGAATGTAAATCTCATTTCTGGTTTGTATGTTGGTTTCAAATTGAAAATCTAACATAGTCTACTCTGAATTTCTAACCCTGTTTTTGGCTTTCAAATTTCTCACTGCAAACAACATTTTGCCTTAACGTGCACAAATTACTACATGCATTATATAAGTTTCACTAACACTAGTACCTGGAACATCTAAATCACGTTCATTGCAAGAGAAGTAAATTCACTTAATACTTGTCTGAGCTGGTGGTGGGTGCAGGCGTCGGAGAAGAAAAACATAAAAGAGAAGAAAAGGTGGGGATTTGGAAGATCAAAACACAGAGAGGTCAATTCCTTTTTTCCTCTCTCCAGAGAGCCAAGCAGCATTGAAAAGATATTATGTGATGCTGAAAGGGAGCAGTGCCACAAAATACAACAAGCCCCTCAGAGGGAACAGTTCCACAAAATACAACAAGCCCCTCAGAAAGAGCAGTATCACAAAATACAGCAAGCCCCTCAGGAGAAGGTTCAACCGCTCAAGAAAACTACACCAGCTCCTGCACACTTATTGGCACCTGTGCGTGCACCTGCACCGAAACCATCGATTGCCCCAAACTACATTCAAATGTCAGCAATCAAAATCCAAGCAGCTTATAGAAGTCACTTGGTAATCCCACCACTCTTCCCCTCTGAATTTGGGAATAGCACTCCTCCAATCACCTCTTCCTTTCTCTTCACATGAGAGTGATGGGCATATGGGTCTTGTCTAAGGTTTATGATAAGCATATATCTGACATATTTTATACATGCTTCAATGCACTTGCATATATTCTCACATAACATATTAAAAAGTGTATGATTTTGTGATAGAAATTAGAAATAATGTACATCCATGCTGTATTCTATTGAAAACTATTCATTGAACAACTAGAGAAGGTTGCATGCATCACAAATATTGGAGCCATCAACTTAGCACGTGATGTGAATTAATGTGCGGGAAAAGTTAACTTTTCTCATGATGCAGGCTAGAAGGAGCTACCGGGCGCTAAGAGGATTGATGAGACTTCAAGATGTGATGAGAGGGCATAGTGTGAAGCATCAGACCATGAATGCAATGAAATGCATGCAGATGCTTGTGAGAGTCCAATCACAAATACGTTCAAGGAGGCTGCAAATGATGGAGAGCAGGAGACAAAAGAGTGACAAGGAAAATGAGAGCAGCTTCAGCAAATGGAGTGCAAGTCACCAGGTGAGACAAACTGAACAACAGAGCTTCTTATTCATTGCTATACATAATTAGCACCAGTTCATTTAGGAGAATAAAAATGCCAAGCTTTGCCCAATCTGTCATGTAGCTATTTTGCAGTCACTAGCATAAGTATATATAACTAAGAATGTTGCATGCTAAACTAACAATTGTTGTGTGGTTCTATGATCATATATTTGCTCCTGTTTTGAAGTGAACTATGAATCCAGACCTAATTGATGGCGTATGCTATGCAGTCAGAGGCAGAAGCCCATGAGCAGTGGGTCAATAGCATGCTAACAAAGGAGGAGGTTGATGCAAGAATGCGGAGAAAGGTGGAGGCAGTCATCAAGAGGGAAAGAGCTCTGACCTATGCTTACTCTCACCAGGTATTATCCCTCATCGACCTCCGAGTAGAATCAAACTAATGTTGAATCTAATTCTTGACATAAAACACTGGAGGTATTGGATGTGGAGAGCATCAAATGAATAAATAGGTGCCCCTGAATTTGCGGCCAAGTGAAACTAAGAAAAAAAAGTTACATTCTTTTCAACCCTGGATCTCCTCCAAGGGCCAGCCAGCCCCACCAACCAAGTAACAATTATTGGCATAAAGACCATAATAATTGGATGTGTACTAAATATTCCTCCATTATAACTTAGAGGCTAAAAAATCATGATACATTCATGTCTGATAAAGAAACCGGCTATGTAAGTTGGTATGTCATCAAAAAGAGTTCATATGTCATATTTCATTGGTAGATAAGATGAGCTTGTCCAGTCATGTCAGATGGCACCACAATGGCCATGCTTCCTAACATCTATTTTCCCATAGCAGTTCTATATTAATGATTCAATGATCTAGTTACAGTTATCCTACATCAACATCGTCTGAAGAATTTGTCTTCTCACCTGAAAATGTATTGCATGACAAGAATGACCCATGTATATCACATATAAGATCAACTCTATCATAGCCACCGTACAATATATAGATGATGATCATAAAAAAAAAAAAAACTAGACCTCTCTAATTTAACCCTTGATCATTGCACAAACAAAGGTGGAGACTTCCACTTGAACTTGACGTTCTAGAATTGACCCAAAGCATCTTATAAGCCAGATAGTGCTATATTCCTTGTATCTATCGCACATGATCATATTTTTAAGAGAAATTATTAGGTAGACCAGATTTAGTGGACCAGTCCAAATCTCAGGGCATGAGTATGATGGATAAAAGGATAAATTCTCACCTCTTTATTGATCTTGAGCAGTTTAAATATAAAGAGGGGTAATGTGGTGAGTGATCATTGGACTGGTTTACGACGTGGTTCATTTAATAATTTTTTTATTTTAGATCAAAGAGAAAAATTATTGATTAGAACTGTTCCAACACATGTATCTTGGATCATCGAATAAAAGATTAAAAGGTCAGCATTTCAATCAAGAAAAGCAAATTTTTTTTCATAAAAAATAGTAAAAGCTAACAAACCACGATTAATAGTGAACATTTTTCATTCAAATTTTTAACCAATTTTGGATAACAATGAATCTTTTTCAACAACGAATGATATTAAATTTTTATTGGATGGTCCTAGATATGGATGCGGATTCTCTCCGGTATTGCGATGCACCGTATTGTGTGGTGCATCGTGCACGCCGTCCATCGCACGATGGACAGCTGCACGTGGCCATGCGTGTACGCATCCATAATCATACGATGGACGGTGCATACAGTATACCGCACTGTGTGGTACACTGCAGATTATCCGCGCACCCTGGATACACGCAGCAAAATGGTTCTAACCAATAAATTTTCAACCAAATGGCCTTTTTGTCCCTTTTCGGATGCCCTCGCACGAACCACTTTCCACCACCAACACGTCCAACGAGCCAACCGCAACTAACCGGTTTTACTGTTGAGCTCAGCTATTGAAGGTGACGCCCAAGTCCGCCCACGCCGTCCTCACCGACATCCGCACCGGTGGCTTCCCCTGGTGGTGGAACTGGCTCGAACGCCACCTCTCCCCCGCCGCCCGCCCCAATCCCCTAGCCAGCCCCATCCCTCGCACCCCCACCACTCCCTCCGCCGCCTCCCAGCCCCGCCCTCCCAGCCGTGGCACCCCCCGCCCCGCCTCCGCCTCCCGCCGCCGGGACCACCGCGCCTCCTCCGGCGGCCTCCGGGACGACGAGAGCCTGACCAGCTGCCCGGCCCTCGCGGTGCCCAACTACATGGCCCCCACCGCCTCCGCGAAGGCCAAGGTGCGATCTTTGGCCGAGGATCGCGATGGGAAGCGCCGGTTCTCGTTCGGGCTGGACCAGAGCATCGGGTCGCTGCAGTGGAGCAAAGGAGAGTCGCTCTTCGCGGCGACGAGGGACGCCGGGTCGCAGAGGATGGGCGCGGGGAAGCACAAGAAGACGCTCTCGGTCGACTCCACCGTCTCTTTGCCCGCTGGAGTAGGAAGGAGACCGTTCAAGTAGAAGATAGGTGTGGTGTTCTATGGTAGATTGATATTACTTGGTCTTTCTTTTGTTTCGTTCTGCTTGTTTGTTGCGACAAACACTGCGTTTTATTTTTGGTATTGTTATTTGTTTGGGGTTGGTGATTGTAAATTTGTAATAAATACGAGTGTGCTTGTAAAATTGTAATGTCGGAAAATATTGGTCTTTCGCCAGCACTTGCACTACAATTTGCCAGCAAAGCCGAAATGGATTTTATGTGGGCTTAGTGACGACATTCACTGGATTAAAATGTTTTGTAGGAACTCTTCTTGGCCTGTAGTTTGTTCTATTTATCTGCCG
Organism: Elaeis guineensis; assembly: GCF_000442705.2. NCBI lineage: Eukaryota > Viridiplantae > Streptophyta > Magnoliopsida > Arecales > Arecaceae > Elaeis > Elaeis guineensis. The sequence goes on from NC_026000.2 coordinate 24,580,797, forward strand.
GCTTGCATATTCCGGTAGGGATTTTTGTTTTTGTTTTTGTTTTTTTTTTTTGCCATTTTTATTATTGACAGGGTCATAAACCATGATACACTTCTAAAGTGAGGTTTTCACCAGTAAGCATCTAAATTCCTTCTTTTTGAGGAATGCAGAGCATTTTTGAATAATTTTTTGTTTATGTTCAAGAATTTGAGTTAAGCTAAGAACAAAGAAGAGAAGGAAAGAATGGTAGATGCGAGCATTCATGAATCTTGATACTAATAATCTATTGTTTCTTTATTAGATTTTATAATTCTGCAATAGAATTGTATAGAGAAACAATACATTTTCTAATGTATTAATTATTGATCAGATAATGACGTCTTTGATAGAGGATGAGTATTGGCACAATAGCTCTACAATTAGCGAGCGATGCATATTGAACTTTTTTTTTAAAAAAAAAAATATAGAGATCTTTGATATCGATTTATGATGATCTATACAAAGTCATCATAAGACCCTAATGTTCAAATCGAGAATTCTTTAAAACCTTCAAATAAGAGACTCATGGGCATATCAAAATTGGCTCAGAGCTCAATGTAAGCATGTCTATATGAGTAGATGAGCTATCTTGCACCAACATCTCTCTATCTTGCAGCAATCAATTGGCCAATTGTCACCACATGCATCTCAGAGGATATTTCTTGTCTTGATGACCTTAGTAGCTTGTATACTTATAATTTTCAATGATGAAAATATCTATGCACTATCCACTTGCCCTATCTTCATTAAGTGATGAGAAGCACTTATATTTGGGCCTTGTGTACCTTGCTCTAGATAGATATCATATATGCAATTTATCTCTAATTAATACATGGTAGAGACCATATGATAAAAAAATTGAGGATGATACTTTCTTATCACACAGGTAGAAACAAATATTAAGAAGAACTTTACTGCTTCTTCATGAAATTTAACATGATCACTTTATTTCTCAATTACAGAAATAATTTGACTAAATATAGAAAGTCAATTAACTAAAATGAAAAAGGACATCCCAGCGCCTCCTGCTATTTGGGGATCTGGGGAGGATCACATAAACATGTCCTTACCTCTATGTGGCATAGATATTGTTTTTAATGTTTGGAACGCGTGCAATCTAATACATTATATTTATATACACCATCCTTAATCCCTTTTCAAAGTAAAATGAAACTTTTAATAAATAAACTTTGTCAACATCGATTAAGATTTTTGAGTATTGGTATCCTCGCCATGTATTAGTTGAGAAGAATTTTTATACGTTTAATCGATCATGAATAACTACTCATTTATAAATCATTCAATATTTTTAAATTAATCTGGTAGAAAGATAAAAGAATGGACCATATTTATTGTATGGAATATAGATCCATACCAAATATAATTTATATACTTAGATTTTTAAACTCAATCCATATGTATTTCATAATTTTGAAATTTTTAACCTGATTCAACCTAACATAGTTGATGCTGCACAAACCACAGACTCCCTTTGTAACGTCTTTCATAACCCATTCAAATCTATGCTTGGGTTGAAAATTATGGATTCATTTGAGTTTAGCTAGCTACTCTAGATAATTTTTGAATTATGTCAAATTAAAATAGATATTTTGTTCGCCAAGTTTAGCTTGATGAGCTCTAACTCAATCTAGAGTTTATACAGAGACTAACGTTCAAATAGGAGAAATGATGATTTAAAATTTTTTTTTTCTTTTTTACTTATTAAATTTTGATTACATAGTATCTATGAAAAATAAGGAGAGACCTGGACTGAGCAGGGAGAGATCTAGATTGTGAGATACCTAAATCTTTGATCCAATGGAACCATACCTATAGTAAGCCTAACATTTAGTGCAGATCCGGCAATCAATCCCTAGGCAATCCAAAGGTTTCGACTGAAGAAAAAAATCTAATAATGTTTATCGAGTGGATGGTCAGGATTTAATCAGATAGGCGGCACACAATCCATGCTAACATCTCCACCGCTATTTTTCTTTCCACCGATGGAGGCAAAAAGAAACAATTGGCGGGAAGATTTTTGCGTGAAACGTCCAATTCACGCGCTCCTTAAAATTTGATCCGACGGCATCTGACTCTCTAAATTTTCATCTAGCTTCATCCCACCCTATAAACCGTCGGATCTTAAGAGAAGCGGTCGGGATGTCATAGGCTGTCCCTCGTTCTCTCACTCTGGCGACTTCAGGGGTGGAGCAGGCGTGGGGACAAGATAAAAAAGCGAGAGGGGTTACAAAATAGAGGGGGAAAACTCTCCCAGAAATCTCTGAACAATCCAATCGCCGGCTTCATTTTGGTCGCAAATTCTTTCAATTTGCGGTCGGATCTCAAGGTAATGCTTTGGATCTTCCATTTTCTGTGGTTCTTGGTTGCTCTTCGTCGGAAATGGAGAAATGAGGGTTTGAATGCTTGTTATTTCGATGGATTTGGATCGATTCATGGGTTTTGGTTCCTTTTTTTTTCTCTTGATGCCTCTTTTACGGTCGCAGTAAACCCTAGATTTGGAGGAATAAGCCCCTAGATTTGGAGGAATAAGCCGCCATTTTTGTTTTTTGTTTCCATTATATATATGTATATATATATTTTGTTGCAGGTATTGCTCGTGGACTGTTGCTGAAGAAAAGGACCGAAAGGATGCTTCTTTCAAAAGGTTTAGAGCAAAATACTTATCTTTATCGTTTCTAAAAGACTTCAAGGGTTTGGATTCGCCATAGTGGAGTCGATCGGGGAGGAGAAACGAGTTTAAAGGGGTGAATGGTATACCGATTATAGGCATATTGCCGAGAAATCCGAAGCCTTAGGTTTCGTGGAGTTATTTTGCTATTTTTTTCCTTTGATAGTGGCGGGTTTGGTTGAGATATTGTGATGGAAGGCGTTGTGATTCTCGGTACTGTTCGAGCTGAAGACTCAAGTCATACTGATGGGGACTCCATGATTGTAGATGGTTCTCTGGCTGGAACATTGACAGCATGCCAAGCAAATGAGAAGCATCTTGTGGTTCTTAATGGGGTTCCGGAAGTTGATGATGATTCGATGATTCTTGATTCTTCTCCAGCAGATGCATTGAAACAAGTACAACTGAGCGCAGAAGAATCTGGGAAAGTAGCTGGGACTTCCAGTGTTGTGGATCTAAACGCTGTTCGGATGGAAGGTTTAAATCAGCCTGAAGTAAATGCAGACACCATGATTCTTGATAATTCTCATGTGGTAGTACCGAATAAGCCCCAGTCTGTTTTGAAAGATCAGAAGGGGGACAGGAAACAATTAAAGCGGAAGAGGGCTTTGATTGATGGGAATGCAACTGGCGTGAATAAGGAATCTTTGGTTATAGAATGTCGTCAGGAGATTGATAACCTATGTGAATATTATAAAGAAATTTCAGGTCATAGACTAAATTTGGAAGAGGGCACATGTTCTTCAAATAACTCGATGATTGCTTGCTTGCTGGAGGAGAGCGATCTTCCATTTTCCAAGTTGGTAGAGGAGATCTATGATATGTTAAGGGCAAGGGATGGCGTTACTTTGGCTTCGGTGCGAGGTGCTGTTCTCTTTGTTGGGCAGAGAGTGATGTATGGCATTCCCAATTTGGATGCTGATGTACTGGAAGATGAGTCACAGTCTTGCCTTTGGTGCTGGGAGGTAAAATATTTTGGGTGTTATTTCTTTCAGCTGGTTTTCCTTTTTTTGTGTGAACAAAATTATGAAGTTCTTCTTGATGGTTTGCTGATCAGACGAGGGACTTAAAATTGTTGCCTGCAACTCTACGTGGGTTTCTGAATATTCGACGCACTGCACGGAAGAAAATACATGAGAGGATTTCTGCTCTTTCTGGTATTATCTTCATAAAATTTGTTGCTCATTCTAAATAAAGTTTAGAAGAATCATCATGACATGAAATTCAATTATGCAATTTAAATTTAACGAATTGCGTGCTTTCTCAAGGTTCTTAAGGTTTGACATCCTAACTATTTTGGAGAGTGAATGATACTGTGATGCACCGATGTATCAGTTATCTTGAGCAAGAAGAAAGTCTCATAGGCTGAAAAATTCGAAATGTTTGAGATAGCCTTATATTCCATTGGCTAATAAATTGGAAAAAGATTAGATATGATCTTGAGATGCATTTTATTTTAAATGATTAAAGTCCATCATAAGATAGTGAAGATTGGAAGATCTTGTCCCATATATCAATATTGTTCAGCCAGCATCCGGAATAGGTTGGTGAGACAATAAGAGCTGAGTATATACGCATATATCATATTGGTGATTGCCTGCAATGCAAACCAATATGGCAGCCAAGATCTTGTCTGAGATCAAAACAATTACTTCTATTCATGCTACATGCAGTGTGGCATAGAGATCTACATGAATTGGTTTCTGGCATATCCACATCCATACGCATTTTTGTGTGGTGAATATGGATTCAGACGTATTAATTGGAGGCTAAAACTTGTATTTATATTTGCTTTAAGTGAATATTGATGCAATTGGATATCATTAATATGGATATTACTGTGGATATAATTTGATATACATAATTTCATGACCAGGATATTATTTTACTTTATCGTTGATTAATTCAAATAAAGTATGCAAGCCCCTACTTTTTTTTATTAAAAAAATATGATCACACAAAAAAAAAAAGCGAAGAAATAACTTAATCCATTTAATCATGTGTCTTTTGTTGGACCTAACATTGTTAAGTTGCATGCTTTGAGTTAAAAGGCTGACTGTTAAGGATGCAATTCATCAAATTAAAGATGTCACTTTCTGGTCCTAGAAAGTAAACTAAAGGCACACTGATGTTATCACTTATTCCCCTTTGATGTTTATGTGAGCTATGTGAGACTAAACAGTGTTAAACTTGGATTTGGATGTGGATTGTATCAATATGTGTTTCACATTTCTTTAATGGATACAAATATGAATATGGATATTGGGTTGCTAATCATCATGTCTATATTTGGATATATTTATATTGTGAAATAGATCTAGATGAATATTATCTATCCATTCTTTACACCCATAGTATGATGGTTGGTTCTTATTTCTATGGGCAATAAGGTGGATTGATCTCATAATTTATTACCCACCAAACTTTAAAAATAGGAGAATATTTGATGGATAGGCTCGTTCATGGATGATGAATATCACATGTACATATCGGTTCTTTGGATATTTTTTTCGTGGTAAATTGAGATGCTTTATTAACTTCAATCCTTGTAGCATTGAGGGTGAGTGAATAACTAGTGTTTTAAAATGCATTGTATGCATGCATATGCAGATGCAATCCTTTGAGCGAACTGCATTTTCTATATGCAGCTACTATATGTGGTTAGGTTGCCTATAGGTCAAAAAGGTCGTCCTTGTAGCATGGTGCAGCTGCATATGTGGCTTGCTTAGTTTCATGATTTTTTCTTTTTTTGGGGGGGCACATTTAGCCTGCTTAGTTTTGTGGCATTGCATATGTAGCTATCTTATTGCTAATGGTATAGCTTAGGTTGGGCTCAACTGGAACCTGACCAGTCCAACTCTCTTATTGTGCAGGGTTGGGTCGAGGTTTTATGAACTTGGCTTGTGCTTGGGCTCAGGCTCAGGCTTGAAAATCCCAACCTGACCCAACATTGTGTTGGTTAGGGTGGAGCTAAAACCTAACCCAGGCCTAACACGGTATATAAATAACTCTAAACTTATGCTTCTCATAATATACTTATGTACTTCATTTAGCTATATTTGCAGCCTTGTTAAGTTATAGGGTCATTTGTGACCCTAAACAGTTCCCAACTAATGCAATAGTAGCATAACAACAATGCTGAAAACCTTTTCTATGTATCACATTATTTATGCAATGCAGCCTAATATGATTAATTTGAACAGAGAGAGTGCAACTGGCACTAACCCAAGCACTTGACTCAACTTTAATGTAGCTAAAAAGGTGGTTGGGCTGGAGAATTTCCAACATGAGGTTAGCTTGGTTGAGTTAGGGTTGGAAGATATAGAGATTGAATTGTGTTAGCATTAGCTCTTGGCCGGATCCAATTTGCTAGAGTTGCAATGCTAATCAGTATTGTGTGAGCAAATATGTCACCGACTTGTATGCGGACCTATGCAATGGGATGGCTTCGGGCTAATAGTTTGGTTTGATGCAGGTTTTGGGCAGATTGGATACATGTGTATTATTAATTAATAGCAAACATTAATTATTAATGTTAATATATTAATTATGTTATAAATATTTCTATTAGGAACTACATACTAAATAGTAAAAATTAATTGTTATATTGCTTTTTTTTTTTAAATCAAAAAATACTATTTTTGTTGTTACCATGTCCAATTATTTTACTTAATTAATTTTAAATATTAAAGATACTAATAGAAGAACATGTGCCAGCATTTGTGGCTTACATACCACGTGTGCCTATGTAGTCTCTTGACAGCTTGCATACAACAGCCACCTTTTAAAATGTGGCCAATTAATTTTGCATGTTGTGTACCATGTTATATATTTTTGAACAAGAAATTAGTATTCAGAATTACATGGTACATACTTAGATCTGACATTAAGAGACATGGCATAATATCCCATCTAATGCATACACATGGTATGCTGTAAAAAAAAATGCATCATGTGGATGCTGCATTATTGCCAAGTAGCTTCTAATATTTAATGTGTGAACATTTTTGTTCATATTTTATTCTAATTATTGAATATTTAATAACTTTCCTTTCTTGTCTAGTTTACTTATATTGATGTAACCCAATATAGTAATGACAATGCTATGAGGGGATGACACCGCAGGAAAGGAAGAAGGGGTGAATTGACGAGGTTGTACTTTGAAGATTAACCTGCAAATAGAAGTAGACTGGATTGAAGAACCCTTTCGCTTGGTGAAGAAAATTGTCTTGAAAAGATTTCATTTTATTTTTTTTGGTAGAGAAGAATTTTATTAATATCTTGAAAGGCTATTGTATGTGATGTATTAGATGTATATGTATACAATCATACTCAAAATATGATGCGACAATAAGGAAACATGCTTGAATTATTCTACTACAAATATGGAAACTTTGCTAAAATTTGATATTGTCCCTAATGGACAATTGATAAGAAAATTCAATAAAAATCTCTGAAGCCCATTCACTTGCATCCTTGCGCGCTAGATAGGAATAAATCAAATAGTTGCCTGTTGAAGTCTTCACCCATGAATCTGCTGGCTCTTGCGGTGCTTGGCATGGTCTAGCTGGTCATATACCTGTTGGTTGCACCTTGTGTTGCATCAAGGATTGCCTGACTGGCTGCTTTAGGCTGGGTCACTTGGCTCCTGCCTTATAGCATGTTTAGGCATGAAGTATGAAATTGGTTTTTATATTGGCATTAAAAATTTTCAAGTTGATAGTTCTGATGGACTTACGGTATAATAGTTGGTGTGTTTTATTTTATGGATAATGTTGTCTCTTTATATTTACCCGTACAATCTCTATCATTCTTTACCCCCCCTCCCTTCCTTTTTTTTTATTATTTTTTATTTATAAATGACTTCCTTTATCTCTAGGTGCTTGATCATGTCCTCATCTGGCGCCTCTGAGTTACTTGTCTTTGGCCTATAGCCTGTTAAAGCAATGCACTGTATGCAAAAATCCTTCTGTCAGGGGAATCATTTTTCTAAACTTTTATTTGTATCATATAGTTTATAAGGTTTGAGTTAAATTGTCTTTCAGAAATATTCTCAAATGTTGCTTAAGTTTTCTTTCCTATAATGCTTGGTTGTTTCTTATGCAAAGCATTAGGCTTGCGAAATATTATTTTATACGAGTGCTAAAGTTATTTGGCTTCTTACAGCAACATTGTCAGCATTGTCAATTCCTGAAAGTCATGTCAGTTATAAAAGTGATCTGGTTAAAGCATCAGTGAAGCTGGGGAAAGTATTAAATGCAGACGGAATTCGGTTTTTGGTTGAAAAGTTGAAACAAAAGAATGGTGCTGAAATGTATGTACTTTTCTTGGACTTGTTTTTGATTCTCTGTATGTTGCCTTTGCACAATTCCCACTTTTGTTTAATACTATGACACCCTAAAGGATTTTTTTTTTTTTTTTTTTTTGGGGTAATGAAAGGGCTGAGAGAGAAGCCAAACTAAAGGAGAAAGAGCTAATCAAGGAAATGGAGAAAAATAAGCGGAATGCTGAGAAGGAAAAGAGAAAAATGGATCGCGAACTTCAGAAGGAGAAACTACAGAATGTAAGTTCTAAGTCTTGCTTATGATGTTTAAATTCATGTGCATTTGTTAATTGTGTTTCAATGTTTTATCCCAAGTCCAGGTTGGGTTTGTGTATCTAGAACTAGAGGCCTAATCTGTTCACTTAAACTGCCAAGTATATAAATATTGTTCATGTTTTTATGAATAAGATCTTCATTATGAACATTTTCATAAATGGATTTGTTGCTAGCTTCATGGTTGGTGTTGAAGAGCTTTGCCCAAATCTGGGGCATTGCAGATCAGCATGTTTTGTCCTCAATACTGTTTCTCCACTTATTGTTCATATGTCATTCAGATTGTAGTTATGCTGATTGCCTAGGTGATAACTTTTTTTGAAGTGACTTGTAGGAGGGTACTGGCCATATTGGAATGTCACAAATCAAAGTTCTAAGTCTTGGTATCATCCTTGTCTTGGTACCATATGATATGCCTCTCTACCAACACATTGTACACTGCTGGAATTGGCACAACATCTGTACCTTGTGTTGGTACAAGGCATATCAAGCCCACATATTGTAGTAGTACTATACTGTTCGTATGGTATGGCCTGTACTACCCAGTATGTGTTGGTACTTAAGACTATGTTGTGGACTCTAGTTTGTTTGCATATTATCACTTTTCTTTTATTTGTCTGCAGGAAAAGGAACTTAGGCGGATGCAAGAAGAAGCTGAGAAAGAGGAAAAGCGTCGTGAAAAAGAAGCAGCTGAACTGAAGAAACAACTTAAGAAGCACCAGGAAGAAGCTGAGCGGGAACAACGGCGCCGTGAAAAAGAAGAAGCTGAATTGAAAAAACATCTTGCAGTAAAAAAACAAGCGACTATAATGGAACGCTTTTTTAAGAGAGAGAAGAGTAAAGATAATTCTAGTAATCCTGACAACAGATCATCCATGAAAGGCCCAATGTCTGACTCACCTTGCAAGAAAGAAGAGGCAGTCTATACGGTTACATCATCAATGGACTGTGCCTTTTCTCAGAAAGATAGCCTATCTGTGGAGGATCTTCGCAGGTTAATAACAGCATCTTCTTTTTTCACTCTTCCTTTTTTATGTAAAATAAATCTTTTAGGTTTTCAATTTTGGTTTGTTTATTTTTCTGTAACATTTAAAATAGTTAAATTCATCTGTGTTCATGGGAATGGCATTTGAAGTTAATCGTACAAGATAATTGAATATTAGTCAATGTTTGATGATATTTAGGGATCAAAGTGTGTAAGAGTTGCAGGCAATTAGTTAGTAAATAGGACCAAAGTATAAAGCAGTGCAGAAGCTTTTTGTAAGATTGCTGAAAACAAACTTTGTGAAGTATTGCAAAAGAATACAAGGGAAAATTAGCTAAAATTAATTATGCTAGTTTCTGAAATTCTCAAAAAAAATTTCTTTGACTATGATTTCACATTATAGGTTGCATGTCACTCGCTGGCATAAGTTAGCTTGCTGCAGTAGATCTTGCCGATGGGGTATTAGGCGCAACCCGAAGATTGAGTTGGTTAAGGAGCTCAAGCTACAAAGATCATCCTTAGAAGCTGAGCTGCTTGAAAAAACTATGACTCCAAACAAAGAGCTTTCCTCTTATAAGGTGAACCAAGGCAGTGAATCAAGCTTGGATAAGCTTGTGGATGAGTTTGAAGAATCTTTTGTTGATGAAATGCCATGTCACAATGGTACTGATTCTGCCCCAGCTTCAGTTCGTTTTTTGAGGAAAAAGCTTTTGCAGTTTGACCAAAGCCATAGGCCAGCATATTATGGTACTTGGCGCAGGAAGAGGCAAGTTTTGTTTCCTGTGTATGATTGGAATTTGCTGCATTTGCATTTTTGTCAAGTCTTTGTCATATTTTTATTTACATTGATACCACTGCTTATTACAGTGCTGTTGGCCCAAGGCACCCATTTAAGAAGGACCCTGCTTTGGACTATGATATTGATAGTGATGAGGAGTGGGAAGAGGTATCAGTCACTGCTCTCTGTAAAAACAATGGAGTGAGGGAAATGTATCAGCAGTTTGTTTTGTTTTTATACAGGAGGATCCTGGTGAGAGCCTCTCTGATTGTGACAAGGACACGGAGGAGGATCATTTAGAGGAAGAAGCTTCTAAGATTGAAGATGAAGATGAAAGTGAAGATGGCTTTGTTGTACCTGATGGTTATCTCTCAGAAGATGAGGTACTCATAGCACCAGCAAATATAATCCATGTGCAATCCTCTCTTTCTTCCGCACGTCATGTCACTTATGCATCAATTACTTTTTAATTATCTTTTGATGGTGCTGCTTTATTCTACGCATAACCTTTGAAATGCTTGATGTGGAGTGGGTCAGACATGAAAGCACATGAACCACCAAAAAGTTGTTATGAAATGTTCCAAGTGCATCGAATTCGACAACATGGAATAGAAAATGAAGATGATGCTAAATTGAGTATGAGGATTTTTAAGTTTAAAGATGCCCATTGATTTTACGTGTAGATTGGTCAACAGCTGAGATTCTTCGTCTGGGCTCAAGTCTAGAGGAAATTTTTTCTCTCTTGCTGATTTTAATGTTTTAAAAGACGTTAGGTGCCAGATGGGCAGCCAAGCAGTGGCCTAGCAGCTGGGTTGGGTGCCAAGTGGTGTGGGTGGTCCAAACTAAATAAATTCAAAAATAATACATATAATTTAAAATCCTAAGATGAAAGTACATCTGGGCAAAATTTAGACTATTTCATGAATCAATCTTATCCTCAATACTCAAATGTGATGCAAACCATCAACACAGGCATCTAAGCAAGTGCCAAGCCAGCTGGCTTTTAGAACATTGTCTGGGTTCTGTGATTTGATGAGTTGAATTTTGCTTTGTACCAACCCATTCTTTAATGGTTTGCCATAGGCCACTCTCTTGCTAAAAGTTTGCCTTGCTTGGTGATCGGGGACTTATAAAATGTTAATGTTAAGTTGAAAGCCACTTATAAAAGGTTCTCAAACCTTGGGAGATCATTCCCTGAAACATAAAGCTGAACCCATATAAAATAGATATGATCTTCTGATTGATGTTAAGGTATATTGATTGGTATCTTATTATTCATTCTTTCCAGCAGGGAGTTCAAACTGAGACCTCATCGGATAAGATGGAGGATGAGGCCAAAAGCCCACCATCTGTTAAATCGGATGTCGAAAGTGAGGAATTCAGAGCATTGCTGCAACAGCAGAAAATTTTGCACAATTTGACCGAGAAGGCTCTTCGAAAGGGCCAGCCATTGGTTATATCCAATCTAATGCATGAAAAAGCTGAACTAATGATGGCCGAAGATCTCACTGGGGCATCTAAGCTGGAGCAGATCTGTTTGCAAGCTCTCTGCATGCAGGCCTTTCCTGGAGGTTCCATGGTTGATCTATCAGCTAGTCATAGCCCATCAGATGAGGATCCTGTGCTCGGCATATCCAGTAGAAATATTACTACTCCCACAGCCACTGCAGCTGTCATCCAAGGTTCAGACTTGCGAGAATTTGTAAGTGCACCAAAGAGATGTCCTGACCTCAACTAGTCCTCACCTTATGTGGCATAGGCTCTGATTCGTTATTTCTTCTATTTCTCATTATCATTATGATTACTCATTAGCATAATGTATCTGTTCCAAATGCTGAACTGCAGGTTAGGATTATTCGTTCTTGTTCCCAAAGTATTAATAAGGTGGTAGAGTTGTTGCAACAAAAGTTCCCAACCATCTCCAAGACGCTATTAAGAAACAAAGTACGAGAAATATCAGATTTTGTAGATAACCGTTGGCAGGTAACCTGCAACAGTCTTTTTTGCTTTCCAAGTTGGTCATAGAACAGTAAAGCCTATGTCTTTGTCTAGAAATAATACATTACTGAACTTTGAAACTTGATTACTCTTTTTCTTAGCAATAATGATGATGATAATGATAATGATGTGTTTTTGTACAGGTTAAGAAAGAGGTATTGGAGAGCCTTGGCTTATCCATCTCCCCAGGTACTCGAAGTTATGTATATTGCATATTAATATGGAAAAATTATGTTCTCCAAGTATCTCATATCCTATGCCACTTTATTGAATAAAAATTTTGCACAAGCCTCATGATTATCGTCTGTTGAGCATAATAGTCATGCTATGGTATGGTGATGCTCTAATACTACCTATTCATGGCTACTTCTGACAGACAAGGGTAGGAGGCCAAAGGGCATAGCAATGTATTTCTCTAAACGCTGTTTGCCTCCTGAAGGGGAGTCCATCAACATTCCGGAGTCTTCTCCTCAATCATGTTCAAAAACAAAGGCTCATAATGATGGCAATATAGCCACTTCACAGGCTGACAGGCAGTCTTCTCTGAGTTTTGTATGAGATTGAATTGGCTCTATCTGGCATTGAAGCACATGCTCTTGGAAGCACTGGGTTTTGCGGGTATATGGATGATAGATGCACATACGCATGGGTAAGAAATGCTTGTTCATCTTGATATCAGTGTGGCCTCTCCTTATTTTGGTTTGTTGGGTGAAAGGGATTGAAGTTCAGACAATGGAAAGAGTACAAAATGTGTTTTGCACTAGTAGAGTTGCAAACAGCAATATATATTAAAATATTACATTAGCACTTTTTGATGGAACTTTGAGTTTCCATAGTTTTCATCTTTCAATTATTTATCGTACTTGTGTCGCATATTCATGTCTACTTTAAACCATTAGCCTGTAGCTTATTTGTGTTTCTGTTGCTGTTGCGAGTTCTGGTTGAAGGTGCTTGTCCTCCGTGTGTCAAAATAATCCAATGTCCTGTCCCTCTTTGTTATTGTTCTCTGTTGTCAGTTACTGCAGATTGAAGTTTAATCAATAAATCCTAAAATCTGGATTCTGGCCAATCATTGAGGAAGGCTGGAACTGTTGTTGGCCTGTTGGTTGTCAGGTGATTTGCCGCAGCATTTTTTTTTTTCCAACTTTTTTCGTCACTGGTTGAGGTTGTGAGGGCAGGTGACCATTCATCTGGCTAAATCTAGAGTATGTTGCACTTGATTTGGGACCACATCAGTAATTATGTTTGATGAATGAGAGGGCTAATGAAATGTGTTAGTGGATTTTGGGATGAGGATTGATTTAAGGAGATTTAGGGGAACTGTAGGGTTCGATCAACAGGTCCAAATGGCAGTTGGGCTGTAGTTGAACCAATGACCTGGGATCTGGTCATCCAAACATTCAATGTTTAGGTTTGGGATTAACTGTCTGATTCCCATTAAGCAAAAAGCACTGTGAATCTGTGATGCACAGAAGGAAATCAGAAATTGTACTTCAAATTAGAGAGTAAACATCTTGTACTATCTTTATTTTTGATAGCCACAAAGATTGCGTGAGCATATTGTCTGATGACTTTCCTTCAGTGAAAGAGGGATATTTATATCACTTCCTTGGAAGTTGAAGGGTTGAAGTTTCGAGACTTGAGTGATGTGATCTTGAGTAAAAATGTTGGGATTACAGGCTTCATTAACTTGGTGCTTCTACTTCTAACATAATATCTCAAGAGACCGAACCCGTCTCCTCCTCCCTAGCTTTCTCCCCCAACCACCCCCTCTCCCCCGGCCCTCCTCTTCGACTCAACCCGAACCCTTTCCTCCGCCCTCTTGTCTCCAATGCACACCCACGTGGTGGACCTTGTTGAGATCCGAGACCTTAGGGGACCTTGTCTGTGCGGTGGCCCTCTTTTCTTCGCCGTCCTCATTGTAGTCGCTTTCGGCATGGCCAAGTGGCTTAACATCTACATTGGAGTTTTTATGGTTAGGGTTTTTTCAGTTGGTTTTCCAATTTCTGGCATAACCGTCATTGGGCTTTCGGTGTCTGCTCTATCGACCTCTTCTTCCACTTTGAGAAGGGCTCCACTCGGCAGCGGCCTCGGCTCCAGGCCACCAGCAAGCCCGCCGTCGCTGTCAATGGCCTCTTCGACGGCCGCCTCTCCCAAGCAAGCTTGTCTTATCGGGCTCCATCTCTCAATCATGTTTCCTCCGATCCCGTTGCAGGTCCCGCCACAGGCCTCCACCTCCGTCTCTTCATCACTATGATTTTTTTTTTTTATATATTCATTGGAATGAGATTGATTCCGCTGGACTGAGTCCGATTCATTTACAGAAGGAATGGATCATTCTCATTCCTTTCTGAAATGGAATCGAAATGAAATTCTTCCAATCAAATAGTTGGAATGGAAGACATCTTTTCAATTTCCATTCCAGATCTTACTTATCCCAACCAAACAACCCTTTGGAAGGAAGGAGAGAACGGCGGCTTCTATTGGAGTTGGCTTAATGAGAAGAAATCAACCTTACTGACAGGTGATTTCTTGAAACGAAGTGGAAAAGATAAGAAGACGGCCTTTTTAACGCCTGTCTAAGTTGGTCTGCATCAGGAGTCCATGTGATGAGACGGATGCTCCGCACTATCCTCACTTAGAGATTAGCTGCAACAAATCCATTTAAATTTTCATCAGCATTTCCGGTGAGTAATGCTTGAAGAATTTATCAGAGTCTAGGATTAGTTAGAGGCTGTCACCTCCATGTCAAAAAATGAAATGATACAAAAGCTCTGAAAGATGGATCCAAGGGAACCCCAAGAGGAAAAGGTAAATGAAGACTTTGTGGCTACAGATTACTTTCATTGAATGTGTGCCTCCAAAATTTCTTTTAGTGACTTGTGATTTGGAAAAAATGGTGCTTAGTTCAACTGGTTGGCAAAGCAATTATATTCAACTTTATGCACTTCATTTTGAATGAATGATGTTTCAACTTTTTTAGAGCAAAATGTTTGAAGTTCATAATATTGCGAATTGACATGGTATGCGCTGGACTACTTTGTCCTCTGCTTGTCTTGCATTATGTGTATTGATACGGTGACATGAGGAATATAAATGGCGGGGCAGGGACCATCAGAATTCAGATACATGCAACCTCATATTTCTGCTAAGTATGCACCTGAGCATCACCAATGATGGTTATTTATAAAAACTTCATGAATTATAAGGAAAAAATGATGAATATACCTCCATCAAAGTTTCTGTATCCTAAGAGCAAAATGAATAGAAACTGAAAAAGAAACAGAAAAACAAGAGATCAGATAGGAAGAGAAAAAGGTGGAAAAAGAAAGGGCAACTGTTGACACAGTTTCAAGGGCAACTCCAGGAATAATTTCGTATGGCAAAGGATGTCCCAATCATAAAAGAGATGAAGGGCCTGAACAAGGGATTCAGGCATGGTACTAATTTCTGGAGAAACATGTCTATTCCTCACCTTCCAAATGAAACCGAAATGCATTTCTTCCAAACAATGGACATGAATCTAAAACTAATGAGCTTAAATTTATCGTTGGATTACGCCAAAACCGCTTTCCAGATCGCAGAACTCATTCATCAGAACGAACAAAAGGGAAAGTTTTGATCTTGTGAGAGGCCACTCTGGGTTATTCTTCATTTGGCTCCCACAACAGAGTAGAAATTTACTGCTCCATTTCTTTTTTCTTCTTCCCAAGCTGTGCACGCTACATGATGATTTCTGAGAACCTTAAAAACTTGATGACATAGATAGTGTTCCAAGATCAGTAGGTCCTTCCCTTCTCAGTCTGTAGTCCTTTCCTGCATTGCAGATTTGAGAAGAAAAATGGGAGATTCACTATATTACAGAAGTTGCAAACAACTGAAGGAAGATAAAAGAACGAAAAATTGGTAACGGCCGGAACATAATAAAAGCCCACCATTAATCAATGAACAGTTAAAAACACGTGAAAAGACCTCAGCAGTCCAGATGAGCAGCACCAAACAAATCCCTGTCCCAAGCCGAGCCAAAACTTGAACTCGTTATGACCAGCGGAATAATCAAAGCTTGATTTGCTTTCGTTTCCTCATCCTTAACCATATAAATCAACGAATGCAAGCTTAAATCGGGAAACAGCATAAAAATGACCCCAGACGGAACAAAAAATCATCTGTACCCCAATCACATATAAAAATCGAACAAACTTCACTACACTCAAGAAGCAATGCTTATGTAGCAGCCAATAGAAATATGAATAAACGAATTAATTTGAGAAGATATATGATGTGAAGACTCATTCCCCAATGTACATTAATATATAACCCATCAACCCAAAGCTCTAATTCTTCTCTGCAACACCAGAAGGAGCATCTTCTTCCCCCTTGTTCAGTGAGTTAGACTTGGAAGGGCCATGGCCAATCCTTCATCTCCTCATCATGCTGCACCTTGGCACTCCTCATGGCAGCATTGCTCCCCGAGTCCCCTTCCATATAGGCATAGTACCTCAGCACAAAAGCCAGGGCCAGGACCGCCCATTCCAAGCAAAAGATCACCACCCCGAGACCACCCACCATCTTCAGTATCACCTCCCCATCCTCCTCCCTCACATAGGAGCGCAGCTCCCCGAGGAAGTCCGACGTCCTGGTGAACACAAGCAGGGCCACGGAACCTTGGAAGATGGCTGTGAGCACGGTGGCCACCATGTGGGTGGCGTGCCACTTGGTGGAACCTGGCGAGGCGGCGCAGCCGGTGGCGGCCCCGATTATGGTGAGGGCATGGAGGAAGATGAGGAGGAGGCCGCAAGGTGAGGGGATGAGGCGGAGGGAGAGGGTGAGGAAGATGCAGCTGGAGGCAGCACCGAGGAGGATGTAGTTGCAGAGGAGGAAGACCTTGTGTGAGTGATAGCTGGTGCCCGAAGCATCAGCGGGTGGGTAGGATTGTGGGTTCCCCATTAGAGATTTGGGACTGGAAGAGAGAGAGATTGCTTGCAGATGAGAGAGAGAGAGAGAGAGGGTGAGGGCGGGGGCAGAGGTCTTATTTGAAGGGTTGGAGTAGGCGGAATGGACGTGGAGGAGAGTGCAACGGTAGTGACGCTTTTCCAGTAGCGTGGAGAGATTGCTTGCAGATGAGAGAGAGAGAGAGAGAGAGAGAGGTTGGTGAGGGCGGCTGGGGCAGAGGTCTTATTTGAAGGGTTGGAGTAGGCCGGAAATGTGACCGTTGGAGGAGAGTGCAACGGCTAGTTGACGCTTTTCCTTCCCAGTAGCCGTTGGAAGCTAGCTTTTGGCACACGCGAAGTGCGTGTGATGACCAAGGAATGTTTGAGTCTTTGACCGGGAAAATTACAGTTGAGCTGTACCGGCCCGCCCCGGCCCACTACGAGAAATTCTTTGTGCACCGTGGGTTGCGTAGAAAATTGGATATGAATTACACCATCTCATCCGATTGATCTACATAATCATCACTTTTCAATATATACTTAATATCTACAGATCGATTTTTTTATTTAAAATTTTGAATGACAAAAATATTTCTATCCTTTAAAAAAATTTATGACATATTATGTCACAGGATGTCATAATATGGCCTATGATATCATAATATGAGAAGGATATTTTTATCTAACTACTTTCTAATACGCATTTAATGTATGTAGGTCGATTTTTTCATTTAAAAATTTTGAATGATAAAAATGCCCTTGTTCTTTAAAAAAAATTATGACATCCTGTGCATATTATGGACGTAGGATGTCATAATATGGACATAGAATGTCATAACTTTTTCAAAAGATAGGAACATTTTTATCATATAGTACTTTTAAATAAAAAAATGATTTGCAGGCATTAAATGTACATTGAAAAGTAATGACTAGTGGACCAATCGGATGAGGCGGTGCACTCTAAGTCGGATTTTCTACACCACCCATGATGCATAAAGAATTTCGCAACCCGTCACAATCCGTCTCTAAATGGGGCGGGGCAGACTGGCCCGTTTAACTGATGGGTTGGAAAAACCCTAACCCAACCCAAACCGCCATGGGTTGCAGGTTAAACGGGCCAACCCACCAAAATTTTCACAAAAAAAAAAATCTATAAAACAACAATATAAACAGAATTGCATATTCAATTCAAGCTTAAGTCAACCTATCAAAGTCTCACATCTCAATTCATAATTTCACATTCACAATGACAAAGTCAAAGACTCTAATTCTAAGTCTTAACTATTCAAAGCAAGTGCCAAGCATTATTGTTTATGATCCTCTTCAAACTTAGAATCATAAAATAAATTATCAAATTTAAATACTTAATACAACCCAAACTTAAAAGACTTAAAATTCTAATTTTCAAACTAATTTAGAGATAAATCAAAGTCTCAAAAAATTATCTTCCATATCATCATTGTGGTCCTCATCATTTAATTCTTCATCCTCTTCCTCTTCTTCATCAATTATCTTTTCAATAATATTAGAACTCTCTTTTAAAAGATATATTTCACTTTCATAGCTGAATCATCGTCTTCATCTATAAATACCACAATAAAAAGTCAAGAATCAACATCAAAGCAATTAAAATCATAAAAAACTAGAGTAACCAAAACAAGTAGCACTAGGCAGCCAAAAAAATAAGCTACATGCAAGCCAAAAATAAGAAATTAGCCACCAAAAAAATGTAGTAGGGTGCAAAAACCAAGTAACATCTAAAACACAAGACAAGCTTACCATTAGGAATAAAATCATACAGTTAAGTGCGAGTACAAAGAAGAACCTGCACTTTCTCCAAAAAATGCTACTTCTATATTTGTTGAGCACTCGAGCACTAATGGAAAAGGCTGATTCCGATGCAACAGTAGTAATGGGAATAGCCAAAATATCACATGCCATTATTGAAAAAATTAAAAACTGATGCTTACGACACTTCCACTAGTGCAATACATCCAATTCTTCATAGAATCCAAACTCAAGTTTCGGCTCCTCCAAATAGAGATCCAATTGAGATTTTTCAGCATTTGTAATAGTTTGGCTCTCAAACATTTCAATTTCTCACATCAATTCCAAACACAAGTTAGATACATAATTAATAAAATAAATATGAATATAAAAAAAATATAAAAAAGAGTACAAGATGAGATACTTACATTAAGTATTTTCTTGCTTTTGTTTCCAATTAATCCTCCACTTGACATTGGCATATATGCATGTGATATGAATGGAGATTGGGAAGAATGCTTGGTGCATTTATGGAGTTGGCATATTGCTCAAAAAGCTTGTTCAACTTTGTCCTCACTTCCTTCACCATATCTTTTGCTTTACTTGTATCAATTTTTGAGTAAAAGTACTCCAACATTGTAAGCTTGATGCGTGGGTCAAGAACAGCCCCAAATGCAAGTGCAACACTATATCGACTCTAATATTTATCAAACTTGTCTTTCATCCTCTTGCATATTCTACTTATTACCACTTAATTTTTCAAACTTGCATGAAATAAAGATTGGAGGTAGGATAAGAAGAATTGAAAATCAAGTTGTTAGTCTCATAAAATGGCTCTAGAAACTCATATGTTTTTTCTCCTCTTGTCCACTCAAGGGATATAAGGCAAAATTTATAGTTCTTATCAACCAATTAGAGAAAAGCAAAAGTTTTTTTATATTTGATTGCACTCTCCAACATCAAATATATGGAATTCCAATGGATAGACACATCCAAACGTAAGCCAATAGAAGTGTCAATACCACCAACCTGCTTAATACATTCATCAAATTTTTGCATCTTTCTCTCCAAATCCTTCACATACTTTACTGATTTCCTAATCTTAACCAAAGTATCATTGGCTACTTTCAACCTTTCTTGAACAATGAGGTTAAGAATATGAGTACAACACTATACATGAAAAAACTCACCACCACACAATAAACTATCATTCAAACAAAGTTGCTCTTTCAAGTTATCTTACATATTATTATTACTAGAGGCATTATTTAGAATCAGAGAAAAAATCTTGTTCTCAATTTCTTAATACTTCAAAAATTCATACAACTTTGTAGCTAATTCAACCCTCGTGTGAGGAGGAGGCATATAAGCAAAATTCAAAATTTTACTATTCAATTTTCAACTATCATCAACATAATGAGTAGTCAGAGTAATATAACCCTCACTAGTGCATGCAGTCCATTCATCAGAAGTCAAGCAAACTTTATTGGAAATCTTAGCTAAGAGTTGTTTCAACTTCTCTTTCTCCCTCAAATAAACTTTTTGAATATCACTACAAACAGTATTTCTAGAAATAGAAAAAATATCAGGATTGATATATTTCACCCAAGCCCTAATCTCAGGATACTTAACAAATAAAAAGGAAAAATTATGTTGAATAATGGCAGATGCACACAATTCATGAAAAGTTTTTTGATCTATTTTTTTAGATCTTTATTTTCCATCAACACCAATTATCATTTGCCTTACATTATGAAACTTTCTCATAGAATACTTTGGAAGATGAGGGGTTATAGAAGAGGTCCTATATTTTTTTCCACCATATTTATACTATCTTTTACATCCATTATAAGCTGTCCTTTCTACACCATCTTTTTCTTTTTCCATTTTTGTGAAATAATTCCAAACATCAGAATATTTCCTTCTTCTCTTATTTGATTTCTCAATCTCAGGTTCAGTTTCACTTTTACTATCTAATTTGAATTCTTTAGGCACTTCATCTTCATCCACATTTACAACTTGATTCATTGTACTCATAGACCCAATCATGATGCAAGTAATCAGCCACACGCCTACATAATAGAGAAACAAGCTAATAATCTATTAATTAACAAAAAAAATTAATTAAGATAATAATCAAACAAAATAAAAGCATAAATAAGATATTCAAACAGTAAAATCAACACCAAGCCCAAAGATTTACAGCAGGTATCAGATTGTAAAATAAGTAGATAATGAAAATTGAGCGACAACGTTCGGACGCAGCAGCGACAACAGTAGCTCTCTCAATGTCTCCTCTCTTTCTCATGCAGATGCACTATAGAGGGGCTATTAGCATAGATAAGACTTGATGATTGCTATGGCTCACGTGACAAAAAAGTTGAAGAAAATTTGATTTCAGATTTGAGAGTAATTTCGATATATATAAAAAAAAGAGGCGGATCAGCCCGTCCAGCACCTGTCACAACCCACAACCTAAACGGGGTGATTTATTTAACCTGCTTTTAGATAGGTTGCTAAAATATGAATCCAATCTATCCCATTTATATGGTGGGGCGGGCCAATCCAATGGGTCCAACTCAAATTGACAGCTTTACTCATGGATCAACTGAAGAGAGAAAAACTAGAATGCAGTGACAGCCCAGCATGTGTGGTGCATGTGCATACGAGGAACTCTCCAAATGTTATTATTATTATTATTTGAAGAGCCTCCTAGTGTTATTGTTAATTATTTTTTAAATTCATAGGCTTTAAAGTCCAACTCCTTTTGTACTTATGGAGAAATATTAGGTCGATCAGAACACCTTAAACCAAGGATAAAATAAATTCCTATATTTCTTAATAACATATGTTAAGATGATTGTATCCTAGATCCATGGTGTATCTAGTTCACCTAAAAAATTTTATGCCCTCAAAACTTATTTTGAGATGGTAGAATCCAAAATCTATCATATGTGCTTGATTTCAGGACTTTTCTATCATAAATATATGGAAGACATTTAGTATAGATGCCAACTTATGGTGTTGGTAAAGACATGAGGTTTGGCTATTAATCCAACTACCACTTGGGTAAGGATTAGTAAACCCAAACATTCATAGTGTGATAAGGGTTTGAGGAAAAAAAATTGATAGGTTGATGTGATATTATGATATATTCATTGAGATTATACAAAAAAAAGCTAAAAAAAATCCAAAAAAATAGTTACAAATATATATATATATAAAAAAAAAATATATATATAATATATATATATATATATATATATTATATATATATATATATATATTATATTATAAAAAAAAAGAATGAGTAAGATTATCTTGATGCCCTCACAGTTTTGAGATCCTTTTAAGCATCCAATACCCCATTTTTTTACTCTTTTATGGGTATTTGATAATTAAGGTCTTGTTTGGTATCATTTTTTTTATTTGTTTATCTTAATAAACTAAAAATATAATCCAATACAAAAAATATATTTGGTTATTCCATTTATTTATTTTATTTTTTAAAAATAACTCTTGTCATTCTTGAAAAATGGGAGCTTTCACCCCACTCTCATCGAAGTGTTTCTTAGTTTGGTAGTTTTTTTAAATTTTTTTCTAATTTTGATGTTAGTTTTAGCTTATTTCTAGGAATGATGTCTTTTAAAAAAATATCATTTTAAATGATATTTTTAAGAGTAAAAATACTATTTTAAATGATATTTTTATTGCCAATTCAACCAACTTGGTTGTCCACACTGAAATATTTTTTTAAAAAAATAAGATAAAAACATCATTTCGAATGGTGCTTATAGAAGCACCTTTTAGGATGGTACTTCTAAAAATACCTGATTAATGCATTAATTTGACATAAGAAGTATTAGAACTTGTATTATTTAATCTTTATTATTTAGTATTTAATACTTCTTATATTCTTTTTTAAAAATTATTAATCATGAAGAATTATTCACACCAACTAGTAAAAGCTCCCCATATGTGCAGATGAAGCCAGATTCCAAACTCAAGCTAAACACGTGCACAGCACATGATGAAATGCAGAAGAAATGAGCATACAAACTAGAACAAAGCAAGCCATGGCCCAAAAGACATTGTACGGCTCAAAGAGAAAGCAAGCCAGCCCACAATGTCCGAACGATCCACGCATGACCACAGGGAGACAACCGAGCAGTCCATGCGTGGTGCATGGGCATAGGACTGCTCGATCTTTATCGCGGCGCACAGGCCTGGGATGCAGGTTGGCGCGAGTGGGTGCGGGCGTGGATCCGAGGTGTGGGTTCTGGTGTACGAATGCGGACTGGACACAGATTGGGTGCAAAGCGGTTCAATTATGGATGCAGGCGAGGTTCGAGTGGGTTGAGCGGGTGCCTGGACTTGAGCATGGTCACACGATGCGGGCTTGGGATGCGTGGAAACAAGGATGGCTAGGGTTTAGGGTTTTTACAAAAAAATAAAAGGAGAGTTTTAAAAGAAAAAGGAGAGAAAGAGTTAGACATGAGTGTTAGAAAATGTGCCATAAAGTCAATCATTTGAATGATTGTGCTCTTTATAATTTATGTATAAATTATAAATTAATAAAAATTATTTAATATAATTCATCATAAGATTACATCTTTCTTGATAGAACTCTAATGTTGTGATGAAGTCCTTAGAACTATATGACAATCGATAAAGGAGGATTTACTGAATAATTCTTAAACATGTTCACGATCAAATGATATATCATTAAAGGATGATGACGTTTATCGAGTGTAGGTCATTGTGTGCCATATAAGTTGGTTGTCCTCATAATCAAAGAGTGTAGAGACACTAGTATGGCATACAGATGAGATGAAGAAGTACATCATCACTGAATAAGTGACTCACCTGTGAAGCACTCTACTGTCAAGAGCTGCTCATGAAGAATATGAACATAAGTGTCCCTCCGATTTGAGATCACCAGGTGACTTATAAATAACTTATTGTACTTTGATACCGGACTATCTGTATTTTTAATACAGTGATGGAAGACTATTGGGTACAGTCAAGTACTTACGAAGTTTGTATGTGGATCAAGATAGGATTAATCCCTCTGAATTTTAAGAGTTGATGCATCATTATATTTTAATTGAGTAAAATCTCGATTGGAGCAATCCATATGATAGATCACAGATTTGAAAAAGATTGAAATATAATATGGATGACTAATCCAGGATTGATAGTTAAATCCTAGGTCATCCTGAGGATTCAGGGTCAAAGAGATGAATTATGCGGTAATCATATTTTTAGATTCTTGAGTATTATCTTGCAAATATTCGATCTATCCGGATATCGAGAACCATTACTAGATGGTAACTTCGATTAGTACAGAAAGTAGTTTGTGCTACTGGTTTAGTGATCGAACCTATAGAGTCACGCACAAAAGTCAGGCAAAGTAGAAAAAAATTAACCTAAATCTATGAGTTCAATTTGAAAGTATGTGACTTAATTGAATGAATAGATTAGCTTAATTAAAAATTAAATTAGAGGTCATATGAGATTAAACAGTTGACTATGTTTAGTTAGCACTAGACATGAGGTTCAGATTTAATTTAAGAGATGATAATGATTCGATCAATGATCCAAAAAATTTATAAGAGATTAAATTTATATTTTAATTAATTTTAGATTAGATCTAATTTAATTAAGACTTAATTAGATTAAAAAATTAAGTTAGACTTATATCAGAATCCTAATTAAATTAGGATTGATAGTCTCTTTGAGTTTGGTTCGAATCCGATTTGAATCAGGTTCGAATTAGACTCAATTTGGACCCAAATTAGATAAGATCCTTAGAGTCCCAAATAGCTGGGACTCTCTCTCATGAGGAGCCAACCAAAGAAAGGAGGGGGCACTAATTTTCTTCTGCCCTTGATTTTGTGCGTGTGCGTGAATAATTTCACGTGAAGGATGGCTGGTCTCCTTTCTTACTTGGGTCTCCTTATTTGATAAGGAATGGTGTCCTTATTTGGTTGAGACATAATCAGATTTGTGGTGTCAATATTTTTAAAGAAGGGTTCTAACCAACCGATGGTTAAGCAATCCTTTTGTGCAACAAAGAATATACCACATGGTGAGATAGAGAGAGAGGGAGCGACAAAAGAAAGGAGGGTCTTTTCTTGACATGATTTTTTTAGGCACTAGTTATACCTTGGCATGAGGGTTCACATCCAACGGGTTCCACTCCTGTGAGATTAGACCTCAACTACCTCTTGCTTTCCTTCTGAAGATTAATGCCAGAAAGATCATTCCTCTTCCTTACGAAACTTGGCATATGCGCGAAGTAGAGGGTTTATGCGTTCGAACCTTGTGAGGCTTTGGATTCTAGAACCCTCGGACATTTTGTTCACTGGAGAATTTGATCCCTATTCCACTGTAATTTTGATAATTTATAAAGATTATAAATTAATTTAATAGAAAAAAATTTTAGATGCACTCTGATGATTCGATCAGATCGGACAGATTTTCCATTCAGTGAGGAGCTAGAGTCTTTGGGATGGCTAGGAGGTCTTTAAGGCTATAAAAAGGGGTGTGGGGGTACCTGAATTGTAGAGAAAAAGAGAGCAAAAATTAAAAAAAAATTATAGAGAAAAAGAGAGAGGAAGAGAGGGAGGTTGCCAGGTACTAGAGTGTTGGGAGAGAGTCTTTGGCGGCATAAGGAGGCTTTGCTTCTGCATCTTCTTCAAATTCTTCTTCAACCTTTAAAGAAGATAGAGTCTTTGGTAGTGTGCGAGATCCAATCCATGAGTAGCTAAACCCTTCATCCTCGACGGAGTAGATGAAGTCCTGAAATCTAAATTTATATTTTATTTCTTATTCTTATTATGTATTTTTTTTTATTATGCAATCAACTATTTGAACATTGTAAGGCTTCTTTCTTTAATTGAATAGTTTATAAACATGAGTATTTTCTATGATTTTATTCATGTATTCAAGTAGTAGTTTTTTTTATTTTATGATATTTGATCTCAAATAGTTTATGACTACGTAGAGACGAGTCATGATCTAAGGATACGATTCGTGCTCAGTGAGATAAGCTATGTTGAGAGAAAGATCATAAATTTATTTTTTAATTATCATGATAGTTTATAGTTTGTAGTGATTTGGATTGTTTTGATTAGAATACTAATCTGTGATTAAGGATGGATTCAAAAATTCTGAGACACTTTCTTTTGTTTGATTTTTCTCAACTTTATGTCTGTCAAACTTGTTTCTTTTATTTCTTTTAAAAATCCTAAAATCTAAATTCTTCATCTTATTTTCTAATTTGAACACAATTCAGCTCTTTGATCCTTAAGGATTCGACACCTGATCTCATCCTATTCTATATAATAATTGAATTAGATTAAATTATTATTCTTTGGTGCTTATGATAGCAATCAAATTTTGATACTGTTACCGGAGATCATTGGCACGATTGTTTCAACATAAAATAATATTTTTTGCATAATATATATGTGACATTAGAAACAAAAGCAAAAAAAACCAAAATTTTTTGACATCGCATAACCTTTAATTAACAAAGAGTAACCCAAAAAAAATAATAATAATTTTTTTAACTTATTTGGATACCTTGTGTTGGTGAAAAAATTCGCCTGCGTCGGAGGAGCTGGAGTCGAGGGAGTCGCGGTCGTCGCCGGGACCTGCAAAAGAAGTCTAAACCGGAGGTGGGGTTGCTCTGGCAAGACCTCCGACGCTCAAGTCAGTTCTCTGCCTCAACAAGAATGGAGTGCTCGAATAAAAATTTTAGCAGAGTTTCTAGGTAAAAATGAGAGCTTAGAGAATAACGTATCTGGGGTCCCCCTTTTATAGGCCGGAGAAGCAACGGGTTGATAAAGATTGTTTGTAACCATCTCGTCGTGGGCCGTACGGGGCCAGAAGAAATTTATCATGAGGAGTAATGGGTGGAGTCGTGGCTGTCATCATGGCTCGCCACGTGGAATCAGTTGCGGGGAGTGGAGTGGCGTTCGTTGTCGTAACTTGCCAGGGAGTAGTGGAGTCACGCAGCACCACCGCAGGGAGTGGAGCAGATTCATGGCCGTTACTGCGGCCTGCCAGGGAGTGATGGGGCCGCGTAGCATCCGCCGTCAGGAGTGGGCAGATTTGCGACCGTTACTGCGGCGTGCCAGAGGGTCCAGACTTGTCGGCCGAAGTTCGGTTGGAATCTGATTTTCGTAGAAGCCCGAATAGGGATCATTTATTGAGGAATCTCGATCGAGACCTTCAGCTGGAGCTCAGGGCAAAAGTTCGGCTCCTGTGGGAACCCGGACAAAGCCTACCTGTAGCTGGAGTCGAAGGCGAAGTCCAGCTCCCGTAAGAGTCCGGACGAAGCCTCCCTATAGTCGAAGTTGGAGATGAAGTCCAGCTCCCGTAGGAGTCCGGGCGAAGCCTCCCTGTAGTCGAAGTAGGAGATGAAGTCCGGCTCCCGTAGGAGTTCGGACGAAGTCTTCCTACTGCTGAATTTGGAGATGGAGTCCGGCTCCCATAGGAGTCCGGACGAAGCCTCCCTGTTGTCGAGGTTGGAGATGAAGCCCGGCTCCCGTAGGAGTCCGGACGAAGTCTTCCTGCTGCTGAATTTGGAGATAGAGTCCGGCTCCCATAGGAGTCCGGGAGAAGCCTCCCTGTTGTCGAAGTTAGAGATGAAGCCCGGCTCCCGTAGGAGTTCGGATGAAGTCTTCCTGCTGCTGAATTTGGAGATGGAGTCCGGCTCCCGTAGGAGTCCGGGCGAAGCCTCCCTGTAGTCGAAGTAGGAGATGAAGTCCGGCTCCTATAGGAGTCCGGACGAAGTCTTTCTGCTGCTGAATTTGGAGATGGAGTCCGGGCGAAGCCTCCCTGTAGTCGAAGTTGGAGATGAAGTCCGGCTCCCGTAGGGGTCTGGACGAAGTCTTCCTGCTGCTGAATTTGGAGATGGAGTCCGGCTCACGTAGGAGTCCGGGCGAAGCCTCCCTGTAGTCGAAGTAGGAGTTGAAGTTCGGCTCCCGTAGGAGTCCGGACGAAGTCTTTCTGCTGCTGAATTTGGAGATGGAGTCCGGGTTCCGTAGGAGTCCGGACGAAGCCTCCCTGTAGTCAAAGTAGGAGATGAAGTCCAGCTCCCGTAGGAGTCCGGACGAAGCCTTCCTGCTGCTGAATTTGGAGATGGAGTCCGGCTCCCATAGGAGTCCGGGCGAAACCTCCCTGTAGTCGAAGTTGGAGATGAAGTCCGACTCTCGTAGGAGTCCGGATGAAGTCTTTCTGCTGCTGAATTTGGAGATGGAGTCCGGCTCCTTTAGGAGTCCGAACGAAGCCTTCCCGTTGTTGTAGGTCGGACGCCGGCAGAGTCCCCGAGTGGTCACTCTTGACACGAACTTCGGCTGGAGGGATTTTACACCCAACACCAGTCCCCCTACTTTCGAGTTCGAGTTTCAATCGAAGAAAGTACAGAAAATTTTCACAGCCGAAGTCGCTTCCTTGAATTTTGCACACGACCGCCCTCAAAAATTTTGATATTTAATGCGCGCGTGCTGGAGCCTTTTTTTGATTAGGGCGATCCGAAGAGTCCTTTCAGAACTCCCACCAGGGCGTAATTCTAAGCGTCACGCTATTATGGTCCGCGAACGGTCAACCTTAGGCCGTGGTGAGTGGGACATGTGGCAGGCACTGGTTGACCTGGGGATACCTGCCACCATAACTGCGCCAGGTCTCGTTGCTTATTTAAGCCCCCGCCTTTCCTCCAGGGGCTTCACTTTGCCTGAGGGTTGACACCTTTCTCCCGCCTGAGAGTTTAGCCATCGGCGCCCTTTTCGACTCTGAGCATCCTTTGCACAAGCCTTTGCCATCTCTGTCGGCTCTCCGCCGTCTTTAGTCCCCCGAGTCTCTCCGAGGGGTTCTCCCACCGGGGCCCCCACCCCAGAGGCCAACCTCAAGAAGATGCCACGGATCAGGAAGAGTGTGAGGAGGAGAACAGCGGCCTGCGAGTTCTCCGGTTGTCAAACTGTCGCTGAGGGTTCCCGTCGCCCTACAAGGGGGCTCGAGGGAGAATTCCTTCAACAACAGGGGTTTAATAACGGGGACAACCGGCGAGGATGTTCGCCTGAGAATTTCAGAGTAGCTAAACGGGGCGACACCGGTCAAGGGGGCAGAGTTGTTGTCACAAGCTGTGGCAAGATTCTTGACGTCGTCGGGGCTGAGGGACCAGAAGCGGTCGGTGCTGATGGTGGGGCAGCAGAACTTGTTGCGGGGACGGTGGAAGTAGCGCATGCCAACCTTACCGGAGTACCTAGGATGGTGGTTGTCGTGGAGCACACGGTGGTGGCGCATGCCTCCGGTGCCATCGCGGCCTCCGGGGTACCTCCGGTTCTTCTTGAAGCAGGTCATCATCGCCGCTGTCATTGCCTTCGCTGCCCCCTGAATTTTATCCCATCCTTTTCCCCCTAGGGTTGGGGTTTTGACGATGGAGCAGAACAAAGCGGGGGGCGAGAGGTTTATCACACGCACTGAAAAATACTGTTGAGAAGGACGGAACCGGGAAGAGAAGTCGACAGCTTGAAGTGGTCTCCGGTGTATCCCTTTTTGAGTCTTGTAGCGATGTTTTCTTTTTCTGACCCTCTGGGTCTTGTAACGTTCATCTTGTTAATCGAAAAATGAGAAGAAGATTTTGTTACTTCATCCGCACCTTGTGTCGATTTGCTGCCTGCCGAATTTCTTTCCTTTACCATTGTTATTGTTGTGTTCCCTTCTCTCTCTTTATCTCTTTTTTTTTTCGATGTAGTCCGGAGGTTACTGGTTGTTGCCACGTCGGTTTGCCTTTCCAGTTATCCTTCTTCTTCAGCCTTGATGGCTTTATAATGCATATTTAATAAATAATATGAGAAGAGAATTTTCTGCTATCTCTTTTACTCATGTGTTGAGTTGTCGCTTGCCGAGCTTCTTTCGGCCTTCGCATCGTTCGAGGGTATCCGATTGACATCGCATCGACCTGTCCTTTCATCCATGGCCACAAATTTGCCTGGGGCCGCTCGGGTTTGGCGCCCCCCGTCAGAGCTCGAGCTCGGAGGTCTGAGCTCCTCGTCATCCTGAGGAAGTCGTCTTATCTCGGACTTGCGTTGAGAGAAAGCTGGGGTTCTTGATAAGAACCCCGATCCCTGCTGAGACGAGGTTCTCTGCATTTTTGATGCTGTTTATTTTCCATTCGTCATTGACGTAGTCCATCGCTTTCCTTTTTAACTCCTCTCCCCTTTCCCCTTTTTCTTTTTTGAGTGGAATTTTTTCCTCTACTCTTGGTGGGGTTGCGGGAGCCCGGCTCCCGTAGGAGTCCGGGCAGAGCCTTCCTGTAACCAGAGCTGGAGATGAAGTCCGGCCCCCGTGGGGGTCCGGGCGAAGTCCACCTACAATTAAAGTCAAGGGCGAAGTCCAGCTCTCGTAGGAGTCCGGATGAAGTCTTCTCGCGAAGGGGCCGCTGGGAATGTCCCCTTTTTTTCATCTGGTCTTGAATGACCAGGTCTTAATTGGTGTCGAGGGGGGGGGAGGTTCTTCCCCTATTTATGTCGTAACAAGTTACTGGTTTCAGCTCTGGTTAGGATGAGGTTCTTCTCCTGTCCCTAACGCGGCTGTAGGGGCACATATGGGCGCTACCGGGCCTTTCCCCCCCATCCGGTCTAGGTGTAACCGGGCCTTCGACTTTGCTCATGTTAGGACGAGGTTCTCCTCCTGTTCCTAACATGGTTGTGGGGGCACATATGGGCGTTGCAGGGCCTCTCCCCCCATCCGAT
Source organism: Elaeis guineensis (assembly GCF_000442705.2). NCBI lineage: Eukaryota > Viridiplantae > Streptophyta > Magnoliopsida > Arecales > Arecaceae > Elaeis > Elaeis guineensis. The sequence continues at coordinate 24,611,324 of NC_026000.2, forward strand.
TTAAAGAGAATCGGGCCTTCAACTTTGCTCAAGTTAGGGCGAGGTTCTCCTCCTGTCCCTAACAGGGCTGTGGGGGCACATATGGGCGTTGCTTGGTCTCTCCCCCCATCCGGTCTAAAGGGAACCGGGCCTTCGACTTTGCTCAAGTTAGGACGAGGTTCTCCTCCTGTCCCTAACAGGGCTGTGGGGGCACATATGGGTGTTGCTTGGCCTCTCCCCCTATCTGGTCTAAAGGAAACCGGGCCTTCGACTTTTTTCAAGTTAGGGCGAGGTTCTCCTCCTGTCCCTAACAGGGCTGTGGGGGCACATATGGGCGTTGCTTCGCCTCTCCCCCCGTCCGGTCTAAAGAGAACTGGACCTTCGATTTTGTTGAGATGAAGTTCTCCTTCAGCTTCCGACATGATTTGTTTTGACTGTCCTGTCGATATAGGCTTGTGCCAAGGGAGGAGACATATAGATATGCAACTTTTATTTAAAATAAAGTTATCGGTAATGCATTCGTAGGTTTTTCGAGCTCCATGGTCGCGGGAGGTCTGCTCCTCCGAGCTCCTTGAGGTAATAAGTTTCGGGCCAGACCACCTCTTTGACCTCATACGGGCCTTCCTAGTTTGGAGCGAGCTTCCCTCGATCCTGAGGTTGCGAGACAGCGGCTCGTCGAAGCACTAGATCTCCTACTCTAAAGACTTTATTCTTGACCCGAAAATTGTAATAGCGGGCGACTTTTTATCTGTAGGCTGCCATCCGAACTTGAGCTACCTCTCGCTTTTCTTTCAGTAAGTCGAGGTTGGCTTTAAGACCTTGCAAATTGTGATGTTCGTTGAATGCCACGACTCGCGCCGACGGGAGTTTAAGCTCAATCGGGATAACAGCCTCCGTTCCGAAGGCTAAAGCAAAGGGGGTTTCCCCCGTGGGTAGTCTTTGGGTAGTTCGATACACCCACAGCATATGATAAAGTTCGTCTGCCCAAGTTTCCTTCGCCTTTTCAAGCCTTGTCTTGATCCCTTGCAGTAGGGTTCTGTTGGTCACTTCAACTTCGCCGTTCGCCTGAGGATGGGCTACCGATGTGAAGTTATGGGAGATATTTAGATCTTCACAGAATTCGACGAATCTTGCCTCCGCGAACTGCCACCTGTTATCAGTGATTAGGGTTCTTGGCAGACTGAACCTGCAAACGATTGACTTCCAGACGAAATCTTGCACTTTAGCTTCCGTGATTTTTGCTAGTGGTTCGGCTTCGACCCACTTAGTGAAGTAGTCAATCGCTACCAGGAGGAACTTCCTCTGCCCCGACGCCACGGGAAAGGGTCCAAGGATGTCCATCCCCTATTGCGCAAAAGGCCATGGGGCACTCAAGGGTGTAAGCTCGGTGGCGGGCTATCTCTGGATGTTGGCATACCTCTAGCATCGATCGTATTTTTTGACGTATTCAATCGAGTCATGATGCATCGTCGGCCAGTAATATCCTTGGCAGAGCAACTTGTGGGATAAAGATCTAGCCCCCAGATGGCTTCCGCAGATTCCTTCATGCACTTTCCACAAGGCGTAGTCAGCTTCCGAAGGTCGGAGACATTTTAAAAGGAGCAAAGAGTATGATCTCTTGTACAACTTGCCCTCATAAAGGATGTATCGGGAGGCTTGATTTTGGAGCTTCCGAGCTTCTTTCGCATCCTAAGGGAGGATCCCGTCTCTGAGATATGTTATCAGGGGGTCGACCCAGCTGGGCTCGTGGTCAATTTCCAACACGGGCCGCGATTCTTCCGTACTTGGGCACTTGAGCACTTCAAAAAGAATACCCTTGGGTAATTCGGTCGGAGCCAGCGTTGCCAGCTTGGAGAGGAGGTCGGCCCTGGTATTTTTCATCCTCGGGATCTACCTGATGTTGAAGCTGCTGAAGGCGGGGACGAGCTTCTTTACCTTTTCAAGATATTTAGCCATGCTGTCCTCCCGTGCTTCGTAGTTTTCGTTGACTTGTCCCACTACTAGTTGGGAGTCGCTGTGGACCTGGAGCCGATCTATTCCCAGCTCTTTGACGATCCTCAGTCCCGCGATCAGAGCTTCGTATTCTGCTCCATTATTTGTGGTGGAGAACTCGAAGCGCAGAGCGTACTCCGCGACGACTCCCTCTGGACTGATCAAGATCAGGCCCGCGCCTGCGCCTGACATGTTGGAAGACTCATCCACATAGAGGGCCCAAAAGCAACCAGAGGGATCTGCTTCTTCTTTGGGGGAGTTTGGTCGGGACTCCAGGCCGTCAATTCCACCTTGTTCAAGTTCGGCCTCCTCTGGGATAGTACACTCCACTATGAAATCTGCCAATATCTGGGCCTTCACTACTGGCCTGGGTCAATAGTTGATGTCGAATTCTGTGAGCTCGATCGTCCATTTTGCCATCCTCTCGGAGGTATCCGCCCGGTGTAGAATCGCCTTGATCGGTTGGTCGGTGAGCAGCGTTACTGTGTGCCCTTGAAAGTAGTGTCGGAGCCTCCGAGCTGCAATCAACAGGGCGTAAGTCAGTTTTTCTAATTTGGTATACCCGATCTCGACGTCTCTCAATGTGCGACTGACGTAGTAGATCGACCGTTGGACTTTTGCTTCTTCTTTGACAAGGACTGCCGCGAGAGCCATGAGAGAGACCGCCAGGTATAAAAATAGTTCCTCTCCAGGCTCTGGCTTCGCCAACAGCGGAGGTGAGCCGAGGTAGCTCCTTAGTTCTTCGAATGCCTGTTGGCACTCAGGGGTCCAACAGAAGTTCTTCGACTGCTTGAGAGTTTGGAAGAAGGGTAAGCACCGTTCGACCGACCTCGCGACGAAGCAGTTCAGGGCTGCTACCCTCCCTGTAAGGCGCTGAACCTCTTTTATCGACTTTGGGGTGGCCATCTCCTGGATGGTGCAAATTTTCTCCGGATTGGCTTCAATTCCACGCCCCGATACCATGAAGCCCAGGAACTTTCCTGAGGTCACTCCGAAGCACATTTAGTCGGGTTCAGCTTCATTTTATATTTTCGGAGGGCGCCGAAGGTCTCCTCGAGGTCGGCGACGTGGTTCATGGAAGATTTGCTTTTTACAAGCATGTTATCCACGTAGACCTCCATGTTGCGGCCGATCTGCTCCTTGAAGATTTTGTTCACCAACCGCTGGTAGGTTGCACCTGCATTTTTGAGGCCAAAAGGCATGACCCTGTAACAGTAAAGGTCACGGTTAGTAATGGAAGCAGTCTTTTCTTCGTCTTCCGACGCCATCCTGATTTGATTATAGCCGGAGAATGCATCCATAAAGGTGAGGAGCTCATGGCCCGAGGTCGCGTCCATCAGTTGATCAATTCTGGGTAGAGGGTAGCTATCCTTTGGGCAGGCTTTGTTCAGCTTTTTGAAGTCTAAGCACATCCTCCATTTGCCGTTTGCTTTTTTGACTAGGACAATGTTGGAAATCCAATCAGGGTAATTGACTTCTCTAATGAATCCGACTTTCAGGAGTTTGTCCACTTCCTCGGCTATCACATTCTGCCTCTCTGGTGCATGACCTCGAATTTTTTCTTTCATCGGTCGATGCTTTGGATCGACGGCCAAACGGTGCTCCATGACTTCCGCGTCAATCTCCGACATGTCCGCTGGAACCCAAGCGAAAACGTCCGCATTCTTTCGTAGAAAATCGATGAGATGCGTCCGCACCTCCTCCCCCAGGTTGGAGCCGATCATCGCCACATGCTCTGCATTCCCGTCGTTCAAAGGGATCGATACCAGATCTTCGATTGGGCCGCCCCTCTCTTCAGTGAGGTCGTCGCGGGTATCCAGCCCATCAACTGGACAGGGGTCGGATTGGTTATTTCTTTGCAAGGCTATGTTGTAGCAGTGTCTGGCCAGGGCTTGGTCTCCTCTTACCTCTTCGATCCCCTGATTGGTAGGAAATTTCAACTTCAAATGGTAGGTTGACACGACGGCTCGGAGAGCATTGAGGTTAGGTCGGCCGAGGATTGCGTTGTAGGCTGACGGCGCCTTCACCACCAGAAAATTCACCAGAGCCCTGGATTGCCTTGGATATCGACCTGCAGCTACAGTCAAAGTTACCACTCCTTCCACCGGGACAGCATCACCGGTAAACCCTACTAGAGGGGAGCTAATCGGCCCCAAATGACCGTCAAGGGTGGACATTCTTGAGAAGGCATCGTAGAATAAAATGTCAGCCGAACTTCCATTGTCGACAAGAATGCGGCGGACGTCGTAATTTGCTATATTCAAGGAAACTACAACCGCATCGTTATGAGGGAATTGAACTCCCTGAGCATCTTTTTCAGTAAAGGTTATGGGCTCCTCAATCTTTTGTCGCTTGGAGGGTACGGTCAATATGTTGGTTGCTTCCTGTCGGGATTCTCTCGAGATGGTGTTGGCGAAATCCGTCGGAGGTCGATTGTCCGACTGTTCCATGCCGGCGGCCGTTGCCGGAGGGTGTGGGGCCTGGGGAACTGGAGGCGAGATCGGAGCCTGAGACCTGGCCGCGGAGGCCGTGGATCGTCGCGTGGATGCCTTGCGGAGAGGCATCGGGCAGAGACCTAGTGGGGGAAGGAGGAGCGGATGTCGGAAAAGGTGACCGGGGGTGGTCCCGTTGAGTGCTCCTTTAAGAACAAGGGTACTGCGGAGGTTCAAGCCCTTCCTCTAGCGCCAATCCTGTTGGTGCAAAAATTTGCCTGCGTCGGAGGAGCTGGAGTCGAGGGAGTCGCGATCGTCACCGGACCTGCAAAAGAAGTCTAAACTGGAGGTGGGGTTGCTCCGGCAAGACCCTCTGACGCTCAAGTCAGTTCTCTGCCTCAACAAGAATGGAGTGCTCGAACAGAAATTTTAGCAGAGTTTCTAGGTAAAAATGAGAGCTTAGAGAATAACGTATCTGGGGTCCCCCTTTTATAGGTCGGGAAAGCAACGGGTTGATAGCGATTGTTTGTAACCGTCTCATCGTGGGCCGTACGGGGCCAAGAGAAATTTATCATGAGGAGTAATGGGTGGAGTCGTGGCTGTCATCATAGCTCACCACGTGGAATCAGTTGCGGAGAGTGGAGCGGCGTTCGTTGTCGTGACTTGCCAGGGAGTAGTGGAGCCACGCAGCATCCACCGCAGGGAGTGGAGCAGATTCGTGGCCGTTACTGCGGCCTGCCAGGGAGTGATGTGGCCGCGTAGCATCCGCCGCTAGGAGTGGAGCAGATTTGCGGCCGTTACTGCGGCCTGCCAGAGGGTCCAGACTTGTCGGTCGAAGTTCGGTTGGAATCTGATTTTTGCAGAAGCCCGGATAGGGATCATATGTCGAGGAATCTCGGCCGAGACCTTCAGCTGGAGCTCAGGGCAAAAGTTCAGCTCCTGTGGGAACCCGGACAAAGCCTACCTGTAGCTGGAGTCGAAGGCGAAGTCCAGCTCCCGTAGGAGTCCGGATGAAGCCTCCCTGTAGTCGAAGTTGGAGATGAAGTCCGGCTCCCGTAGGGGTCCAGACGAAGTCTTCCTGCTGCTGAATTTGGAGATGGAGTCCGGCTCCCGTAGGAGTCCGGGCGAAGCCTCCCTGTAGTCGAAGTAGGAGATGAAGTCCGGCTCCCGTAAGAGTCCGGACGAAGTCTTCCTGCTGCTGAATTTGGAGATGGAGTCTGGCTCCCGTAGGAGTCCGGACGAAGCCTCCCTGTTGTCGAAGTTGGAGATGAAGTCCGGCTCCCGTAGGAGTCCGGACGAAGTCTTCCTGCTGCTGAATTTGGAGATGAAATCCGGCTCCCGTAGGAGTCTGGGCGAAGCCTCCCTGTTGTCGAATTTGGAGATGAAGTCCGGCTCTCGTAGGAGTCCGGACGAAGTCTTCCTGCTGCTGAATTTGGAGATGGAGTCCGGCTCCCGTAGGAGTCCGGGCGAAGCCTCCCTGTAGTCGAAGTAGGAGATGAAGTCTGGCTCCCGTAGGAGTCCGGACGAAGTCTTTCTGCTGCTGAATTTGGAGATGGAGTCCGGCTCCCGTAGGAGTCCGGGCGAAGCCTCCCTGTAGTCGAAGTTGGAGATGAAGTCCGGCTCCCGTAGGGGTCCGGACGAAGTCTTCCTGTTGCTGAATTTGGAGATGGAGTCCGGCTCCTGTAGGAGTCCGGGCGAAGCCTCCCTGTAGTCGAAGTAGGAGATGAAGTCCGGCTCCCGTAGGAGTCCGGATGAAGTCTTTCTGCTGCTGAATTTGGAGATGGAGTCCGGCTTCCGTAGGAGTCCGTACGAAGCCTCCCTGTAGTCGAAGTAGGAGATGAAGTCCGGCTCCCGTAGGAGTCCGGACGAAGCCTTCCTGCTGCTGAATTTGGAGATGGAGTCCGGCTCCTATAGGAGTCCGGGCGAAGCCTCCCTGTAGTCGAAGTTGGAGATGAAGTCCGGCTCCCGTAGGAGTCCGGACGAAGTCTTTCTGTTGCTAAATTTGGAGATGGAGTACGGCTCCCGTAGGAGTCCAGACGAAGCCTTCCCGTTGCTGTAGGTCGGACGCCGGCAGAGTCCCCGAGAGGTCACTCCTGACACGAACTTCGGCTGGGGGGGTTTTACACCCAACACCTTATTTTTATTACATTGCATTTTTTCATAAAATACTTTAAGGGCATAACCCTAAACAAGATAAGATGAAGATTTCATTATCTTTCCTTAGCCCATAAACAAACTCCTTGCATCTTGCATAAAGCCTAATCCTAATTAAAATCAATTAGACGCTAACCCCAGTGATACTCGAGCTCAATAGGATAAAGGAGCATAAGGATTGGACGGAGTTCTAACTGGTTGATCAATCGGTATCTAGGCAAGTAGTTCAGAGATCTCAATCTCAAAGAAAGGTGGTTATCTAATTAAGTCCGTTGTAAAAGTATGGAGAATCTCCCACTGGTCTTACACTTATCGGATAACTTGGTTAGTCAATTCTAAATTTGGAGTACTCAAAGGCTAACTTGAAAGTTAGGAACTATCTAAACATAGGGTGAACCTTAATTAAGAGTATTTTTGTGCAACTTGTCTGCTAACATATTTATATAAAAATATAAATAAAAAAATCTTCTCTATCTTTCTTAGAGTTAGGATCTTTTAAGATTCTCATCTTTAGAACTCTTCTTCTTTTTCTCCTCTCCTCCTTTGTAAAAAAAAAAAAAAATCAAAAACATAGATTAGGATGTGCTCTAAAATTGTGAATGAATGCTTGGTCGTAGATCATTACAACCAGAATTACGACCCTTAGATCCAAAAATTGAGAAAATCATTAGAGCAACCTGAGTTAGGATCACGGACCCACACCATGAGATTGATCCACTATGTCAATTGAAGGAGTACTTTACTCCTTCAGCTTATACCGACTCATGTATTCAAGTGCCTCCTATGGAGGCGGTCCAGTACAAAATTAGATCCAGTGTAATCCAAATGCTACGATCCTTCTATAGACTTACTAATGAGGACCCATATAAACATTTTGATGAGTTTCTTGAGATTTGCTCCATAGTGAAGATCCAACATTTCTCTGATGATGTTCCTAGACTTAATAACATTTCAACCTGGGACTAACTTCAGAGAGAATTTCTCAAGTAATATTTTTTTATAGAAAAAATAAATCAGATTAAAAAAGCTATTCCCAGTTTTTCTCAGATAGATGGAGAAATATTCCATGAGACTTGGGAGAGACTCCAAAATCTAATTCATAAATATCCACACCATGCTGTACCTTAATGACAATTAGTCTAGTGCTTCTATGATGGTCTATCAAAAAAGCACCGACAGATGGTTGATGCCTCGTGTGATGAAACATTCATGCTCAAAAGCGAACATGAAGCCCAACAGCTATTCGAGATTCTTAGTGAAAACTTTCCACACCATATGTCTGCCACCTATAGAGATACTCTCATGTTCAGACCAAAAAGAGGTGGAATTTATGAGGTAGGTCATTCCATAGACATCTACAGTAAGGTAGATAAACTGTCACAAAAATTTGACCGACTACTGCAAGTCGGGCACACCTCCATCCCATCCACACATGTGCAAGATATTTGTGCTATTTGTTCGAGTCCAACCCATTTTGTTGGTGATTGTCCAACCGCACATGAATTTTTTGAGTTTGTACAGGAGCAAATTCATCAGATCCAAACCCAGATTGCTCCCAGATCGGGTAACAATTCATGCTCAAATACTTACAATCCTGACTAGAGAAATTACTCAAACTTCTCTTGAAAATCACAACCTATGGTTAACCTAGTTATACAAAGATCCAACTACCTTGAAACATAGTATCGAAACACATCCTATCCTCGGTACCAAAATGCCCCACAACCTTTCCCTAGCAACTATAATCCCACTTTTGAGGAGAGAGTTCTACAAGTACTGAAAGGGTTAGAAATGAATACCCATATCCTCCATTCCCACATGCAGTCTATTGCTAAGCTAGAGGCCTAGATAAGTCAACTAGCTACAGCCTTCAGTAGAAGAGAGAAGGAAAAATTGTTCAACCAACCCATAAGCAACCTGAAGGGGCAGTACATGGCTGAATACTGCCCGAAAGCTCTAACACCTATGAAACCTTTCCTGAGCATGCTAAATCTATGATGACCCTTTTAGGAATGGAAAGATCATAGATCAGCCTAGTAGACTACAAAGCCAGAAACTCAAAATCCGACTGGATCCAAATCATCTAAAGAGAAGGAAGATCCAAAATTGAAGGAAGAACCAACTCCACCAGCACCTTCTTATCTACCTAAGGTTCCATTCCCAAGTACCCTAAAATCTCCTATTTCTTTTAATGAAAAAGGAGAAAAAATAGATGAAATACTGAAATTATTTACAAAAGTTCAAATTAATTTCCCTCTGTTAGATACAATCAAACAGATTCCAGCTTATGTAAATTTTGAAAGACTTGTATACTTAAAAACTCAAATCAAGATCACAAGTTTCAAAAAAAATCTGTCTCACTAAACAAGCTAGTTCAGTTTTTCAACATACCACCCCTCCTAAGCTTAAAGATCCAAGTGGCCCCATCATTTCATGTGTTATAGGGGGCTGTACATTGAGAAAGCACTTTTAGATTAGGGGTTAGTGTTAATCTCCTTCCTAGCTCAATATATGAACTTTTTAGATTTGGAGAATTAAAACCCATCCTTGTTACTCTACAACTTGCGGATAGATCCATGACAGTACCACGTGGGATGGTTGAAGATGTTTTAGTCCAGGTTGATGAGTTTTACTTTTCTGTTGATTTTCTTATCCTTAATATGGAATGCAACAATCCTAGCCAAATTCTCATTATATTAGGTCGACCCTTCTTAGCTACAGCCAGTGCATGTATCAATTGTAGGATAGGAGTCATGGATGTCTCTTTTGGGAATAAGAAGCTAAGATTGAATATATTCAATGCATTATAGGGATCACAAATTGATAGTTATTTTAAAGTAGATATACTTGAAGATGTAATAGAGGAAGCTACTCCTACAATCCTTTCGGAGGACCCCTTACACATATGTCTAGCTCGTTTCAGAGTGGATGACTTTGATTTAGATAGGTATATTGAGGATGTGAATGCTTTATTAGAAACACCTAATTTTGAAACCACTCCATCTTGGGCTATGAAATATGTGCCATTACTTGTACTATCTAGCACTCCAATAGCTCCCTCACTAGAATCACCACCTACCCTAGGTCTAAAATCTCTTTCTGCCACTCTCAAGTTTGTATTCTTAGGACCCAATGATACCCTCTCGATGATCATTATATCAGATCTGACATTTGATCAGAAAGTTAAACTTGTAGGCGTTCTAAAAGAACAAAATAAAGCTATTGGATGGACCATCACTGAATTAAAAGGCATCGATCCATCCATATGCATGTATTGTGAGGTAGATGCTAAATCACATAAAGATATACAAAAAAGACTGAAACCAAACATGCCAGAAGTTATTCAGGATGAGGTGGTGAAATGGTTAGATATAGGATTGGATGAGTGACTCTTTGCACTCACTTCAAACCATCCTTCTTGGTTTACTCAGTCTGTCAAATACATGGATATATGATAAAATCCTTCTCACTGGTCAAAGTAGAAGAAGGACCAACTTTTCTCATAGATCAAGTATTATTTTTGAAAAAAACCTAAGTTGTTTAAGTATCGAGTATATGAGCCACCTTAAGATTCAGGAAGTCTGGCTAAAGATTTTAAACTTAGTGCTTGTTGGGAGGTAACTCAATATTTTAATTTTTTTATTTTTAACTTTAAAAATAATAATAAATTAACTAGATTATATTTTTTTTGTAGGGACTAGAGTCGAAACTTTTAAGACATCTCTCAATTCAAGAGCACACTTGTCTCAGGTGACATCTCTCATTTTTTTTCTTTTTGTCTGTCATACTTTATTTTTCTTACTTCATTGAGGATAATATCATTAAATTAAGGAAGAGATAATAAATCAATAAGTCCTCAAATAAGTTAGTATTCAACATTTAGGCACTTGATTATGCTCATGAATTGAGTTGAACCAAGTATTTTTTTTAAAAAAAAAATTAATGCAATAATCTAGAGAGTTTGTGAGATATTGAGGGATCAAGTATTAAGAAAACTCAATGCATAGTTAAGTTTATAATAGAAATAATTTTTTCTTGAGCATTTTTGATTTTTTCTATCAATATTAAAAAAGAGTTTACTTTTTATAGGCTTGTGAAAGTAACTATATATTTCTTCATAAATTAAACTATTTTATAGAATAAAATTTTTTTAAGAACTTCGCACTGAGTAATCGACCTCTTTGGTTAAACAAGCATCGAATTTTATGTCAAAAAGTATGAAGGGCAAAGAAGTTCTACTATAAATCTAGTCTTAACTCATAGCCTATTTGATTTGAGCTAATAAGTCTGAGGGGTATTTTATACCTAGTGCCTTAAGGTCATCTGGTCCGAAAATCATTGGCTGAAAACTCACTACATGGGTTAGATAGAAAGCTTAAAGAGTTAAGACACTCAATAGCAGTACAACATTAAAGAAACAAAAAAAAATCTATAAATGAAGGATGGAAGTAACACTATATCTATCCATATGAAAGTTAGACGATTTAGAGATAAAGGTAGGGGACAATTTAAAAAAAAAATTAAAAAAAAATTAGTGCTCTTGGCTTAACTTCTACATTGATTAGTACTAATCTTCCAAAAACTACCTCACTTATGCTCTACTAAACATCAATGGCCCTTTTGAAAATTATCTGATGAAACTCGAAACTCTAAGCTAAATAGTACTTAGCCCTAAATCCTTTCTTTACTCGAAGATGAGCAAAGTTCGAGTTGGAGAATGTGATCAATGCATTAATCTGACATAAAAAGTATTAGAACTTATATTATTTAATCTTTATTATTTAGTATTTGATGCTTCTTTTGTTCTTTTTCATAAATTATTAATCATGAAGAATTATTCACACCAACAAGTAAAAGCTCCCTATATGTGCAGATGAAGCCAAAGTCCAAACTCAAGCTTGTCATGTGCACAGCACGTGATGAAATGTAGAAGAAATGAGCACATATAGTAGAACAGAGCAAGCCATGGCCCAAAGGACATTGTGCGGCCCAAAGAAAAAGCAAGCCGGCCCACAATGCCCGAGCAGTCCATGCATGGTGCACAGGGAGACAATCGAGTGGTCCACCCATGATGCACAGGATAGGACCGCTCGATCTTTGTCATGGCTCACAGGCCTGGGATGCGGGTTGGCGTGAGCAGATGCCGGTGCGTATCCAATGTGCGGGTTCTGGAGTGCAAATGCAGACTAGATGTGGACTGGGTGCAAAGCGGTTCAATTGCGCATGCAGATGAGGTCTGAGCGGGTTGAGCAAATGCTTAGACTTGAGCATGGTCACATGGTTTCGGCCTAGGATGCATGGAAACAAGGATGGCTAAGGTGTAGGGTTTTTATAAAAAAATAAAAGGAGAGTTTTAAAAGAAAATGGAGAGAAAGAGATAGACGTGAGGAGCTGGAGTCTTTGGGACGGCTAGGAGGACTTTAAGGCTATAAAAAGGGATGTGGGAGTACCTGAATTGTAGGGAAAAAGAGAACAAAAATTAAAAGAAAATTATAGAGAAAAAGAGAGAGGAAGAGAGGGAGGTTGCCAGGTATTAGAGTTTTGGGAGAGGTCTTGGGCTACATAAGAAGGTTCTGCTCCTGTATCTTTTTCAAGTTCTTCTTCAACTTTCAAAGAAGAAGGAGCCTTTGGTGGCGAGCGTGATCCAATCCATAAGTAGCTAAACTCTTCTTCCTCAGGAGAGTAGATGAAGTCTTGAAATCCAAATTTGTATTTTATTTCTTATTTTTATTATGTATTTTCTTTTATTATGCAATAAACTATTTGAATGTTGTAAGAATTCTTTCTTTAATTGAATATTTTGCAAATATGAATATTTTTTATAATTTTATTCATGTGTTTAAGTAGTAGTTTTTCTTATTTTGTGATACTTGATCTCGAATAGTTTATGACTATGTAGAGACGAGTCATGATCTAAGGATACAATTCGTGTTCAGTAAGATAAGCTATGTTGAGAGCAAGATCATAAATTTATCTTTTTATTATCACAATGGTCTGTAGTGATTTTGTTGCTTTGATTAGAATACTGATATGTGATTAAGGATGGATTCAAAAATTCTGAGGTATTTTCTTCTATTTGATTTTTTTTAACTTTATTTCTGTCAAACTTGTTTCTTTTATTCCTCTTAAAATTTTTAAAATCTAAATTCTTCATTTTATTTTTTAATTTGAATACAACTCAGTTCTTTGATCCCTGAGGATTCAACATCTGATCTCACCCTATTCTATATAATAATTGAATCAGATTAAATTATTATTCTTTGGTGCTTATGATAGTAACCAATGCCATATCAAATGGCACTTATAAAAGCATCATTTTGAATGGTATTTTTAAAAGCACCATCCTAAATGCACTTTTTGACTGGTATACATCACCGACGATCATCGTGGCCCTTTCTTACCTCTTTTCTCTTGTTGATGCTGTGGGCTTCTGTTCTTGTCAAGGTTCGCTGTACCGGTACCAGACGGCATGCCGGTCCCGAACTAGTACAGTACGGTACCGGTACCATACCATACCGACACATGATACGTCTAGGCATACCGGTCTGGTACTGGTACATAATATTTTTTTTGATTTTTAAATTTTTTTTTGGATTTTTGAAGTTAATAATTGATAAATACAACTTTAATATGATATTATATTGCATATTATTGACATATTTGGGTTCAATTTGGAGTTAGGTTGCGGCACAAAGACTCTTGATCCAAAATTTCAAATATATATTTATTTACATTATATTTCAACTATATCATCTTAAAATTAAAGAAAAAATATATAAAATATGCATTAAAATGTATCTAAATATTTAAGTACAAAGCGTAATAATTGATATACGAACCTTAAGATTACTCTGTATTTAATTTCTTGTCGAGTGTCTGTGACACTCGTAGATGTCTGAATCATCAACATAGTCTAAAGGGATATTAGTCCAACCCTCTAGTCAAGCTGCATCGTACTCTCGAATATTCATCATCCCATGAGACATCCTCTCTGGATTGTAAGATATCTCAGACCTCTCGCTAAAATTCTGACTCTGAGAAGTATCCTCGAGATGATGGTACGATTGTGGAAGAGCCTATCCAAATATGTCAGTAACAAAATCTGATCCGTAAGATGCTCCAGGCTGCATAGGGTAGTAACCACTAGAAGATAATACCTCGGATACACCATATGCATATGGATCATAAGGTGGCTATAGATAATAGGATCCATAATACGAGGATGATCCAGATACATCTATGGACCCTACTTCACGTGCAAGATCGTCCGCAGTATATATATATAATTAAAATATATGCAAGTATAACAAAACACGATAGTTTAATGATAATTAAAATAATTATATATAATTTTAAAATAATTTTAATAATTATTTTAAAATTTATAAATTTTAAAAAAATATGTTATATATTTCAAATAATATTTTTAAATTAACTAAAATATAATATTATTTTTATATATTTTTTATTTTATAATTAATTTTTTAATTTAAATAATTAAAAAAATAATTTTTTAATTTCAAATATTTGAAAAAAATTTGAAATTAGATTTAAGTAACTTGAATCATTTTAAACATGATTCCCAAACTCTAATTTTTTTCCTAAAATTTAATTTTTTTTAATTTTTAAATAAATAAATATTTAAAAATATTTAAAAAATATATAATTAATAAAAATTAATAATTTTAGTGTCATTATGTAGATCTTTCAAAGATCTATCACATATAATTAAATCATACCAAAATCATAAGATTTTGGCATGATTTTTTTTATTTTTATTTTACCTCATTTTTATCCTATTTCTAACAAAAAAATTAAAAAAAATATTTACTAATAAAATAACAGATTATCTTACCTTTGGCCAAAGATCAGCCTCTTTTCAAATTACTTCTCCAATTTCATGAAATTTTGCCTTCTTTTCTAATTTTTTTGGAGGTCTCAACGATTAAGTTGCCCACGGCCATGGGTGTTCTCTGAGAACTCTCAAAGAACACCGAAGGCTTGGTGCTTATTAAAGTATCAGGCCCTCCCCCACATGTGAAGTGGGCTACGCCCATTTCTCTCCTCCATCCCTCCCCCCAACCACGTGAAAAGGCCCCCACCTTCCCCCCTCCCCCTCCCTTGGGCGGTATGGTTCGGTTCACCCCGAACAGGTCCAGAATCGAGCCATACCACCCGATTCTGGGTGGTATGGGCCCGAACCGCACCGAACCGGACGATTCGGTGTGGTTCGGGGTCATTTTTCGAAAAACAGGCCCGAATCGGACCGGTAAGGGACCGGTCCGGCTCGGTACGTCCCGTACCAGGCGGTTCGGCCCGGTACGACGAACCATGGTTCTTGTGCTTACTGGAACTTAAAGTTGAGATGCCGTCAGAGCTAAGGTAAGGCTCCAATCTCACATCTCCTCTTCCCTCTCCTTCTTTCTATGGCCATGCACATCGTCACTAGTCGTCAGTTTTGTCGAAAGAATATGAAAAAAAAAATTCTTATTTTTGGCCCATT
Source organism: Elaeis guineensis (assembly GCF_000442705.2). NCBI lineage: Eukaryota > Viridiplantae > Streptophyta > Magnoliopsida > Arecales > Arecaceae > Elaeis > Elaeis guineensis. Next base: position 24,626,384 of record NC_026000.2, read on the forward strand.
TTTCTTCCTTTTTCGACCATATCCAATGTCGATGGCTAGCGCCAAGGCCCCTGGCCTTTCCCCTATGTTGAACTTTGGCCTATACTGAAGCTCCGATCATCAGCGAGCAGCCTATGACCTGAGAAAACTATGCAAAAGGGTCTTGGTTTGCCTGTTTTTATTATTTTTGTCATCTAGTCACCTACCGTCGGCCATCCACGACTGGCCACCTGTGTCGCCACTTGCTATCGATTTTTTGACCACCAGCCATCACAGACCGCTAGGCCCTTCCTCTCTTGTTTGGCCAAGAAAAGAAAGAAGAAAAGAAGAAGAAGAAAAGAGAAGAAAAAAAGAAAAGGAAAAAAAAAGAAAAAGAGAGAGAACATTCTCTTTCTTGTATCTCTCTCCTTTTCTCTCTAGGATTTTTCTCCCTCTACTCTCTCTCTTGAGGTTTAAATTCTTAGTTCAGCTACCTTTGTACTGTTTCGAAATGTATACAATTACAGGACATTATAGGTTCATATTCAATCCGTTAATTGAATTTAAGTTGGATGGTCAAAAATTTTTCTATTATGTGTTTGCCCTTTTTTTTTAAAATTTTCTCTTGGCATTAATCCATTGCCTACTTTGTTGTGTGTATGTGCATGTATTTGTGAGTTTATGAAGCTAGCTATTCATGAATTAAATTAAATTTGAGTTGTATGATTGAAACTTTCTTTCTTCTGTGTTTGCCCATTTTTACTTTATAGTGATATTTTTTTGTTGGTTGTTATCTTGTTAAGTTGATGGCTATAGCATGTGTCGTGTGCTATTGTTAGGGATAGCAAAATCGATCCGACCCGATGGATATGCACCCTATCTAAATCCGATCAAATTCAAAAAGTAGGGTTTCACCGGATTTGGGTAAAATTCAAAAATTGTAACACGGATATAGATAGAATATGGGTAGTGCTGTTTTCTATCCAAATCTGAACTCGAATCCGATCCGAACCTATGAGTATGGGTAGTACCCAAATCTATATCTGAATATATATGTTTATAATTCTGTTTTGATAATTCTATTTTGGTTGATAATATGCATAAAATTATTTTGATTATTTATATATTCTATGTTGAATTGTAATTCTATTTCTATATTTGATTTCTATAAATCTGGACTTATAAATTATGTTGTATATTGAATTGGTAATTTTATTTTGATTGATAATATGCATAAAATTATTTTGATTGTTTATTTTTTTTGGGTATGGGATAGGTATGGGACGGGTATGGATTGGGTATGGAGAAATGGGTTATCCATGGGTATCTCCGAACCCATTGGGTATAGGGATGGGTATCTCTTTTCTCATCCGATCGGATAATGGGTAGGTGTTGGGTATAAGGTATTAAGTTCGAGTTTGGGGATAGATAATACTATACCCGATCCAAACCCTATCCATTGCCATCTCTAGCTATTGTATTATGATGGTACAATAGAGAGTGGTGTTGATGGAGTAGAATATATTGTGCATCCTATGTTTTCAATCAGATTAAGTTTGACAACAACTTATAATGATTTATTGAAGATATTGTACAATGCCATGGAAATAGATGGGGGCCAATTTTATTTAAAATTGAAATGGTACTGTCCTATTATTTTTGGAGCGTCGATGGAGATTAGGTATGCTGTGACATTAGTTAAGGATGATGAAGAGTAGAAGAGATGCTTTCATTTTCTATAAAGGATCCTGAATGCAAGTATTTGGAGTTATATGTTAAAAAAGAGGAACTTGTTCATCCCGATATTGTAAATGCTCCGGGCATGATCCACCGTAAAGGTTATTTTAGAAGCTTATTAACACACTCAGAAAATACTCTATCACTTTCTCCATTGTCCATACATGGCTCGTCAAGTCCTATGATTGATCATAGTTTACAGAATATAGATCCCAACTACCCTAACATAGTGCCACTGTGCTATGATCCTTGGAGGAACGATGAGGAGAGAAATCCTACGATGACAAATCCTATGATAAGAAGTCCTATTATGGCAAGTCTTATTATTAATGAGTCTATGTATATGGGACAAACTGATGACAGGCCATGAATGGGCAACTATAGGTGCCAATGTTGATAATCGAGGTACTGAGTCAGATGAAGATCATGGAGATGAGTATTGGCCTGGTGATGGTATGCATCAGGATGAAGATCAAGATGATACAGTTATGCCACTTGTTAACTATCAAGAGCACCAACCTGAACCACCACATAAACCACTATAATTTTTCACTAATTTGGACATACCTAGTGGGAGTGGAATGGCTACTAGTCGGCGCTTGCAGAAGGGCTACTTCTTTTGGAACTCAAAAATGAATAAATCTTCCATAGGTATGGCCTTCTTACGTAAAGAAGAGCTAAAAAGAGTTGTTGATTTATATCATATAAAGAAGCATCGGACATATATCGTAGTTGAGTCCAAGCTAAAAATTTGGGCAATTCAGTGTGCATCATGTGGCAATAGAGATGAATGCAAGTGGAGGTTACACGCCTCATTGTTGAAGGAGAAGGATTTTTGGATTGTCAGTAGATACGAGGGTCCTCATACTTGTCTATATAAAGGTCTAAGTCGAGACCACAAACATATCAGTTCAAAACTCATTGCTACTATGGTTCGATATATTGTGGAGAAAGATCCTAGTGTCAATATTGAAGCTATTATGACAAATGTGAAAGAGTAATTCTACTACACTATCTCATACAAAAATATATTGTATGAAAAATAGAAGGCCTTAGTTGATATCTATAGAGAGTGGGACATCTCTTATGGGATGTTGCCTTATTACATGGCAGCCCTCCAAAATGCAAATCATGGTATCATTGTATGCTGGAACTTCTTCAACATAGGTGCTTCCAATATAAGACATCTTAACCATGTCTTTTGATCTTTTAGGCCATCCATTGAGGGATTTCAATATTGTCATCCTGTTATTAGCATTGATGGCATCCACCTCTATAGAAAGTATAGAGGTAAAATGCTTATTGCCACATGTATTGATAGAAAAAATAGAATATTTTCACTAACATATACCATTATCGATGAGAAAATAGTTGCCAGCTAGAGTTGGTTTCTCTATAATTTGAGAATGCATATTGTGGGTGAAGTAGATGGTATATGTTTAATCTCTAACTAGCATCTTGAAAGTTTAAATATCATTATCGACCAATCAAATGGATGAAGTCCACCACGTGCATATCATTAATTCTATTTGAGGCATATATGTAGCAATTTTAATAGTCAATTTTTCAGTATTCAACTTAAAAGGATGGTTTGGCAAATAGATAGTATTCATTAAATATGTAAGTTTAATTTCATCATGGGAAGGATTAAGGCAGTAAATGAAGAGGCTTGGAATTAGTTGTTTGCATTAGAGTCGGAAAATTAGACAATTGCACATGATAGTGGATTGCGATATGGCACCTTAACAATAAATTTGTTCGAAGTATTCAATACTATGCTATGAGGAACTCGAAATATCTCGATTACAGTATGTGTGTAGATAACATTCATCGGTTGGTTAAGTACTTTCATGTCAGGCATGCACAAGCAAATAAACATATACTGGAATAGCTACACAGTTTATTCACTTTTCATATTGCCACAAAGATTATCCAATATCAAATCAAAATAAATTAGTACATTGCAACATCTTTCAATTTGAATCGAGGTATACATTAAGTTGTTACATATAAGCAATTCAGATGTATGAGAGCCAGAGGTAATAGCCAAACCATGATACCAAGTACAAAGACATGTACATGTGGGCAGTGGACAATCAACAAATATTCTTATTTACATGTCGTAGCTGTGTGTTAAGAAATTGGTATACATTTTGCTTAATACGTGGATGACAAGTACTCAATTAGAAATTATATTAATACTTGAAATGGTGAGTTTCATCTTGTCCCTCATGAAGACTATTGAATATATCCAGATATGTACACATTACTCCCTGATATACATAGAGAGAGATTGAAGCAAAGGGGCTGGCCTAAGTCAATATGTATTCAAAACAAGATGGATTCAAGTCAAGGTGGCCGTAAAAATCATTGTGGCATTTGCAAAGAAGAAGGTCATGATTGGTTGTCTTAGAAAGGCTGAATACGCAGGAAGATCTTAGTGATTTATATAGTAGCTTTGGTTTTATGTACTGAAAATTAACTATCATACTATTTTGTTTGAGTTGTATGATATGAAAATATTAGAGTCATGTGTTGTTGTACTAGTCACTTATTAGTAAGGAATTAGTGGCATCAAATTTAGAATTAAATTACTAATTAAATTTTGGATTAGTGTGTGATTTCGATTCATGCATTGAAAATTACGCTTATATCATATTTATTATGCTCTAATAAATTTGAAATGTATTCCATTATTTTAGATTCATTAGTGTGTTATGGCTTACGATCTATGATATTCAGATCATCGAGATTGCATTATTCTTTCATTGCAGGAGATCCATTGATCGCAGGCCATATTAGATGGCAATGTGAGCATTCTATTCTTGCTCTTACTATTTATTTTTTTTATGATTGGAGTCTTTTTAAAGGCATATACATTAATTAATTATTCTATCTTATTGTAGGAGCTCTGACCCTTCGATTACGATGAGTTGATGGTGATTTTTGAAAGATGGAGAATATCTCAGATAGAGTTGTAGATTATTTGCAATACATGGAGTTCTATAAATGTTATCGGATTGGTCGGATACAGTTGGATGTTGGTCTCGTTGTTGTCCCTATCGAGAGGTAGCGCCCAGAGGCATACACATTTTATCTTCCATTCGGTGAGGTGACCATCACGTTATAGGATGTTAGTGTCCTCATGGGACTATCAATTGATGGTGATGCAGTTACAGGAGCTGATCCCATGCATAGTATTCCAGAGTGGCAGACTATATGCATCTGGTTATTAAGGTTTGAGCTTGATGCCTAGTTCTTTGATCATTCATGTCTGAGAATAGAGTATTTGGATCATCATTATCGACAGTTACACATTAAGGATGATGCACCAGAGGAGATGGTGCAACAGTTTGTTAGAGATCAAGTACTGCGATTGCTAAGGGGTGCTTTTTTGCCTAATACTTCATCTAGCAAGATGAAGTTGATGTTTTTATCATTGTTGGAGGATTTAGACTTCGCTCGTAAACTCAGTTGGACCAGTGCAGTCTTATCTCATCTGTACAGCGCTATGTGCTTGTACCATGACCAGTCAGAGATTGGTAGTTATCTTGTATTATTGTAGATATGTGATATAGAATTCTTAATTTTTTACATTCTTTTGTAACTCTATCGGGACATATTATGTATGATTTTATTGAAATTGATAGATTTGGATATGGAAAAAAATATCGACTATCAATCCATTACGGAGACAGTGAGATGCCACCGAAGTAGTAAGAATCTAATATTTTATTCAGACTAGACGCACCTTGGGGATATAAGTATAAAACTATTGGATACATTGCTTAATAGTGTACTTTTAATCCAATGAAGTTAAATTAATTTGAACACACTATCACTTGTTGTTCAAGTAGATGGAACATTGCATTTAACGTTTGTAATGTATTGACAAAAGCGGCATAGGTTTATAGATACCAGCTGAATACACTACTTGATATACATAGATGGATAATTTCAATTAATGTGTAATGATCCTCTTAAAGTATTCATAATCTATCGAAAAGTATGCTTACTAATCAGATTTTATTTTTAACTCTATCAATTTTTATGGAAGCCATACATAAATGAGATATTGTCCATATTATTATAGATGTGTACAGATGGATATGATATATGGCTTGCTAGGGTGCCTCTTATTTGCTTTGATGTGGTGGAGTGGCATTTTTTAGATCATATGTTGCGTCAATTTGGCATAATTCAGAGCATACCAGAGTAGTTTGGTATCGGCTAGAGACTTCATCGTATTGATTGATGAAGGAGAGCCCATGTTGATTGATGTATCAGCACGCTGAGTATATCACTATTTAGAATGCACGACGAAATCATATTGTTTATGGTGATCGCATATTGGAAGATCGTCCATATATTGAGGACTATATGGTTAGCATTACAGTACAGATCATTGGGCAGCCTCAGTATGCAGTTTCAGGGTATAAGGGTGAGGGTTCCACTATACGTATTTTGGTAAGGCCATGAAAATTATACTTTATGTCAATATCATATTGAATTTCAATTTATCAAGTTCGCATATTACTCTCAATTGTTAATTATGTTGTTTGATTTATGTAGTTGGAGATTGAAGCGTTTGGACGAAATAGCAATTTTCACGCAATATGCCATCGCTACTAATGATGAATCGGAGCGATTGATCATACTGGACTAATTGAATGATACTATCAGACATATATATCAGGATATTGGGTAAGCTGATCATATTTTTATTTATCATACTGGATCATCTATGGCATCACCATATTTTTCAGAGATGTGGCATGAGGGCTCCTCACATATCCTAAAGATATGGCAATGAGAGCTACCCATATATCCTTAAGATGTAGCATGATACGAGTAGTTAGGATCGTCCATCATTATCGATGCCATCTTTCACTAAGCAGAATGACACTGCTCTATAATCGAGCCAGTTTGATCCATCTTTAGCATCTTTATCGATGGCATATGATCACATATTATCGTATATACATGAGCATCATGATGATCTAGAGTCAAATGCCGAATTTGCTGTGACAAAGGGTAGGCCACCTGTGCGCAAAGGTGGAGGGTGAGGGCGAGATTTAGCTCGCATCCATATTGATATGATAGATCCTGCTGTTGATGGAGAAAAAGGTGTATTGCAAGTGATTTAGAAGGACTCCTAATAGCCCTTGATGACTTTTCAAAGAAGGTCAAAGCAACCAAGGGAGGGACCACAGCCTTGTGGTACATAGGTTGCATTATTATAGTTTAGTTTAGTAAATTGTTTGAGTACACTAGTTTATGTACTTAACTAGCATTATTTTTTTTGAGATAAAATGATGGGAGTAAGCTGCTCTCTTGAGTATATTTATCAGAGTTAAAAGGTAAGTTACAACAAAAGCATTGGTTGAAGGGTGGTAGGGGGAAAATACATCAAGTGGAGACTCTCCTCTTATAGACTCATCCTTCCCTTCGAGTCATATTCAGCTACAATACCGTTGCATATATTTAACTAGCTTTATTGTATATATTTGTATTCTCCTATGCCTGCTACCTGGCTGAGGTAACTTGATTGCCACTTTGTATATCCTATGAATATTGAACAAGTCTATTGAAGTTCGGGAAAAAATATGGATGTGCCATGATAGACATTTTGCTGTGGTTTTGGTTGCTTTATTTATAAGGGAGATGTTGCCGAAATTTCATCAAAATTTTACCAAAGTCTTTAGCATATGGTTATAAGGGGCGTAGTGAAATATCATACTTGGTTTGAATCACCAAATCAAATAGTACCTATAGGCCTTAGCAATTTTATCATGCTTATAATAACGTGTTGAAGTAAGTTTATGCTCATATTAGTGTTTTGAGCTAGGCACATAAGTTTTATCTCAAGCTTTGTGAGAAGTAATTGTTGGAGTTAATGATACTTTATGGTCACTTTTAATATGGGATAAAGTCAAGTGTATATCAAATTATTTATATATTTATCCACATTATCATCAATATCTTTATATATATATAAAGTATATCTATAAAAATAATAATGACAAAACTGAAATAGTATTTAGAAAAGAGATAAAGATACTAATTTTTCTTTTAGTGCAATTGTTATGATACTTAAATAGAGGAGGTCTAAGCATGCACGACCACTTTTAAAATAGCCAGAATCTTGTTGAATTGGGTTAACTTGTGGAAATTCTAATAAAAAAATGATATTTGTAATGGCACTATAGAAGTACCTTTCAGGATGGCGCTTCTAAAAGCGTCATTTAGAATGGCACTATAAAAGCATCTTTCGGGGTGGCGCTTCTAAGAATGCCATTTGATATGACGTTTTTAAAAGCACCATTTGGTATGACGTTTTTTAAAAGCGCCATCCTGAAAGGCACTTCTAAGAGTGCCATTCGAAATAGTGTTTTTATTTTTTTTAAAAAAAAAATTTCTAGTGTGGGCTGCCAGGTTGGTTGAGTTGGCACTAAAAGTGCCATTTGGAATGATGTTTTTATTCTTAAAAATACCATTTAAGATGGCGTTTCTTAAAAAGACCTCGTGTCCAGAAAAAAATTGAAACCAACGCAAAAATTGAAAAAAATTTTAAAAAACCCTACTAAATTAAGAAACAACTCTTCTCTCATCCCCTCCCCCGAACCTCTTGATCTTGGCACTACCCTTCCATCTCCTCGGGCCTTTGCCTCCCTTCTCTTCTTCTCCACCACTACTTATCTCTTCGATGATTTCGTTTGCCACCTCACTGCCATCCTTATTGGTCCCACCACCTCATTTATCATTCATCTGTTCGTTCATTTCTGCCATCCATCTTCCATCATCATTCTTCTATTCTTTCATTTTTGGCGTCCATTCATTCATTTTCGGAATCCGTCTTCCATTATCATCTGTCTGTTCGTTTGTTCCCTCAAGAGCAATGACATCCATCCATTCCTGGCATCCATCAATCCGATTGAGAGCGCTCGCATTGGAGCAGCTTCATCATATTGTTCCCCATTGCCTCCCTGTTCCCCACGGTCCCCCTCCCCTAATCCCCACATTCTCGATGCTTGCTTGGTTCCTTGCTTATCATGTCCTTTTGCTTTTGTTGTTAAAATAATAAATCAAACATATTTTCTATTATAAGAAATCTGAAAAAAAGTCAAGAATAAATTTTCTATTTTTAATTTAAAAAATAAAAATGATACCAAATGCAGCCTATATTGCAAGCAATTAGAATAGCATCACCGCAGAAATGCTTACAATATTTTGTGTCAATCTGTAATGCAAAACCAACTTCTGATATATTACTCTTATGACGGCTGGTGCCATCTATTGTTTACAGTGGGAACTAATTTACAATACCATGTTAAAGAAAGAAAATTTGGAATCTCCCTGGCATGAACTCAGTACATCAATCACATCATTTGTTCCAAATATACAAGAGCCAGCAGAACTTCCTGCAAAGAATAGAAAAAATGTAACATCCACACCAGCCTTATGATTATGGAGTCATCCTAGAGAACCATCAGTTAGCCAGCCCTAAGCATATGCATATAAACACTTTACGTCGATAGATTCGACTAATTGTTACCAAACCAAGCTAATTAGTTCACAGTTTTTAAGTTGAATCTCTGGCATGATTGCTCACTGGAATGCATGCACCTAACAAGTTGGCTGCCTGTAAACTTTATCAGCTGCATCCGAGTGTTTGGTAACTGAAACTTTTCGAGGCTTCTTGAATTGGGTCATAAAATTGGAGCTATGAATGGTTGGAGATTTAAACCACAGGTTTGTCTTGGCTCATTGTTTTCTCATGGAAACCAAACATCACCTTTCACAAGAAAATGTTGTTGCCATCACCCTGCTGGATCACTCTGAGTCCAATTCTGAACAAAATTTGCAGGAACCAATTTGGTTTCCTTGGAATATAGGTGTGAAGATGCCCAAAAACCTGCAATTATCTGAAGTTGATACTTTCATTATTTTTCTGTTCATTGGCAAGGAATACCTTCTTGTTGATATAAACAATCAACGAGTACCATGAGTGACAAATGTTCATCAACACCACAAGGTTCCATGAAGATACAGGCCCATGGCCAGAGGCATGAGGGAGGTACTAAAAATAGGATGGATTGCACACCAATCATATACATAAATAAGTGATTGTTATCAATCAACCACTTGTAGATGACTAAAGTTTTGGCATGCCACCTTCAAACGTCTGGATATTACTTACCTCAAATTAAAAGCTTGCATTTCTTAAAACATGAGGATGGTTTAAAATCCATTTAAGAGAACCTAAAGTATCCCTGTCAATTTTCAGCCAACTGACCTGCTGCAGAGAAGGTCAGTCTGGTTGCAAATGATGGATATATCTGGTGGAGGAAGGTAGAAGGAAGCAGGAGCATATGATCATTTGACCTCATAATCTCGAATCCTTTTGATCATCACTACTACAATAGAGTGGTCAAAAAAGGCACGGGGCCCAAATCTGGCAGTCACTCAATTAATCCAATCCATGGTATCAGCTCTAAAACTTTAAAAACTTGCACAAAAAAACATGAGAGGCTCCAAAAATATTTAGACAGCTTCAGTTGATACCTAGACATGGAAGTTTGCAATTCAAGGTGTCATGCTTCTGAGAGGTCCAAATTCTCTTTCGTCTGACCCAGTGATTCTTGCGGCAACCCTTGGGCTTCCTCAGCATCAGATGGTTGAGATTCATGTTTTGCGGCTGCTTGTAGCACACGATCTTGAACAGCTGTTGATGAGGGTGATGTTGGTAGACCAACCTTGTTTGGCTCTATTTTCCTAGCAGCCCAAGAAAATGCTTGCGCTCCCCGTCTCACAGGAGCTAGAAGCAACCTGAACAGAAAACTTTTTGCTGAGAGGACAATGGAATTGAAAGCATGATCACTATAAGAAATCAATCTGATGTATGTGTAATCGTATAATTAAAATAATCTATATCACAGGCCTTTCCTCAACTACTGATGGACTTTGGCCAAGCCTGGAAAACCATGATAACTAATTAGCCTGATAAATTTAGAAGGCTCACCCACTAAAGAATGCGGAATTCACGCCTCACAAACCATCAATCTAAGACTAGTTAAAACCACCCTATTTACAGTAAGGTGAGTACTTTTCCACCAAATATTGCCTCTGGAAAGGAATCCTATGATGGCATACGTGGAACCAATTCCAATTAGGTTTCCTGACCCTGTACACCTGTAAGCATTTGGTTCTCTACAGTTTTTCATTAACTACTAAAGAAAATCTTAGTATAAATTAGCAGAATACCATGTGCTTCCAGGAAACATCAGGACACTGAGAAAAGGAAGAGAGAAGCAAATCTACCTCACATCCTGCTTTAAATCCTTCAAGTCCTCATATGAAGCCACCCGTCGATAAAGAGACTAGCAAATAAGCAGAAAAGATACATGGTAATAGATGACAAGCGGTAAAGAGAAATGACCACCCAATTGCTTCAATAAGACATGCTGTCAATATGTATGGATGTAGTGCCTCCATTCATTGGCAATATATTTATAGATATTATGCTTAGAGTCATACAACAATGAAAAGTAACTAAAATTCAGATAGAACTCAAGTATCAAATAGTCTCACCACAGCATGATTTGATTTGATAAATGAAATGGCGATACATATTAATTTCAAAGTTCAGACAGGTGTTGGTGACAGCACAGCCAACCAAATGATTAAAATGGCCTATTCGATACCCAATGAGGCAATGCATAAGCCTCAAGATGTAAGACAAAAACCTTAGTGGAGTTTCCGAAATGGTTTAGAAATGTCAAAAAGATAACGTAAAAAATCAGCAAAGCAAAGGATGTGGATGTTTGGATTGACTATAAAATTTGTTAGGTCACATGTTCCATACAACAAATTTGAACAGCACAATGGTCAAACAGTAACATCTTAACACATCCAGGTTTGTAATCTAATTCTAGAAACAACACTATGATAAATTGTATGCCTCCATGTAAGGCATTACTTACATAGACCGCTTAATGTGAAACATTTCACACCACATAGTCTTGCCAGACAGCCTGAAGGCATTATTGAAGAGGCATTCCTTCAATAATGTGAAAAGAATAATATAATATAAAAAGATGATGCTTTCACCAGATTATATATCTATTTAAATCATAGAATCCAGAGGGAAGAGCATCTTGCAGGGCATTAACCTTAGGTGAGTGAAATTTTGGGGTGCACATTGTCAATTTTGTAGAAGTTTCATTGAGATATATTAAGAACAAGCAGGACTATATACAGTTTGTATATCCAAGAATAGTGGATAAACATGGAAGCAAGGTGAAATAGAAACCTAGCATAAGGTATGAAATCTGAAGATAATTTCTGATGCAGTTTGAAAGCAATCCCTGATCTTCCTAACTTGAAACAAGGTGGTCAATTATATCATGAATTTTACTCGCCAGCATCCGAAGGAGGAAAACTTATGAACCTAAGGGCATTTTAGCCAAAAGGTATGCCAAGAAACTCTACCACTTCATCAATGAGTTATGTTTAAAAAAAATGATACCAAATCATAGGATGGAAATCTGAACCAGAAACTAAATTGGAAGATGTCCTTAAGATATTTATCAGAGAAATCAGAATTAAAGAGAAAACACTATTGCTGGGATCAACCTTTGGAGATGAAACCATGTTATCATTCAGCATCACCTTGAGTTAAGCAGGGGAACAATAAAACTAGAAATTCATCAAGTTTTCCATGGTAAACCACGGAAGTAAGCATAAAGAAGATATAAATGTTGGTAATACCGCAATCACAAGACCGATTGTATACAGAAAAAATTCAGAAGACGTGTAGTGAAAGAAAATTTCTTGTGCATGCTCTCATGAAAGATCATTTACCTAGAAGGTGAAACTCATTTTAAAATTATTTTAGTAAAAGGTCTGGCAAAACATGAAGGCTGTTGTAGTTGGAAAAATCACTAATAAAAGTATGGTATTGTATTTTTTAACCAATTCTTATGATTTCCTATTATGGAGGAGGTTATTAAAATGCTCTAATTATTCAAGATGAGTCCAGATAATAAGCAAAAGTCTGATGACTAGTTCTCTCTGAGTCCATTAAATGGGAAGCAAAAGTTTGTATTTCAATAACTCTTGATAGTCCTGACTTAATGCAATTTTATGTGTGCGTGCTTGACTTTTAGATGTGATCTATAAATATTGCTAAGAAATTACATAAAAAGTTTTCTCAGGCACTCTTAAGTTTTTCCTTTCCACTCAATGCTTCAGTATTTTATATCACTAAAATTCTTTTTGCACAGTAAGAGATATGGTGGAATTATAAAAGAATTAATGAAGTGCAGGTAGACTGGTGTTATCACCACATGCCTTCTATTCTTAAGGGAAACCTTATGTGTTAGCAGTCATGTGGTGACTATATTATATTTTGGGCAACAAAGGGGGTCCAAGAACACTAAAATGAATGTTTGCTGAGATGAGAACATAAGATGGATTGGTCATTAAAACAAGATCACCAGCATTATGATTACACAAACCATAGGGAATTTAGCTATTGCTAAAATTAAGGATATATTTTGGAGAAACAACTGAGCTGGTATGGGAATGCAATTAAAACATGTGGAGGCCATGAAAAGTTGAAAAATTATGGTTCGTGTCCAAGGGTGAGGAAAACTGGGAACATACAGGATAAACTTGATGAATTTTGCATCAAGAGAGCTGAGAAGGCTTATATTGGCAGGAAAAGTAGCCCTTAGTAGATCGAGGGCCTAAAGGCACACAGAACCCGATCCATGTAATTGCGATAAGGCTTGTGGCTTATCCTTACTGTTCTCTCTTGTTGGTTCTCTAGGAATCTGCCACAGTGTTGCCAAGTTTTGAATCTTTACTCTTCCAGAAAAAAAATCGAAAAAAGGGAATCAACTACGCTTCTTCAGTTCAAGCTTTTAAGAATATTTTTCAACAAGAGTTGCTAAATGTTGCTTGGAAATTTCTAAGTTGTTATCACATTGTAAACATTTTTAAGTTTATAAGTGCACCATCAAATCTGAAACACCACTTAACACACTATTGGTCAAGTTCTTATCAACATGTTGATTAAATAGTTTACTGATGACAGCTAACTCATACAAGGTATAGAAATGGCTGAGGGAATGAAAAAGGCAGTTCTATTGTATACCCAAGCTAAACAAGTGATCTTAGCTGTCTTTGCATCTTTATCTTCATCATTGAACATATACACTCTGGACAATATAGGTATGCTAGGGGGTAGACAGATATAGGCATGATATTCAACACCTAAAATGGAAATCAAAAAATGTTTGATCGATAAATGAACGGTTAATTATAAGCAAGGCACCATTTATTATTCATCTGCAAAAGAAGTCCTATAGGTAAACATAGGGATAACGACCAGTTTTGTGTAGATGCATATATTTACTTGCATACATTGCTTTATTATGTATTTTAGTGATGGAAATATTTGGCAGAGTTTTGAAAAAAGAATTACAAACTTGTGAGATGGAAGATGGGCAGTATTTAGATACCAGTTTTATGTTTTAATTCATTCTACAGGTAAAAGAATGATTATTAATTCTGAAGCCCCACAAATGGAGAACTGCATACCTGTCCAAGGCCAATAAGACCAATGATTTGCAGTGTCTTCTCCCATTCTGCAGCAAAATTATCAGTTTAGTTGGAGAAGGTAATCAAGTCTCAACAATAAAAGGGTCTTGATACATTCATTAAACTTTTTGGATAATGCAAAATTTCTATTGTCTTTAATATTGGAAAAGGACTGGATTTGTCCAACTGAAACATCCAAAATACATCTAAGCATCTAACTATATTTCCAGGTAAATTGTGGCAGAAGTTACAAAGTCATTGGTGTTGTTCGTTTGTTCCAAATCTTTTCAAATGGCTGATGGTTGGTCACAAGTAAACCTTTTCTTTCATATAATCACTACATATACTTATTGTGTACTAGGCTTCATAGATTTTTCTTATTACTGATGCCAATTATATGCAAAAGAAAAGCTAAAAATGATTTCTCACATTATGCAACCTTCCAATGCAATTCATTCTTGAAGTGCTCTTAAGCATCAGAAACATGACCTGCTAAAACATGCAAAGCTACCATAATGGGAATAAAGATAGGGTTACCCAACAACAACCAAATTTTGAACTTTTCATCATGACAATGAAGTGCTTCATAGAACTGTGCTTGAAATATAATGATATTCTTAACTTGGAAAGGTCATATCAACACATAGCAAAATGGTTGAGATGTTATATTTTACATAAAATTCATACAAAGTTCAGGGAACTTTATCAATTTGATGTTAAACATATTCTTTCTCTTAGCTTTCTTGCTCAACAAGACACCTGCCAGCATTTGTCAGTATCATGCTTATTCTTACTGCTCACCTAGTAAAGCATAGATGGCTGCAGACATTCCCTGTCCATAAGCATCCATAATCACAATCAGTAATGCACTTGACTGCATAAAAACTAAAGCATCTAGCAATGATAAAACCACAAAGCATACGTTTATCTGCTTCAACATATGGTTTATGTGTCTACACCTAATCTTGGATGAATCATTTATAGTCAATGAAGGAAAATATCAATAATATGACAAGAGGGCAAATTCTATGATAGAATCAATGTGCAGATGATGTTCTGGAAGAAACTGTGCTCAAAATAAAAGGGTGGTAGTCAACTTACCAGCCCATATCCAATTACAAGTGCAGGTGTAGGTTTAATATCCTCGAGGATTGCCTCAGCTTCCTGCAGTGATTCCAAATGAAACTTGTAAATCTGCGAGAATGTGGACTTAGTATTTACAGGAATCAGCACTACTGATAGTTGAACTATCTCCAGAGAATACAATGCTATACCTTGCTAGTCATCTTGTATTACTCAGCACCTTGAAATTTCCAGTAAAAAAGTATGCTTATCCTTAAATATGTGTATGTGTTTGTGTGCACGTAGGCATGATTAAGGAAACAGGACCTTTTGAAACAGCATCATATACTGTCAAATTCCAACGTCCCATGGCATGGATTTGCATCTTAAAGACATGTGGATGTTCTAATATGATAGGGCTATGTCTTCAAATAAACACACCATTAAAAAGTAATGATCAAATTTACTGAAGTCCGAGAATAAGTTTTATAGGTAAAGCATGGAGCCATACATAAATTCTGGCATGAAGCATAGATATGTAAGACTACAAATTTGTGCAACCCTTCACACAAACTTTTCAGGCATGTGTAGGAAACTGCACAAAGAGAGAGGTTCCAAAGCTAGATTGGAAGTACAGCTCACATGATAATCATAGACTCAATAAGGGCAATTCATTCACACTTTAGGTTCTGATGGGTTTACAATACCTCATTTAATACAGTCAATGCGGTCTCAGGTTTGAGCTCTTTAATACGGAGACCCTTTTTTGCCCATGATTGAAAGCCACCTTGAACAATGTATGGTTTCTGTCATCCATACATGAAATTCCAAACAATTGAGTAGCATTAACATGTAAACACCCGAATAGTGGAACACATTTTGGAACTAATTGGCTCAGTACTTGCCTTCACACCAAGTTTTCTCAAGGATCTTGCAATGGCTTTGGACCGACCACCATTAGCATCCATAATGATGACCTTTGACTCATCCTACATAAGTAAGAAAATTAAGAACTAGAGCCATTAAAAGTTTAGCAACATCCAGAACTCATTGAGGGTAACGTATGAATTTGCACCATAAAATGCTCCTCATACTTTAACAATTTTCAAGTTGCGGATGACAACTGCAGTAATGGCATCATCAATCTCTCTACCCCCCTTTAGCAGTTTCTTTGTTGAACCATCAATCTGAGGATGTCAACAAAAAACATACCACAGGAGTGATCATAAATGTTTTAGCTAAAAAGGTGAAAGAAGAAAACCATGCGTCAGGGTTATAGTGAAACAAATAGATATTTCTCAAAGTAATAATTTGAAATATAAAAATAATTTGAAACAATAAGCATCATGAGAAATCAAAAAAGAAACATAACAGGTTCTTAAGCTTTCCCAGCTCAAAGTTCAAAGGGGCATATTCTTAATGAGTCTAACTTTTTTATCTTACATGTACCATTGTTTTGAATGACCTAGCCAGGGGAAACAAAATGATAGAAGTCCAATAATTGCTCACCAGCACTCGCTGATCTAATTGTATTTCTCAATGACCATAGTAAAACATCTCAAGAAGATCCACTTAGCATGGTAAGCAAAAGTTGTTGAATAAATAGATATCAAGAATGATTTACTAGAAGAACAAGTAGATTTAGTGAGACCTAGTAATATTCTGCAGTGCAACAATATTGCTTGAGAAGACGTGAAGCATTCAAAAGAGAGTAACAAACCTCAGGAAGAGTCAGGCTAGCATATTTAGCCCTAGCTTCCCGTCGAAGATCAGGAACACCATTTCTCTCCCTGAGATCCTACACGTAACTACATAAACATCAGGAGAGGAAATCAACATGTTTATATCTTAGATAACTACATTTCTGTCGATCGTAATATGAATATTGATGCATTGCTCTGAGAGATAAGCCTTTGCATGTAAAATTAGTCTCATTGATACAAAAAAATGCTATATGAACCATGTTAGAAAGTAGATAACATGTAATAGGGCTATTAGGTTAGGTGAATATAATGATGCAAAGAAGATAATTGATAGGAACACAAATAACAGCCTCATCACCAGAACATAGAAGAAAATACAGCAAGAGAGATTGTCAGTAGAACTGTAGGAACCGTTATGGGAGCCAAAAGCATCAAATATCTTGTATAAAAATAACACTAAAAAGGAAGAGGCTGGTGAAATTTATAGTCTCTTGCCTCAGGCCGGACATCTATAAGTACAGCATTCTCTTCACCTTTCAGGAGCTCTAAAGTTATTTCAGGAGCCAAATCACCAGAATACCCACCATACTTTGATAACCAGTAAGATACTCTGAAAATAATATAAAGTGAAATGTTTTTCTGAGCATAAATGTCCATCTACTTTAGAAATAATAGAAGAAATTATACAGAAGGAAATGGAAAAAGATGCTATTACCCTATCACGCCTGAACTTCCAAGAATAAGTATGAACGGCAGTATTGGATCGTTAGGATCCAAACCTAGATTTCTTTCAAAATTTTCAATGATGATGTATACCTGTATGACAGCATGCATGGTGAAGATGCTATTGGAAATGAATTCATTACTTGATAACAAGTTTAACTAGATATACACAAATCTATCAAAATACCTGTTTAAAAGCAGCACCAACAGGACTCAGAATCTGTAAAGTTTTCTCCTCGGATAAGTCTAGCACATCCTTGACATCCGGTGGAAGTAATGACTTTGCTGTTCCATAAGAATAAACAACAAATGTTGCTGCATTTGCCAAAGAATCCTCCACAGTTATAATCACTTGTCTCAGTATGTCAATAGCTGAAGTGCCTGCCCTGTACGCATTTTCCTTCAGTGCACTGGAGTAGCCTGTCAATTCATTATTGGTTTGTAATTTGGAGTTTTCAACTGAAGAAAATAAGCCGCTGACCACACTGTCAAATGAATTTGTCACACTTCTGACAGTATCTGAAACCGATAAAGTAAATGCATCATATGAGTCTTTGGCAGCACCTTCCAATTTACCTATTGATGTATTTATAGATTCAGTAATTCCAGATACAAGATGATTGACACTTTCTTTCAGATCCAGGATTCCCTTATTAGCCGCTTCGAATGTATCAGAAACTGGTGCTGGACTGTCAGTAAGAGTAGTTTCCGTAGCATTAGGGACAAAAAAAGAGCCAGAAGATACCAAACCAGATAATCCATTAGAACTTTGATCAAGAGAATTTGGTAGATCCTGAAGTGCATCTCCGCTAGGGGAAACAGCAGGTGGTGGTTCTATATCAGGTGATACCATTGTCCCTGCTGTGACACTATGACTGCTTATATCATCTGCAATATAATTGCCAAGGTCATCGGGCAGCATCGAAGGCCCTGATAATCTTGGAGTCTTTAGGTCCTCAGTGATCGGATATAATCCACTTATCTCTCTTGTTGAGTAATACCAGTCCTCAGGCTCACTTTCAATGCATTCTTTAGAAAATCCACGTACTATATCATCAAATCCATTCGGGTATGGAGAGAATATGGAGGAATCCAAGGAACCCGACTGATCAGGTTTTTCCACGATTAGTGAATGCACACATTTAGAAGCATCTGTTCTAAAAGATATATCCTGAGCACGAATACCATCTTGGTTCCAGGAAAAACCCCTGCCTTCGAAAACGTGTCTATCCTCTAGAACTTTCTGCAGAGGATAAAAAGCTCTGGTGCCTACATGCAGACATATCTGCAAAGACAATTATCCAAATAACATTAACAAGTGTTGCTACAACATGGTAACAACTGAACACATCCTTAGAACTATTTTACAATGTATAAATATTCATCACATTCAAAAACAATCTCCAAGAGCCTACTCTAGTTTAAAAGCATCCAAAATAAGCTAGGATGTATTTTATAGTTTCTCCAACTTCATATTCAGAGTATGCCAACCAGCAGAAAGGCCTTTATCCATTTATATAGGGTCAATTTTTAAGAATTAAGGTATAGTCCATCAGTCTCTCAGACCATTTTACAACTGTGCCTCAACCTACTGTCAGCCTTCTCTAATGTCCAACCCCATCATTGTATTTAATTTCCAAAGCACCCATTCATCTAGTCGCTGTTCCCGAACATCCAATGTTTGAGTGGCAATATAAGATGGCCCAAAAAACCTCGTATCCATTCAAGAAGGCAAAGAGCATGCTCTGCCACCTACCCCACAGACAGGTGTCCAGCTGAAAATCTTGACAAGATACAAGCTTAATGAAACTATATGCTTGAATTGCCACTGTAGCAACGATGCCAAAAGTGCCACAAAATTGCAAATGTGTTTAGGTGCTCGAAAGTCATTGGTGCGACTCAAGAATGGTTCAGAGAACCCAACAACGATTGACAAATTTCTCAAACAACTTCTTCCAAAATGAAAGCAACGATTTTGATGCTTAATGTCTAATCATGAGCAAAGCATCACGATCTCTATCAGGAAGGAATAGACACGTCCAAGAGTTAGAAAGACCTCTACACTTAGCTAGAAAACAGATGATTTACAGCAAGAAAAGCTAAAGGCTTAACTCGAAATAAAGGAACTAACTGCAACTCAAAATCAGCATCAAATCAAAGGCTTCACCTGAGAATGAGAGCAGCTCGGTACGGCGGAGCAGACCGGCAGCATCGTCCTCAGGTTCAGCATTCCGATTACCATCTTGTGCTCAAAAGAACCCCTCGGCTCCTTTAGAGCATTTCCTCGAGCGGATGTCTGGGATTTGGCCTCTGTGGCTTAGAGGAGTCGAACAACACTGTTGTGCCCCTGAGGAGAGTTATCCAATCGAATGGCCGGATTGCGACGCGGGAGATAGGGATGATCCGGAGAGAGATGATGTGGCTCGTCGACGCTGCTTCCCGGCCTCTCGTTCTTCTCTCGCTAGACTTCTAACCGAATAAAATCCGGTCCCAGCACCGTGTGGCAGTCCGGCTCAGGTGCGTATCGCCTAATTCGATACCATTTAAGCATGATGTAGAATAACCACCAACTTTATTATTAGCTAATCTAATTTAATCTAATCTAATATATATATATATATTAAAAAAAAATGAGAGAAGATTGATTTGCAAATAAAATTATCCACATATAAGTAACTTTTTTTTTGCTAATCACGTGGACTCTTCTATCTCAAAGTATTAAATATATATATTCAATTCTTAATGGATGAAATTAAAAATTATTTATATCTATTAACTAATATTATTAAAATTTTCAGTTACGGACATCAAAAATATGAATGAACGTATTATTTATAAAATTTTTTATAAAAATATTAAAATTTATTTATATCTATTAATTGATGTTATTAATAACTCTATTAAAAATATGAATGGATATGTTATTTAAATTTTTTTATAAATATAATCAATTATATGAGTATGACTTAAAAACTAGTTGTCACTGATACAAAGACATCTTACCTACTTGTATTGGCAAGTTTCTCCCTACCCTTCCGCTTTTTCCCAATTTCACCTACTATAATAAATGTTAAATACAGCATCCATTTCAAGTTTTCTCACAAGGGATGATGGGACAAATTGGGAACTTTGGCATAGGGGCTGTTTTATGTATTCTTGCCAGAGTATCTTGCAGCAATCAGACCTGTTAGATGATAGGTTAAAAAGTTTAATGATTAGCTAATGGTCACTTGCACAAGACATCTTACCTACTACCATCTGTATAATAAATGTTAAATCCAGCATCCATTTCAAGTTTTCTCTTGGGACAAATTGGGAACTTTTGACATAGGGCTGTTTTATGTATTGCAAGAGTATCTTGCAGCAATCAGACCTGTTAGATGATGAGTTAAAAAGATTAATGATTAGCTAATTGTCACTTGTACAAGACATCTTTATCTACTGGTATATGCAAGTTTCTTCCTACCCTACTGTCCTTTCCAATTTTACCTACTATATTAAATGTTAAATCCTGCATCCATTCTTCAGCTTTTCTTTTTCTTAATAAAGGAAGAACATGACAAATTCAGAACTACGACATAGGGCATGTTTATATGTTCTTGCAAGAATATCCCACAACAGTTAGCCTTATTAGCCCACCCAGCCTGCAATCTTTTGAGGATCTGTTTAGGTGCTTTCATGTGGATTTGACGATGAAAAAAATCCATAGAGTTCATTTTATTCCTCCCATACATTTGGGATGTGAGTGTATGGGGTTGATATGAACTATGCTCAAATAGATTGTCTAGTCTATGAATCCAATAGGAAGCTCAATCAATCTTCCTATTCAGGCAAGCCTTTAGTCTATGGGAAGAGGGGCATAAAAATAAATTGTAAAATGAAGTTTCCATCCCTCTTCCTCTTGATTATGTCTATTGAGTTCATGCATGCTCTTGCCACAATTCTTTTCCCTTGATCCTCTATAGCTCCGCTAACATTGACAATGGTAGTTCTCGATGAGGATCCAACATTATTGTCTCGTAGGAGTAGCCCCCTCGAAAGTGGAGGAGGAGGCAAAGCTTGTTGTCTATGGTATTGACAGTATCGGCGTTATAGAGATATGACCGAGGCTAGAGTTTTACTCTATGTCCTTAAGATTAATTTGTCCCGCACTGATTCTCACGGTTTATGACAAATGTCTCCTAGAATATAACGATCAAATGCTTATGAAAGTAGCACTACAATTCATAAGTCCAGCGAACCAATATATAGTAGGACTCTTTCACAGAATAAAAGTAAGGAATGTGATGCAAAGGAACTCTCTGAAGGTCTTTTTTTTTTTTTTTTACAAAGAATGCTCATATATTTATTTATAGATTTGTACATGTCTCTAGATCTGTATGTATCTTTTGGAGAATGACATGAGTCATATTATGATCAATCACAACCTTCCCACGTATACACCTATTCGTACAAAATTTAAAATTCAAACGAAAAGTTGCATACACAAATGCCTTTAAATAAATAAAAATTTATTTTATTTTTCACATAAGCCAAGCCGAGCCGGCCTTTGCACACAATTTTTCATTCACATAAGATAACTTGTGGTTTGACTTTAAATTAATCATAAAGTTGGCTGGTTATCAATATTATAACCCATTTTTTCTAACAATCTCCCACATGAATGAAAATTGTCTATATCATTTTTCCAACAATTCCCCATATGAATTGTCACATCAGTCTATCCCCCATATAAATAGATTTTTTTTTAATGCAATAAAAATGCAGACACTCGAGAGAGTACTGGAGGAATGAAGTTACATCAAGATAGATAGCTTGTGGCTTTGAACCTTCTTTAGTGAAATATTATCAGAATTACTAGCTAATCAGTGAATATAATATCTTGAACTGTTCAGCCGCCAATGTAAATCAAAATAATAGTGTTCACACAACTTCTTTCCAAATATTATTGGGTTCATGGTTGTGTTTATTTTGGCCCTGAACAACTCCTAACTTCATGAGTGCTCTACAGAATTAAAATCTTAAACATTCTCATAGAATTGGCCCAGTTCACACTCGTATAAGTAATTCTTATTAAGAGTATCCTACTATACCCGACATGATAGTCATGATATAAGAATTATTAAAAGCATTGCTTATCCTAACATGCTTTGCAGGCAGCACTAATCTTCATAGGAATGGTAGGGAATTGAAATTCCTATGCTACACCGAACCCCATAATTTAGTTTTCCTTTTGAACCTGGATCTTGGGATCTCCGGTCAACTATGTTGGGTATCCATTGTGAAGTTCTTTCATCATAGGCTTTAACCCCATTCCCCTCGAAGAACAGTTTACTTGATCTCTTAACAAACTTTAGTTAATGGATCCACAAGGTTGTCTTTGGACTTGATATAATCAATGGATATAACTCCATTTTCAAATAACTATTTTATGGTATTATATCTTCGACGTATATGTCTTGACTTATCATTATACAAGCTCTAGCAATAGCTGATTGACTATCACAATATATGTATATTGCAGAACAGGTTTAGACCAACATAAAATATCTTCTAAAAAATTACGAAGCCATTCTGCTTCTCCAACTTTATCCAAAGCTATAAACTCAGATTCCATTATAGATCTAGCTATACAAGTCTGTTTAGAAGATTTTCAGATACTACTCCACCACCAATTTGAATACATATCTACTTGTAGATTTTGTATCTTTGGTGTCTGATATCTAATTTGCATCACTATAACCTTCAAGTACTGTGGATATATTGTATAATGTAATCCATAATTTAAGATGTACTTAAGTATCTAAGTATCCTGATCAATGCTTTCCAATAATCTTTACCTGATTACTGGTAAAGCTGCTCAATTTATTAACTGCAAAGACTATATCAGAACGTGTAGTTCATAACATACATCAAACTGCCAATTATATGTGAATATTCTAATTGAGATATGGGTTGTCCTGTATTCTTAGCAAGATGTAAATTTACATCTACTGGGGACTTAATAGGATTAGTATTATATTGATTGAATTTTTTCAATATTTTCTCAATATAATGAGATTGAGACAATACTAATCCATTAGAGATCTTAGAAATTTTAATCCCTAAGATAACATCCGCTACACCCATATCTTTCATATCAAAATATTTAGACAATCTTTTCTTGATAGCTTTGATCATGTCAATATTGCTACCTATTATTAACATTCATCTACGTATAAACACAATATGACATATCCTTTTGATGTGTTTTTGGTATATACACATTTGTCACATTCATTTATTTTAAAATTATTTGACAACATTATTGTATCAAACTTTATATGCCATTGCTTTGGTGCTTGTTTTAATCCATATAAAGATTTAACAAGTCTGCACACTTTTTCTCTTGACCAGAGTAATGAATTCTTCAGGTTGCTCTATATAGATTTTTTCTTCCAATTCACCATTTAAAAAATCTATCTTAACATCCATTTGATGAATTTCAAGACTGTTTATTGCTGCTATTGCAATTAATATTCTTATAGATGTTATTCGAGTGACAGGTGAATAAGTATCAAAGAAATCAAGACTTTCTTTTTGTTTAAACCTTTAGCTATCAATCTTGCTTTATATTTATTAATTGATCCATCAGCCTTTAATTTTCATTTCAAAATCTATTTACACCCAAAAGACTTTATACCTGATGTTAATCTATTAATTTTTAGGTTCGATTTTACATTATGGATTCAATTTCACTATTGATAGCTTCTAACAAAAAGGAGCTTCTGTGTAGACATTGCTTCCTTAAAGGTTTGAGATTCATTTTCTAACATATATGTTAGAAAATCAGGATCAAAAAATTTTGCAACCTTAGTCCTCTTACATCTATGTTTATCTTCAAGATCTTTATCTTGATGACTGCTACTTGCAGTATCATAAATTTTTTTTTTAGAACTCTTCTCTAACACTCCTTTATTAGGAAAGATATGTTCAAAAAATGAGGCATTTCTTGATTCCATAATTATATTTACATGTATATCAAAATGTTAGACTTATATACAAGGAACCTGAATGCACTACTATTATGTGTATAACCAACAAATATGCAATCAATGGTTTTCGGCCCTATTTTAATCTTTTTAGGTTCAGGTATTCTACTTTAGCTAAGCACCCCCACACTTAAGTATTTATAAGAAGGTTTCTTTCCTTTCCATAATTCATATGGAGTTTTATCCTCCTTCTAAGGAGGAATTTTGTTGAGAATATGATTTGCAGAGAGTATTACTTCCTCCCACAAATTCTGAGGTAAACCAAATTGATTAACATGGTATTCACCATTTCTTTTAATGTTTGATTTTTGTGTTCAGCAATACCATTTGATTAAGGCGATAAGGAGCAGTTATTTGGTGAATAATATCATGTTCTTGACAGAATGTACCAAATGGTGTTCATATTCTCTACCTCTATTACTTCTTATTATCTTTATTTTTTGCCAAGTTGATTCTCAACTTTCCTCTCATAGTGCTTAAACATGTCCAAGGCTCATCTTTGCTTTTAAGCAAATAGACATAACAGTATCTTGTGCAATCATCAATAAAAGTAATAAAATACTTATTCCACCTCTGGTTTGTACAAATTTTCAATCACAGATATCACTGTGAATTAAATCCAGAGGTTCAGTGTTTCTTTCAATAGAGTGAATGGTGTTTTAGCTAATTTGGCTTCAACACATATTTCACATTTATAATCTGTATCTATATGATAGTTAGACAATGATTCTAAATTTATTAATTTTTTTAATAAATTAAAATTAATATGGCCTAACTGATCATGCCATAAACAAGAAGACTCCAACAAGTAAACAGAAGTCGAACTTTTATTATCATCAAAGTTTTCGAGTATAGACATAACATTCGTTTTAAACAGCTCATTCTCTAAGTACCCCTTGCTCACAAACATATAATTCTTAGAAAATACAAATTTATTGGATTCGAAGACCATCTTAAATCCATGTTTGTTCAATAATGAATCAGAAACAAGATTCTTATGAATATCAGGCACATGCAACATGTCGTTAATAGTGAGTTCCTTATCAGAAGTCATTTTGAAAACCACCTTGTCCAGACCTACTATCTCTAAAGTTGCAGAATTGCCATGAATAAATTTCTGTCATGAATTGCTGTATAAGAAGAAATATGCTCTTATCAGAACATACATATCTGGTGGCACCGGTGTCAACATACCACTCTTTAGGATTATCAACCATATTAGCCTCAAAGACCACAGCAGACCGCATCAAATCAGAGACTTCTTTGGATAAAATATCCTCAGTCACATTGGCTTGATCTTTTGATTTCTTTCTCTTGGACCTGTAATCTTTTGCCTTATGTCCTTGTTTCTGACACACATAGCACTTTTCATTAAATTTCTTGGACTTCTATTGTGTGGAGCCATCACCCGGGTACTTTCTCTTCTTAAAAATTTTCTTGTTGGTCTGTCCTTCCATAAGATTTGCTCTAATTTTTGTAGACACATCTATAGATTTGTTGTCGTTCTTCTTGTTGTCTTCCTCAATGCACAACCTCAGAAGTTTTCTTGTTGGTCTGTCCTTCCACAAGATTTACTCTAATCTTTATAGACACATCTACAGACTTGTTGTCGTTCTTCTTGTTGTCTTCCTCAATACATAGTCTCACAATGAGATCTTCAATATCCATTTCTTTGCGCTTATGTTTGCGGTAATTCTTGAAATCCTTTCAGGATGGTGGCAGTTTTTCAATGATGGCTGCCACTTGAAAGGATTCACTAAGAGATATCTTCTCAACATGGATGTCATGAAGAATGATTTGAAGCTCCTACACTTGATCCACGACTGTTTTGGAATCAACCATCTTGTCATCCAAAAATTTACTGGCCACAAACTTTTTATGACCAGTATTTTCTGTCTTATATTTCTTGTCCAAAGATTCTCATAATTCTTTAACAGTAGTAATGGGACTATACACATTATATAGTGTATTTTTCAACTCATTCAGAATATAGTTCTTGCATAAGAAATCTGAATGTTTCCATGCATCAACAGCAGCCATAACTTGCTTGTCCATTTCACCCTCTTTTAGAACAGGGGCATCTTCTTTCAAAACCTTGATCAAGTTGAGTGTGGTCAAATAAAATAGCATCTTCTGTTGCACCTTTTGAAGTCAGTTCTAGTGAACTTTTCTGGCTTCTCGAGCTTCATAGAAGTAGTAGATGGAATTGTAATGGATGCAATCTCAATCGAACAGAATCGCCAATAAAAGATGCAGAATTAATCTTAAGATTGTTGTCTATGGTATTGACAGTATTGGTGTTATAGAGATATAATCGAGGCTAGAGTTTTACTCTATACTTTAAGACTAATTTGTCCCATACTGATGCTCATGGTTTATGACGAATGTCTCCCAGAATACCACAATCAAACACTTATAAAGTAGCACTACAATTCATAAGCCCAACAACCAATATATGATAGGACTCTCTCACAGAATAAAAGTAAGGAATGTGATGCAAAGAAACTCTCTGAAGGTCTTTTATTTTTTTTAAATGCTCATACATTTATTTATAGATTTGTACATATCTTTCGATCTGTACGTATCTTTTGGAGAATAAACATAAGTCATATCATGATCAGTCACAATCTTTCCATGTATACATCTATTTGTACAAAATTTAAATTTCAAATGAAAAGTTGTATTCACAAATACTTCTAAATAAATAAAAATTTATTTTATTTTTCACATAAGCCAAGCCGAGCCGGCCTTTGCACACAATTTTTCATTTACATAAAATAACTTGTGGTTCTACTTTAAATTAATCATAAAGTTGGCTTGTTATCAATATTATAACCCATTTTTTCCAACAAAGCTAGCATAAGTTCTGCAGGAATGGTCGATGAAGTCAAAAATATATGATCAAAAATATTTAATAAGAATATTTTTGTGAACTACTACCTTATCAACAATTCATTTTTCTCTCATTTTAATTTGGCACCTAACTGATTATTTATATTTAATTATTAGTTTGTTAATAAATTTTATATATCTTTAAGATGAGAAGAATGATTTTTCGATATAGTATTGCATGATTCTGGAACATGTTTTCTTTCTAAAAATAATATTTGATAATGTGAATCTACAATAAGAAGTTTTA
Source organism: Elaeis guineensis (assembly GCF_000442705.2). NCBI lineage: Eukaryota > Viridiplantae > Streptophyta > Magnoliopsida > Arecales > Arecaceae > Elaeis > Elaeis guineensis. Next base: position 24,654,343 of record NC_026000.2, read on the forward strand.
ATTTGACATCTACCTGCTTATTTATATTTAGTTATTGGCTTCGTGAATGATTTTTAATATCTTTAGATGAGAGGAATAAATTTTTCAATCCAATCTTTCATGATTTTGAAACATAGTTTTCTTTCTAAAAACAAAACTTAGTTTTCTTTCTAAAAACAATATATGATAAATGCAGATACCAAAATAAGAAGTTTTGATTTGGCATCTAGCTGATTATTTATATTTATTTATTTATGTCAAATTACTAGATTTAAAAGTTTTAATTTGTCATCTAATTGATTATTTATATTTAATTATTATATTAATTAGATACAATGGTACCAAATTAAAATGAAAAATATTTACACAGCACTAGTTTTTAGAATGAGTTTCATGATTTGTTATACATGATTGTGATGTGAATAAGATGGTATAACAAATTTTATTTTTTAGATTGAAAGAAGAGTTTATAACGATGAAGGAAAGTATATTGCATTTGTATGCAATTTTTGTGCCTTAGGTGAATATTGAGATCCTAGATGCTTTTTGTTTTTATAAACTTAAGGCTACATATTTATCACCATCATCCTTTAGCTGCACATAAGAGCAAAAGTTCATGGATGCCATCAAAAAATTCTTACATAGTGATGAGGATTCTGAAAACATGAAGAGTTCTATAAAACATCAATTATTTTGTTTAACATTCTTATTTATTAGCCAAAAATAAGTAGCGAAACAGGCATAGACATAGAATATGCTTTGCCCAAATAAAGGACCATATGATGAGTTATAGGCGTAGGCCATTTTATGTTCATCTTGAATTCCCCTTATCCCCAGTCATTATAGCAATTTCACCTCTTTGATTATATGCATGATTTCTAATTTCGTATTATGATTATATCATATAAATAATATAACAATCAATATTGGAACCATAACATGACACATAATATAATATTGCTAGCATAAATTATTACAATTCTTTTAGTAGTAGTAAAATATTGTAATATTATTATCATATATTATAATAGATATGATATCTTAATATATCGTATCATTTTATATTACAATATACTAAAATATATTTTTATCATTACAAAATTTGACTATTTGATACTAGTAATAAAATATTATCATATTATATATATAATTTACATATATATTATTTTATATTAACAATAATTTTATTAATATTAAACACATATCATTCATATTTTCTATGATAGTTGATATTATAATTACAATATTCATGTAATATTGTATTAATATTTGTGAAAGATTAAAAATGTAGAATTAAAAATAATATATGAATAATTGATATTATATAATGGAATAGATTAATATAATATACTGTAATAACAATAAATTAATAACAATTTTCCATATATAATAAGTTTATACTATAATATATTTTATTTCACCCAAAAAAATTTAATAGCATATTATTATATCATACATATATCACATTGGTATACAAAATAGTATATTACAATAATATAATGCAATGATATTATGATTAAGCATTAATGAGTTGAGATATTGATATTATTATGCAAAATATCATGACATGATATATTTTATTTATGTTATATATGTAAATAATATAATATAAATATACAATTTCCTAATATATAATATGTAATGCTGCTCTTTAAAATTGATATTTTATTTAATAAAATTTTCAATAATACTATTGTCAGTAAATCCTAGTAGGCATCGTGTCTGGAGATCGATTAGATGCTTCCGAAAGATATGATCCACATGCGATGGTGAATGGATCTGCAAAGAAAGTCCATTTATCAGAGTGTATTTAGTATGAGAGCCTCTGATGCTTAAGTCAATCGGAGTTAGGAAACAATTGAAGAAGAAAAGGAGGGAGAATAGGAGTAAGATTTTTGCTCTTTGCAAACTAGCTTACTTGAGAGTCCCCTTATTACCTCTTTATATAGAGATAGAGCTATAGACCTTATGATAGAATGCGGTAGATCGATGTAGCTTAATAGGCCACAATCTAATAGACCATTAGGATGGAGAATCCACCCACTAATCTATGATTAAGGTTGTTAGTCATGAGTGTTAGTTGTGAATCATGGTTACGTTCTGAAATTTATTGGAAGATTTCATGAGTTGTCTGTATGGTCGAACATATCGATGACTTGAGGTCGGGGTAGAGTTGAGGTTTTGCCTTCGACATATAGGCATCCGTACAAGTTGTTGGATCTTATTTCCTATCGTTGGTTAGATCCCAAACTTGAGGTTGTTAAATGTCCGATGTGAAGATCAGACAGGAATCGATGGCATAGCACTTTTCACCCTGGGTTCCTAGGTCTCTCCTTGACATCGGAGTAGGGGTGGCAATCGTATCGGTCATAAATGGATTGGGTCAAATATGGGTCAGATCAGAAAATCTTAAATTTAAACCCAATCTATTTATTAAATAGATCAGAATTTACAATTTGAACCTAACATATTTAATAAATTGGTAACCCGACCCAATCTATTTATTACATGGATAATCTATTAACCCAACAAGATCTGACCTATTTAATTCGTTTATTAAATAGGTAACCTATTAATCCAACCCAATCAGATCTATTTAGCCTATTTAAAATAGAACCTGTTAGCTTAATATGATTCAAGCTATTTAAAATATCAAATAGTAAAAAAAATAGAAATCTGAATATAGAAAAAGATTACAATAAATTTTTTTGGTAGCATACAATACAACAAACTCCATAATACCAATATGTCCAGCAACATACAAAACTTGAGAAGCCAAATCACAATCCTCTGAATATTTCTTGATCCTAAAGCAAAGTGCTACTGAAAATAAAACTGCATTCCATAAATGCATATACTTGAAAATTAATTCCATCATGAAACATGTTGGCTATATTCTAGTACACACCCTGCAGGGCCCCAAGGTGGGGTTTATAAGGCTGGTGATATGGCAATGATCCTCGGAGGGTCGGCCCTTATAGGGGAGTCAGCTCATCCCTTGATTGATAGATTAAATGAAGATTGACCGCTTAACGTGTCGCCTAGGCTTGATCTTACTTGAAGCAGATCAGGCTCGATGCGAAGCCCATCAAGCCCATCCGCAGCACATATAGATGTGGAGATCTGTGCCTATTCTGTGCCTTATGGATAAAGACTAATAAACCTTTTCTTTCTATCGAAGAATTGCCTTTTATAAGAGTGGTTAGGGGGTAAGGTCCTAACACGTGATATCAGAGCGATGTCATAGGTTTGAGACTCGCTAAGCCTCCCAAGTGTCGCTGGGGGGGGGATTGTTGGCTATACTCCAGCGCACATCCTGTGAGTCTCCAAGGTGGGGTTTATGTGGTTGGTGATATGGCAACAATCCTCGATGAGTCAGCCCTTATAAGGGGGTCAGCTTGTCCCCCAATTAGTAGATTAAATAAAGACTGACCACTCAGCCTGCCGTCGAGGCTTGATCTTGCTTAAAGCAGGTCAGGTTCGGTACGAAGTCCCTTAAGCCCACCCACAGCATGTATAGACGTAGGGTTCTATGTCTTATGTATAAGGTTAATAAACCCCTCTTTCTATTAGGCAATTGCCTTTTAGAAGAATGGTTAGGGGGCTAAGGTCCTAACAAACAAGAATCTAAACTACAACCATCATAAAATTAACCACCATTATAACTCCGTACATCGATTGATAGCATCCATAGTCAAACAAAAAAGAGTCCCAACTTATGACAATATCTATGTTCAAATAAAAAGCAAAAGAGTTCTGTTGGTGCAAAAATTCATCCGCATCGGAGAAGCTGGAGTCGAGAAAATCGCGATCGCCGCCGGGACCTGCAAAAGAAGTCTAAACCGGAGTTGGGGTTGCTCCGGCAAGACCCTCCGATGCTCAAGTCAGTTCTCTGCCTCAACAAAAATGGAGTGCTCGAACAAAAATTTTAGCAGAGTTTTGGGATAGAAAATTAGAGCTTAGAGAATAACGTATCTGGGGTCCCCTTTTTATAGGTGGAGGGGCCAACAGACTGATAGCGATGTTTGTAACCGTCTGGCAGTGGGCTGCTCAGGATCAGGAAGAGTTTGTTGCGAAGAGTAGTGGAGTGGACTCGTGGCCATCACCGGGACATGCCACGTGGAGTCTGTTGCGGAGAGTGGAGCGGCATCCTTTGTCGCGACTTGCCAGAGGGTGGAGGAACCGTGCGGTATCCGTCGCAGGAAGTGGAGCAGAATCATGGCCATTATTGTGGTATGCCAGGGAGTGATGGAGCCACGTTGAATCCATCGCAGGAAGTAGAGCAGAGTCGTGGCTGTTACTGCGGCCTGCCAGAGAGTGATGGAGCCGCGCGAAATCTGTTGCAGGAAGTGGAGCAGAGTCGTGGCCGTTACTGCGGTCTGCCAGGGGGTCCAAGTCTGTCGGTCGAAGTTCGGTTGGAGTCCGATCTCCGTAGAAGCCCGGATGGAGATCATTTATCGAGGAGTCTCGATCAAGGCCTGTCTGCAACAGAAATTCAAAAGGAATTCATCCATAATGGAAGCTTGGGCGAAGGCTTACGGTGGGAATCTGGCACGGACCGCTCATGGTAGAAGTTTGAAGTAGATCGTTTGCAGCGAAAACTCGGAGTGGGTCGCTTGCAGTAGGGGCTCAGAGTCTGGCTCCCGTAGGAGTCCGGACGAAGTCTTCCTTCAATCAAAGTCGGGGATGAAGTCCTGCTCCCGTAAGAGTCCGGACGAAATCCTCCTACAGCCAGAGTCGGGGGCGAGATCCGGCTCCCGTAGGAGTCTGGATGAAGTCTACCTGCAATTAAAGTTGGAGGCGAAGTCTGGCTCCCGTGGGAGTCCGGACGAAGTCTACCTGCAAGTGAAGTCGTGGGCGGAGTCCGACTCCCATAGGAGCCCGGACGAAGTCTGCCTGCGGCCGGAGTCGGGGGCGAGGTCCGGCTCCCGTAGGAGTCCGGGCGAAGTCTACCTGCAATTGAAGTCGTGGGCGGAGTCCAGCTCCTGTAGGAGTCCGGACAAAGTCTACCTGCAGCCGGAGTTGGGGGCGAGGTCCGGCTTCCGTAGGAGTCCGGGCGAAGTCTACCTGCAATTGAAGTCGTGGGCAGAGTCCCGCTCCCGTAGGAGTCCGGACGAAGTCTACCTGCAGCCGGAGTTGGGGACAAGGTCCGGCTCCCGTAGGAGTCCGGATGAAGTCTGCCTGCAAGTGAAGTCGTGGGCGGAGTCCGGCTCCCGTAGGAGTCTGGACGAAGTCTGCCTACGGTCGAAGTTGGGGACGAGGTCCGGCTCCCATAGGAGTCCGGGCAAAGTCTACCTGCAAGTGAAGTCATGGGCGGAGTCCGGCTCCCGTAGGAGTCTGGACGAAGTCTGCCTGCAGCCGGAGTGGGGACGAGGTCCGGCTCCCGTAGGAGTCCGGACGAAGTCTACTTGCAATTGAAGTCATGGGCGGAGTCCGGCTCCCGTAGGAGTCCGGACGAAGTCTACCTACAGCCGTAGTTGGGGACAAGGTCCGGCTCTCGCAGGAGTCCGGACGAAGTCTGCCTGCAAGTGAAGTCATGGGCGGAGTCCGACTCCCGTAGGAGTCCGGGCGGGGTCTAAAAGGTGGTCGATCATCGTGAAAACTTGGGTGGAGTCCGTCCGTCATGAAGAATCCGATCGACGCTGGTGGGGGCTTATCCGTCGGCAAAACTTGGGAGTGTTGCGGAGGCTCGGCCGTCAGAGAGATTCGGAGAGATGTTGCCGAAGGTCGGAAGTCGGTAGAATCCCTAGAGGGTCATTCCTGTCATGAACTTCGGCTGGAGGGTATTTTATACCCAACACCAGTCTCCCTACTTCCAAGTTTGAGTTTCGAATGAAGGAAGTACAGAAAAATTTTCACAGCCGAAGTTGTCCCCTTGAATCCTGTGCATGATCGCCCTCAGATATTCTGGCATTAAATGCGCGCGTGTTGGAGTCTTTTCAAATCGGGACGATCCGAAGGGACCTTTCGGAATTCTCACTGGTACGTTGGTCCAGGCACGGTGCAGTAATGGCTCTGTCAGCTGTCAGCCACTTTTAGCCGCCTGCGGTGGCGAGTGGGACACGTGGCGAGCATGGGTCGTCCTGGGGAGATCCGCGATCATTATAGCGTCGGATCCCAGGGTCTATTTAAACCCACCTTTCTGCCTTCAGGAATCTCATTCTGCCTGAGAGTTCTGTGTCCGCCTTCTCTCCAAGAGCTCTGACCCTCTTTGGCGTCCATCTTGGCCCTAAGCGTTCTTCGAGTCATCCCTATCCTCGCCCCTCTGCATCCTTCAGAGCGATCTAGGTTAGTCCCAAAATTTTTGTTTCTCTTCTTGCCATCTAGGGCCCTTTTTTCCTTCATTTTTCTTCTGCCGCATTCCTCTGATTTGGTCCCCCACAAACCTTTCGCCTCTTGTCTTGCCTGATTTCTCCAGGATCTTTAGGGTCTTTGTTTGAAATGTCCTCCGGCACCTCCGTCTCTAGTGGTTTCGGGAGTTCGTCCGCCTCAGGCCCCCAGAACCCCCACACTGTAGACGAACCCACATCTAGGGCTGGGCCTCGTCCGATTTTTATGCCGGGTGCCATTCTTTGTTCTCTGACTCCGGACAAACTTCTACTGATAAGGGTTCAGTATGGAGTTTCTTCGGAGTATGATCTGGAGCTTCCTGGTCCCTCCGACCGGGCTAGCACCCCCCACCCAATCGTTTCTGCCTGTATCAGGAGGCCTTCCGTGCCGGACTCTGGCTTCCGCTTCCATCCTTCGTCGTCGCCCTTTTCCGTTTCTTAGATATTTCTTTAGCTTCAGTTGTGCCGAATTCCTTTAGGTTTTTGATAGGGTTCCTCTCCCTTTGCCATGTAGTCGAAGTTCAGCCATCCCTTTCTTTGTTTAGATATTTCTACACCTTCAAGCGTCACCCCTCGGCAAAGGACTGGTGATATTTCTCCTCCCAGTTTGGTAAGAAGGGATTGCTGAAAGGTGCCCCCTCTTCAATCCATAACTGAAAGAAGAAGTACCTCTTCATCCATTGCCCAACCCTGAGGCTGGGATTGCCCCCTTGGGGCTCCCTGAGGAATTCTGTCCGTCGGGCTCCTAGCCTGAGGGAGGACGACCTTCAGGCCACCCGAAGGATTCTTGGTTATTCGGCTCCTTCCCTTCCCAACCTTCTGAAGGAGCAGTTTTTGTTCAACATCGGCCTGAGTCCCCTAGATCCTGCGAGTATCCCATCTTTCCTTTCCACTCTTTTCTCTCTTTCTTTTTTTTTTTACCCCGTCACTAATTTTTTTTTCTTTTTTCTCTCTCTTTTTTTTTTTTTTAGGGATGGACGCCGAAGCAGCACGGATGCTCGCCAGGGGTCTCAAGGCCCACAAAAGAAAAGGCACCGCGGCCTCCGGATCGGCAAAGAAGGCCATGACGGAGGAGACGAGCTCGGCCACGCCTACCCAGGCGGCCTTCACCGTCGACGTTCCTTCGGACACCGAACCTCCGACCCCCCGAGCCTCTTCTAAGAGTCCCCCCACTGAGGTTCCCGTTTCGGAGGTCCGTTCTGTGGAGGTGCTCGAGGTCGAGAGGGGGAGGAGAAGAAAGTCGGTGGCCCGTAGGGTGAGTAGCCGTCGGGCCGCCATCGAAGAGTCCCACGATTCCGAAGAAGAGCCAGGGGAGAATCCCTTCAATGATAGGGACTTGATAAAGCGGCTGATTGACGGCTGCATCCTATCCGAGGTCGTCCAGAGGATTGATCGCGTCGATCCCGAATAGCGGGTTTGGGACTCTCTAGGGTCCTTTCTCGAGGTAAACAGATTCACCTTCCCCCTTCTTCTCGCTCCTTCATTTAATTAGCTTCTCAACCTTCGTTCTGACCTCCTAGCCGCCCTTGCAGATCGGGCACCAGTCTTTGCCAATATCGAGACGACGAATCGGGCGAGGAGGGACGCCATCCAGGCGGAGGAGAGTCACCGGGCCGAAGTCGCTCACCTCAAAGAAAAGGCAGCCGAGGTAGTCACCCTCCAAGAGGCCCTGGAGAGAGAAAAGCAGGCCCTAGAGAAAGAGAAGCAGACCTTGGAGGAGACGGTGAGGAAGGCGGAGGCCGAGGTCGCAAATTTGATGGAGCAGATCCCGGTCCTGGTCTCAGAGGCCAGGGTTCTAGCGATGGAGTTCAAGGCCTCTGTGGAGATGAGGGATCTGAACGTCAAGTTCGGCCAAGAAACATTCATCAAGGGATTCGAGCTCTGCCAGAAGAAGGTGGTCAGAAAATTTTTCGAACTCGATCTCAGCTTCTTGGGTGAGGCATCTGAAGATGAAGCCGGTCCCTCTCCCACTGCTACTGCCACCGCAGCCCTCCTTTCGGGGACACCGAGCTCCCCAACTCCTACTTCAGAGGTCTGAGACCTCTGACTTTGTATTTTTCTTTTATTGTAATTTTTCTTTTCCCTCTTGTCTTTAAGAAACATTCAATCAATAAAATTGGATTTCTCCTTTCGGAGGGCTTCTCCACTCTACTCCTCTTTTTTTTTGTTTTGCTTTATGCAATGAGATGCGCCTTGAAGCTTTTGTCTCCCGATGGCAGTGTCCTGCCGAAGCACTTTTCCTGCCACAGGGGATTCCGCTGAAGTCCGTAATCCAACGCCTGAAGAAGAAAGTTCATCATTTAACGAAAAGATCGAAAGAGATGGATGGCGAGCTTCACGGGTTGAGGGAGAGCCACTCTGAAGCTACCGTGGAGGCCACCCACTTTCGGAACCTTCACGTGAAGGGGATCATGGAGTACAGCCGGAGGAAAGCAAACTTCGAGAAGGGGCTTGAGGAACACAAGAAGCGCGCCAGCGATCGATCTTGGGCTCAAGCTGTCAGGATCAGTTCTCTTAGAGTGGAGCTGTCGGCTGCACAAGAGAGGATTAGCCAGTTGGAAGGAAGCTCGTCCCGGCTTCTGACTCGGGCCGACTGTGATAGGGAATGATCGAAGAAGGTCTTCAACCTTCAGCAATAGCTCCAGGATGCCGAGGCGAGCTATGACGCGTACCGGACCAGCTGGTGCAGGCAGGTAGACGAATACAAGGGGAAGCTCAGGATGGCGACCGATGAGGTTGTCCGCCTTCAAAGGCAGCTAGCTGAGGGGGCTCAGTCTGCTCCCGTTCGGGATTTTGACGAACTCCAATCCCTAAGAAGGATCGTAGAAGAACTATCTGTCGCTCTCAGGGAGGGGAAGGCCGAGCTGCAGCAATTGAAGATCCAGCTGGTGTATGAGCAGCGGGCAGTCAAGGACGCGGAGGCGGAATCTGAGGTCCTGAGAAAGAGGCGTCGAGAGACGGAGAACGAAAGCCAGCGACTTCATCGGAGATATATGGAGATGCTAATGAGGGAGAAGGAATTGGAAGGAGAAGTCGAAAGCTTAAGGCACTCCCTGATGAGGGTCGAAGCCGAAAGTCTGAGATCGGGAGAAGCCGGGCCCCCTTAGGGCTCTTTTTGTCTTTCGTCCTCCTATGTGTCTTCTTTTGCCGCTTGTTTGTTTATTGGCATTGTTGCTTTTCTTTTTCTTTTTGATGCTGATGTCGTCTGGAAGTTCTTGGGCATCGCCGCGTCGGCTTGCTTTTCTTGTCATCTTTCTTCTTCAGCCTCAAGGACTCTGTAATGCACATTTTACCAATGAAATGAAAAAAATTTTGTTACCTCTTTTACTCATGTGTCGAATTGTCATTTGCCGAGCTTCCTTCGGCTTTTGTATTGTCCGATATCGATGCCGTTCGGAAGTTTTCGATCGCCGTCGCATTGACCAGTCCTTCTGTTTATGGCCGCTGATTTATCCGGGACCACTCGGGTTTGACACCTCCTTTTAGAGTTCAAGCTGGGAGGTCCGGGCTTATCGTCGCCCTGAGGAAGCCGCCTTATCTCTGGCTCGTGTTGAGAACTTTCTTGAAGGTAGGAAATTTTGATAAGAACCCCAATCCTTGCTGAGACGGGGTTCCTTGCATCTTTGATGCAATTTATTTTTCATTCGTCGCTGATGCAGTCCGTCGCTTTCCTTTTTAACTCCCCTCTCCTTTTTCTTTTTCTTTTTCTGAGTGAGGGTTTTTTCTCTGCTCTTGGTGCGGTCGCGGGAGTGCGAAGGGATCGCTGGGAAGGTTCCCTTCTTCCTATCTGATCTTAAATGACCAGATCTTGACTGGCGTCAGGACGGGGTTCTTCCCCTATTTCTGACATAATTGATTTTAGCTCAGGTTAGGACGAGGTCCTCCTCTTATCGCTAACAGGGCTATGGGGGTGCATATGGGCACTGCGGGGCCTCTCTCCCCACCCGATCTGAGTGTAACCGGGCCTTCGACTTTGCTCATGTCAGGGCGAGGTTCTCCTCCTGTCCCTAACATGGCTGTGGGGGCGCATATGGGCGCTGTTTGGTCTCTCCCCCCATCCGGTCTGAGGAGAACCGGGCCTTCGATTTTGCTCATGTTAGGGCGAGGTTCTCCTCCTGTCCCTAACATGGCTGTGGGGGCACATGTGGGCGTTGCAGGGCCTCTCCCCCCATCCGGTCTAAGAAGAACCGGGCCTTCGACTTTGCTCATGTTAGGACGAGGTTCTCCTCTTGTCCCTAACATGGCTGTGGGGGCGCATATGGGCGCTGTTTGGCCTCTCCCTCCATCTGGTCTAAGGATAATCGGACCTTCGACTTTGCTCATGTTAGGGCGAGGTTCTCCTCCTGCCCCTAACATGGTGTGGGGGCGCATATGGGCGCTGTTTGGCCTCTCCCCCATCCGGTCTAAGGGTAACCGACCTTCGACTTTGCC